>NC_044361.1:3209447-3517814 GCF_007364275.1 Archocentrus centrarchus
GCATAGTTTCGTAGAGTGTGGGAGGCGTTGCGTGCCTCTTTGTGCGTAGCTCAAGCAAAAGTAGTGAGGGGAATGTCGGCTTGTGAATGATCGGTGTTTGAGGCGGCAGGGAGCGTCAACGTTATGGGTGAGAACGCTACAGGCAGCTAATGTCACGGATTATTCAGAAAACCTTGCTGTAAACTGTAACTGTGATAATTTCAGTTAAGGGAATTCACAATTTTAACAATTCAGGTTCAATCGGTTTAGCTTGTGCAGTTGTCTGAGCAACCAACGCCCAGTCGTCCGCCTCCAGTAGGATTGGAGCTAGCTAGTTGTTAGCCTCGGTTCGCTAGCAGGCTGCATAACCTAACGGGAGTGTCATTTCCTGTCTTAAGCTCTTCAGCAAAGTCTCCAATTAAACGTTTCTGTGTGTTTTATGGGCTAACGCGTTAACCTCAAGCCACCCTTTATATAAATCTTGTCTATAATGTTAATAATTTTCCTAACGAGCTAAGTTGGTGTCGTATTTCATATTTAAACAGCTCATGTTAATGCTAAGTTGCATGCTTTCAACCTCAAGAAGCGTTATTATTGCTTTGAGCTGTTGCGGGTTTCCATTTAACCTTTTCTCTTAAACGTGTGATGACATTTAATTATACAGGATTATGCAAAATTGAGTTGTTGGCGCAGTCGTGAAGCCTTTTAAAAATGTTCTTTTAGCCAGCGGTGGGTGCTGCATTAGTGTGTGATCAATAATTTGATCAAACTCCCATGATTGGACTATCTGGGTTAGGCAGTCAAAGCCAACTCTGGGGGATGTGTCAGGTTAGGAGGGGGAGGAGGGCAAGGCTGCCATCTAATCTGGATTAAAGTGGATCTAGTACCTCAGAGTTCATGTTTTGACTTTTAAGTTCATTAGCGCCAGAGTGTGGCCTCTAAGTCAGAATACTGTACCTGCTTTTTTCCCCCTTCCCTCTCTGTCAAAATGAAACGCCAGATTTGGTGTTCTGCAGAGAAAAGCTTTCTTAAATCCGCACAAGCAAACTGTAGCTCTCACCTGCTACCACTTCCTTTAGCAAACCTATCACAGATACCGGAAAGGAAACGCGCTGCTGTAATTTTAAAATGTCAGTTGTCACATTTTTTAAGTTAAAAAATGTTTGGTTACCTGTCTGCAGAACCTAATTTATGGTATTTCCTAAACTGAGGCAGCATGATACAGCTAAAATTAAACTGCATATCCTGTAGGCAAATCAGCACATTAAGTCTTGGTATCACACAGAAGACACGTGGGCTGCTGTTGGTGGGCTGGAGGTGCTCTGGTGTAAGAAGCAGAAATTCTGTCTTAGCCACAGGCAAAAATAAAAATCTGCAGCAGTGGATGCACCTTGCTTTATGGTGCTACTGACATTAAAGGAGCAACAACTGGCATGAATTATTTTGCCTGCAGGCTTCACACCTAGAGAGGACTGATTCTGGAGAAGGGTAGTTGGTTTGTGAGGCGGCCTGAGATTGATTTTTTTGTTTATTTGTTTGTTTTTGTGTGTGTGTGTTTCTGTGCTCGGCCCTCTGTTTTTCTGACCCTGGAAATGTTGCCTGTTCTTCCACACTGGGACTGCATTACATCGATCAACACCAAACAGCTGTAAGTACAGATATGACGTTTCATGCCTGAAATGTAACTGAATAGCAGTTTTTTTTTTTCAACCATTTTGTGCAGATAAGCATCTCAGAATGTTTTTTTTTTTTTTTAGAACTGTGAAACTAAAGACAAGTGACTGAACAAGACAGAACATTCACAAAATACCACATGTATAAACTAGTGCTGGGCAGAAATGTGTTTCATGCTATTTTCGGGGTTTATCAAGGATTTTAATATCATCACAAAGATAAGACATAAGTACAATAAATAGACTACTATAAAGTTCTGTTAAAACTGAAATATTTGGCACAGGGCTGTTGAGATATATATATATATATATATATATATATATATATATATATATATATATATATAAATAAATAATTTTTAACTGAAATACCTCCAAACAGCAGGCACAGCTCGACTCTTGGAACAGCTCTGCTCTTCTTTCTTTATCCTCCATCTGTCTTTATTGCTCCACTCAGCAGTGGAGCTCCTCCCAGCTGCTACCTGGCTTTCTAGCACTACCCAGCATGCCATTCAGCAGTGCAGTTTTAGAAATAGTTTTGGTTTCAGAGATTATTGTGTGCCACAATATTTGTCTTGTTGAACAGAGTTAGAGTATTAATTGTTAATTTATATAATCCATATGATTCAAGTGACAAGGGTGAACAGTTAAGACAGTTCCCTGCTGAACACACTCATTAACTAGTGGCTGACAGTGTAATACATTTGTACAACTTTTAAAGCCCCTGCGGGTGTGTTGTCTGTTCACCAGTTTGAAGGTATTTGAAACATTGCATGAAATCATGACCGATAAATCGCCCGTCGCCAGTGTGTAGATGTGCACAGCTCCATTCTGGGATTTGTCATGCTTAATGTGGTTTAAATTTATAACACATCTTGAATATTGTGGCTTCTTAATATATTCAGTAAAAACTAAACCAGCTGCAAAATAAAAATCGGAGAATATTTTTTTTCTTTTCAACACAGGTTTTTAAAAGCAGTCTGTTTCAGTTGAGGCAACATGGGAATAGGTTGATGAAGATTTCTTTCTTTTGTTTTTCTTTTTTTAACTTTCTTACAGCAACAGAAGAACCTGGAAGGATATGTCGGCTTTGCAAGCCTCCCCAACCAAGTGTACAGGAAGTCTGTCAAGAGGGGCTTTGAGTTCACCCTGATGGTCGTGGGTAAGAACACATGCTGCTCAGCGCTCAAGTTTTCCCTTGTTTTATGTGAATCATTTCATTGTATTCCTTGTGGTTGGCATTTTAAAGTCTTTGACTGTGTGGTTTGTTTTAGCGAGAGAGCGAGATGTGTGTGTGTGTGTGTGTGTGTGTGTGTGTGTGTGTGTGTGTGTGTGTGTGTGTGTGTGTGTGTGTGTGTGTACACAGCCATGTTTATACACAGGGGACAGACCCCCAGCTTTGTAGCGTTAATTGCTGAGTCAAAGAGGGGGTGTGGATTGTAGTGCTGTTTGAATTAATCTTAATGTCAGGTCCTTGACAGTGACTCCCAGCAAACAAGCATTTGGGTTGGATTTATCTCAAAGTGCACTCAGCGAATCAGAAATGCAGACATTCTTTTACAGCGCTCGGATGTGGTGGTTGACACTGTGCCAAGATCCTCCTCGGCTGATCAGGCCGTATTTGGAGGGACAGTCTATCCTAGGGTCAAAACCATTTCCTGTGGTGGGACCGAGAGAATTCATACCCAGCATGCATCTAAGAATGTGATGTCTCCTGTTAACAGCACAGTTTTCTTTAGAGGCTTCACTTAGTGCTGCTAATAAAAATCCAAACATGTTAGTGAGTATTTTTTTTTTATTTATTTTTTTTTATGGCTGTTATACGATAATTGAAGTAGAGGATCGCTTTTACTTCCCCCTCTCCTTCGTTGCTGTTGGATAGTGACCAAGTAGGCCTCTGGGGCCTGTGAATGCTTTCGTCTGTTTGTAACAAATATGTTCATTTTGGGGATAATTGCTGAAAGGATTAAACAAATGGCTTTGCAACAAGGAAAGAAGAGGAGGTCCTCTGGGCTTTCTGGTACTTAAATGGCTGCCATTGTTTTTATGGTATCACCCGCTTGCATGGACACACTCGCACTCAGCTTTTCTTGGCTCAGATTAGCTGCGAGCCCACATGTCCCTGCAGTGCTGCTCACATACAACACAATGCGTCACCAGCGTGGTATGATAGAGGAGGGGAGGATAAAAGATAAAGGAAGACAAGAGACTGAGATGTCATCACTGCCAGTGGCTGGCTGGCAGGCTGGCAGATCTCTGCATGCCTCATAAAAACACATGACCCAACAACCTGTTCAGCAGCTCATTTTACAGGCTTGTCAGCCATTCATATCGCAGTATATTTAACAAGCTTCTTGTGCATTGATGCATGCTGTGCATAAAGTGTATGACAAACAAATGACACTGTACAAGTTCCACACGTTCCCCTTTGATTGTAGCTCTGGCATAAATGATGGCTCATTAAATATTGACTTGTGGCTATCAGCCAAGGCAGGCAGTGCCAGTGGTCATTTCCACTAATGATTCTTTTCATTGGGAGCTTGGACACTGGGCACACAATGGCAAACAGAGCTTGAGAAGTCTCCCAGACTGCACAGCCAGTCAGCTGCACATAACAAGAGCCATTGTCCGTGTTGTTTTCTTAGCCTTTTAACTGTTAACCCAAATGGAACAGTGTCTTGGGCAAATGTCAGTTGCATCCCCGGATAGACACATGGCCTTTTATTGTGTGGACGATGCCAAAAGTAGACTCTGAATGGATGTATTGCAAGGGGTTTAAAACATTTTATTCTGAGTAATGCTGTGCCTTACAGTCTGTCTTTGTGTTTTTACAGGTGAATCTGGACTGGGCAAGTCCACGCTGATCAACTCGCTGTTCCTAACAGACCTGTATTCAGCAGAGTATCCTGGACCGTCACACAGAATCAAAAAGACTGTGCAGGTACACACTGGCAAAATATACCTGCTGGTTAAAATGAGTTAAACATACCTGAACCTTTAGCATGTGGTGTAATAAATTGTAATAAATAAGGTGTTATTATACAAGGTAGGAAAGATTTTCTGCATCTGTCCTTGTGGCAGCTGCAGATGTTTTTCTTTCTTTCTTTTTTTTTTAAAGTATCACAGTTATCATCAGTACCTGTACCTCCGGACAGGTGCCGATGATAAGAGCGAGATGAACATTTGATATTTTAAACCACCAGCAAAAACCCATCTCACAGGCAGTTTTGGCCTACAAGGATTGTTCACTTTGCTTGTGTGTTATAACACAGGCATGTATGTTAATTTATCACATTATTTTTATTATTTTATCTTCATTATATCACTGTATATAGTCAGAAGCAGTAAACAGCTGTTCATAAACTCAAACCAAATGAATAATAAATACAGATATTTCTTCTTCTTCTTCTTCTTCTTCTTCTTCGCAATCTACATATTTATTGTATATGACAAAGTAATCAATTACAGGCATTATTAGCGTCACTGTTCGAACACTTATTCAGAGATATGCATGAAAATACATTCCAGTTACCTGAAGTGCCACCGCACTAAAAATTGTTCAGGCAAATTTACAAACAACAAGGTGCACGTAATGTCACTGTTTGTTTTGAGATCGGCTACTACACATAATGTAAATAATTTGTAAGGATGTGAGTGTTATAAAAATAATTCCCAAAAGCTATAGAGATGTTGATAATCCTGGTACCCTGGGCAGTTGATACAGTAAGTTTCATCAAGACTGCTTAACGCATCAGGGAGGTGTTAGTGGACAGTAAGACAGACGTACGCTCCAATCACAGTAAGATTTGTCCTGTGTGTGATAGATGTGGTCCTGCTGAAGAATCACTCTCACATTTATTCTGCTGTTGTTCAGTACCAGTATTTTAGGTTTTCTAACCAATGTGTTATATTGAAATGCCAGAGTAAAAAGCAGACTTGAGAACCTATACCTCGCTCCCTGTATGTCACTCAGATTGATCCCTGAAGAAAACAGTTTCTCCAGCGTTTATCGTTATGAAATATATCTGATTATTGGAAGGAGGGGGGAGTTATGGGGAAAAGGTTTTGTTATTTTTAGATATTTCTCTGTTTCTCAAATCATTCTCACAATGGTTTGAGCAAGTGTGACTGTCAGCTGAGCATATGACTTTATGCTCATCTTCCTTGATTACAAAACATTGTCCTGGATCTTAAAAGCCTGAAAGTGCTGTCCTTGGACTGTCTGGCTCTTGACTCACAGCGTTGAAATCCTCAGTTGCTTCATAGCTTTTCTGGTTTTTCAGCATAGTTATCAATAGCACAATATGAGCGCGCATGTTGCTACATGTTGCTTGTTGTCTGATATTTTCTGTATGAGTTATGAAATCTTGGATGCGAGTACCTCAACGTGACGATCATTTTACACTTCTTCCTCCGCATTGTGTCTTCATTTTCATTACTAACTTAACAGGTTTGGTTTCAAAGGTGGAGTTTGTGGCGGAGGTAGAACTAAGCATTCCTGTCGTTCTTTCTTCTGTGTCAGGTGGAGCAGTCCAAAGTTTTAATAAAGGAAGGCGGCGTCCAGCTGCTGCTCACAATAGTTGACACCCCAGGGTTTGGAGATGCTGTCGACAACAGCAACTGGTAAGGATTGGCACCGCCGTCATTTTTAATCCTTAAAATGTCAAAAGCTACTCTGTGACATTTCTGATTCAGCAGTTAGGTGTGGCAGTTCAGCACATTACTGTAACGAACTTTCACAAGTGGATACAAGTGCCAAAATTTGTCTCTGTGGCCCCATTAATCTGAAAAATCCCATCAGCCACGTGAATCTTCAAAAAGAATTTCACCTATTTTACCACAGAATTTCAACCACTTGCTTATTTTGGAGGTGTTACTCTTGATTTTTATATTTTTGGAGTATGGAGAAGTGAAATATACAACTTAAAAACTTCTTCCCTTCATGTCTTCACTAAGCTTCGGCCTATATTTAATGTAAAACACCAAATAATTGCAATGGCACATTTATTATGACAGTGTATGAACAAAGTTGTTTTATAGACACACAGTTGCTCGGTACGATCCTTCACTCATTTTGTCACAGACAGAATAGTGGTGAAATTTAATGGATCATGTACGTGTCCAAATAAGACAGGATATGATTTATGCTGGTCCGATGGTTTTATAGTCTTTGTAGCACTTCGATGCACACAACACAAGTTTTAGACATCTAACATTCATCTGGTGCCAATTAAGCGTGAGGCGACTGTACTAACTACTGAACCAGCAATCTAATTATTATATTGGCTTACTCATGCAACTGAATTAATGAGCTACAATTGAGATTCACAGATACAACCGTGATGTCACCAGTGCCTGATTGGACAAGTTGGCAATTGTTCCACTGTCCTTTCGAGTTGTAGACATCCCGCTCTTAACTCCTGAGCCAGCTTAAACATCCAGCTACTCGGAGTCATAGGTGAGAGCTGGTTAAGCAGTGAGCAGAAGTCCATCCATGAGATGTGGCTGAAATAAAATACAGCCTCTACTTTTACATCCATCATTGGGAACATTAATAATCATGGTACAAAAATGCGTCTTGGCAATTTCAGACTCCCAAAGTCCACTTCTACCTGGGCAAACGTGTATGATTTGACAAATCTAATTAACGTATCTTAAAATATTTTATCAAAGGAATAATCATAAAATAGTATATGTGGCGGTTTTGACACTTGCATCCACTAGTGAAAGATGTCTCTGTTCGGTTATGTTTGGGTCTTTGTTTCTTAGCTGAAGCTGTAAATCATGTTTCGCAGCTGGCAGCCAATCATTGACCACATAGACAGCAAGTTTGAAGACTACCTGAACTCAGAATCGCGGGTGAATAGACGACAGATGCCCGACAGCCGAATCCACTGCTGCCTGTACTTCATTGCCCCTTCAGGACATGGGTGAGTCCAGCAGACACATTCAGTTAATAGCGGCTCTCTTATACAGAACCTCCTTTAACACTACACTACGCTACTACAGGCAGATCCAGTGAGAACCAAGCTCTTAAACTGTTGGGTTTGAAGTCGGGGGATTAAAAGCATTGGACTGAAGAAAGGAAAAGGTGGTGAGGGGAAGGGTGAACAGTGAGAGGAAATGGTGTAAAGAGGGAAATGAAGGGTCAGTAGTGCCTCAAAGGTCAGAGAAGCAGGTTTGTGACTGGAAGAAAAGGCTGCTGTTGACATCATTGTGCAGTCTGGAAAATACAGAGAAGGGTCGGCAGTTAAGCATTTCCTCCCTGAGCAGTTTGAGGTAAAATAGTTTTCAGGGGAGGTGCTAGATGTCGCTACTCCTGCTGAAACCAGCAGCACTGAGCTGTAGTCATGCTGGGCTGCTTCAATTTCTGCAGTAAATTCATATCTTGACGTTCTTTTTCTCCAACAGCTACTTCCTCCCCAGCTGTTGCTTTAAGTGATAATGTGAGACTGAGTCAGCTTGACTTGCAAAATAAGGGTTAAAAATGAAGGCCTGTTAGGAGGAAAAAAGTGTGTGTCTCTGCCCGTGCGTGTGTATGTGTGTGCGTGCGTGCAAGCAATACCGAGACACTGGCTAAATGCCCAGCAGATGATACTGATCACAAAAAGATGACTGTGTGGAATTTTAATTATAATGTTTATTATTCATAAGCTACCAGATCTTCTATAGCAGGCTGGCATGCTCATATGGCCTTTTTTTGTGTACGTGTCTTGAGTGATGCACTTTGGTTAAAGATCAGAAAGTGTGAGAGTGATGAATGTGAGAAACTTCAGTGGTTATTTCCTGCCCTGGAAACCAAAAAAAAAAACTCTTTTCACATCAAATTTAAATGCATGAATGGGTTTCATTCCTTTTAAAGTGAAAACTTAACTTCTGTCACAGCTCTTGACCTTTTAAAATGGACAAAATGCTGTTTTTGTTTCTTCTAGTGTTGTGTCTGCTGTGTGGCTTTGCAGAGTTTGTGAATATGCAAATATCCCTGCTTGCTTACATGCCTTTCAATCTGCTAATCGTGGCTTACTGTAAGCAGTGAACGAGGCTCCGTCCTGCTCGTCTGTTGTGTTTGTACAATCCTGCGCTCTGTACTCGCATAAGCTTTACTTTCATCCTTGAGGATGGGCAGTGTATGCTCTGGCATAAACACAACTGCACACTCACAGAGCACCCCCTCACAAAATCCAGCTGACTTCTCTCACACAGCCGCACAATGACCTCCAACACTGTGATACGCTCTGGCTATCACAACCCCCGCAGCTGAACCCTGGTTTTCCTTCAGGCTATGAGGGGGGGGTAACTTGAAGGCGAGGTTATCTACAGGTCTAGGAAAGCACTGAATTCAGTTCAAGACTTCAAAGTATTGAAGTACAAGGAAGACCTAAGCAGTTGTGGATTTTACTGCAGGATGCTGTTGAATTTGTTTTGTCTTTTTTTGCTGTAGCTATCAGATTTATTGCAAGCAGTGTTAGTGTAGAAAGCACCAGCTGTTACAGAATAAAATGTAGTACTGAATACAAAAAACAAGCACAGCAAATGTCAGAGGACATTAAAGTGACTCACTGTAACGGAGTGTACAGTGTTGTGGACAGTATAGAGTTAAAATTAACAATATATGAGTCTCTGCTGTGAATGGTTGGTGTGAAAGATTTCCTGTCATTGTGGCAGTGAAGCAGAATCGGTCTGTTCAACAAAGTGCAGCCCTGCCTGTCCAGTAATTTGTGCTGAGTGATGGATAGCAGTTTTTGTAGTGATAAAACTTCCATCCTTCAATTTTTATGACTTTTTGGGATCCAGATTACATCAATGTAGGAATTATATATAATAATAAATCTAGTTCATATCATCGATGTTGATTTTCATGTCATACCTTCATACTTTTTGCTCAGTCAGTCTGCATGTGTTTTGTGGACTTGGAGAAAGCATTCGACTGCATTCTGTGGGTTTTGGGGGGGGGGGGGGGGGGGGTGTGTGTGTGTGCTGTGGGAGTGTGGTGTGTCTAGCCTGTTGTTACGGGCTATTCAGTCCCTGTACAACTGCAACTCGTTTCCTGTGGGTGTTGAACTTCACCAAGGCTGCCCTTTGTCGCTGATTCTGTTCATACTTTTGATGGACAGAAATCCTCGGTGTAGCCAAGTGGCGGAAGGCTTCCATATTCTCATCTCTGCTTTTTGCGGATGATGTGGTCCTTTTGGCTTCATCAGGTGGTGGCTTAATCAGGTGGTGGCTTCATCAGGTGGTGGCTTCATCAGGTGGTGGCTTCATCAGGTGGTGGCTTCATCAGGTGGTGGCCTCCAGCTCGCACTGGAACGGTTCACAGCCGAGTGTGAAGCGGCAGGTATGAGAATTAGCACCTCAAGGTGTTTCAGGATCTCGGGGTCTTGCTCATGAGTGAGGGGCGATGGGAGCGGGAGATCGACAGACGGACTGGGGCTGCAGCTGCAGGGATTGGGACGCTGCACCGGTCTGTCGTGGTGAAGAAAGAGCTGAGCATGAAAGCAAAGCTGTCAATTTACTGGTCAGTCTATGTCTCTACCCTCACCTATGGTCACAGGCTTTGGGTAGTGACCGAATGAACGACATTGTGGATACAAGCGGCAGAAATTTGCTTCCTCTGAAGGGTGTCTGGCCTCTCCCATAGAGATGAGTCGGCTCCCTCTTGGGTGAGTTGTTCCGGGCATGTCCAAGGACATTCTGGAGAGATTATATCTCTTGGCTGGCCCAAGAACACCTCTGTGTTCCCCCAGATAAGGTGGAGGAGGCGGCTGGGGAGAGAGAGGTCTGGGCTTCTTTGTTTAGGCTGCTGTGATCCGGCCTCAGATAAGTGGAAGAAGATGGATGGACCTTCACATACTTGGATCAGTACAGTCACGTCCTCTACATCATTTTTAAACCATTTCCTTCATCATTGGCAGCACAGTGGTGGAGCAGTTAGCACTGACACATCATAGTAAGAAGCTGGGGCTTTTCTGTGTGGTGCTTGCCTGTTCTCCCTTCTGCCAAAAATCCAAATACATGCACGTTGTGTTAACTGGTGATTCTAAATTGGCCATAGATCTGAGCTGGATTGGTTGCTTGAAGTGTGTAGAATAAAGTGCTTTATAAATGTTTGGTTTAAAATGTGACTTGTAGTCATATTTTTAACTTTGGTCAGGAAGACTAGAAAAGCACTGTATTAATGCAATTACACTACACTATTAACATGGAACAAAATTTTTTGGTCATCTGTTTTTCTGTTGTATATTTTTTCGGGAAACACTGACATATCGACATATTGACTGATATTTGCCTTTGTTGATGTTTTATTTGTTTTGTCTGGTTGGCTGTTTGCTTTGTCGGCCCAATTTTGTGCAGGCTAAATGCTTATTTTTAAGATACAGATTTGTCTCCCTGGAAAATAGGGGAAATAAATAACGGCTAAACAAATAAAAAAGAGAACTGAAAATAATATCGGCGTCAGCAGTCAGCCATATTGTCCCACAATTGCACAAACGGTGGATCCTGAGTAGGAATGTAAGAATTCTCCAGAACACGATTCTGGATCGTGCCTTGGAGGGATAAATGGATAAATCTTTTTATCAGGGCCACAAAAATTATGATCACAGTTCTTGAGGTCATTATTCAGATCATGAGTGTTTAACATGATTAAACCCAGATGTTTTGAAGAAAAGTAAAATTATTGAACTTTTTAAGACAACCACTACAGTGGTACAGATTTTCTCATTTTCTCTTCAGCGCATCTTTTTCCTTCACTTTTGTCTTTCCAAAAAGATGCGCTGAAGGGAAAATGAGAAAATCTGTACCACTGTAGTCATTTTATCTGGATTATCTTGCTTTAATGGTAGGTTTATTCAGGCATTAACAGCTCTGCTGAGGTATCACTGCCTTCTGTGTTGTTGCTGTTACAATACAAATACAAATATATAGTAGTATGCACTTACTATTTCACGCAAATGTTCATCCTGCCTTTTTTCCTTTCAGTCTCTCCGTAATAAAATATTTAACCATATTTGTACACAACAGTCTGGGAAATATGTCTGTTTGGGCTCAGCATAATTTTCTTCTCAGTAAAGAGAGAAATCTGGGACATGTTTAGCTTAGCCAGACTGGTGTTAAATCACATAGAGGTTGTTGATAGATTGACATTCCTGTGGTTATTTTGTGTAGAGTCGAAGTTGGGAAAACTCCAAACCTTCTGTTTTCTGTAGTTCTACATGTACTTTCTGTGATTTCTTTTTTTTTTTTTTGTGTATGACTCACTCAGCATTTAGCAGTAAACTGTCTGCTTTGTGTTGTGTATCATAAAAGTCCAGCGTACCCACGTGTTTGCAAACGTGCAAACTTCCTTTGTGAAACAGAGTCAATGAAGTAGCTTTTTATTGCTGCGTGGTATCACTGTGGGTTGTCTTAAAGAGTTTAAGAGCAGCACTGTGTTGAATAGTATCCTGCATGACTACATGCAGGATACTAAGTATCTAAAAGCACTAAAAGCATCAGACTTTACTTCAGGGCACATTTACTCTAACCTCAAAGAATCAATAAAAGATGCGATTATGTTTTATAATAATATACAAAGTGAAGATCTTAAGCATAACCCATTAATTCCCTGATGTAAAATGTTATTTGTCCAGCACATTAACAGCCAAGAATAGCAATGCTTTCCCATGACTGAGAGGTCATATTCCTAGACATTACAAACATCCGTGAGGTGTTTAGGAGTGAGGAGTTCTATATTTGGCTTAGCTCAACTTATCTTGTCTGCAAAAGAGCCAACCAAGAAGCACCATCAAAACCCGTTCAGCCTCTGAATATCTTAGTCACTTCTATATAGAGAGAGGAGTAAACACCACAGCAGTTTGGTTATTTATTTTATGCTTTAATGTGCCACACTGGGTCAGTGGGTCTGTACCATCTGACCTGATTTCGATGACATGTAAAGCTGTATTTTTATCTCTGCAGACTGAAGCCCCTGGACATTGAGTTCATGAAACGGTTGCATGAGAAAGTCAATGTCATCCCCCTGATCGCCAAAGCAGACACTCTCACCCCCGAGGAATGCCAACAGTTCAAGAAGCAGGTCAGTGGTTTCCACAGCTGCAAACTCCTGCAGAAAAACTATCTCAGAGCCCCCACCCACCTTTTTTTTTTTTTTTTTTTTTTTTTAACTCTTGTGGTCGTTGGTACGAGAAAACACCATGTTTGGGGTTTTCTGTAAATACAAAAAAGAGAGAGCTAAATTTAGCCCTGTGCTTTTATTTAATGTGTTGTGCTCGGTGGTAATGATACCACCCAACATGTCCACCCAGTACAGCACATTGTGACTAGCCAGCCAAGGTAAATTTATTTTGTGTTTCGAAGTAATAATTTGGTCAGACGTTTTTGTGTAGCACCTTTCAATAACCAGGCTGAGGAGGGAGCTTAAGATTACGTCCAAAGATTTCAGCGCTTCCAGCTGAAGTGGAATCAAATCACTTTATCAAAAAGGCAGAGAGAGAATCGACTACATGTGCTTTGTGTCCAGAGTTCGTATCATACTGTGACACGGCACAGCGGATGAGACCAAAGTACCTCTCAGATTTAACTCTTCTGTTAACCATCAAAGTAAACTCAACCTCTGTGGCACAGATGTAGCTGGTGTCAAAAACAACTTAACCTTACCTGTTTGAAAAACCGCAAAACGTGACAATTACCGATGTAAAGTCTCCTCTGAACAGACACATTACAGATGCCAGCCTGGTGTTGTGCTTCCTGTTTGACCATTTCCTGGTCTGTCAGAGTGACTTTAAGGTCTTCTTTCCTCCTAATAGATCATGCGGGAAATCCAAGAGCACAAAATAAAGATTTACGAGTTTCCTGAGACAGATGATGAAGAAGAGAACAGACTGGTGAAGAAGATAAAGGTATGTTGAGTCAACAGTGTGTTGTAACCCCAGCTTCATGTACTTCTAGTACTTATCCAAAATGTGTGTGTGTGTGTGGTTTTTTTTTTAGGACAAGTTGCCGCTGGCTGTAGTAGGAAGCAACACCATCATTGAGGTGAACGGTAAAAGGGTCAGAGGGAGACAGTACCCCTGGGGGGTTGCAGAAGGTAAGAGGCAGAAGAAGTAATAAATGCATCTAAGCAAACAAAAAGAGTCTCATAAAAGGACAAAGTTCTTAGAAACATGTGTCGCTCTGCATGGTTTATTAGACCATAACTGTTACTTGAGTCTGAGGTGCAAACAGGGTTATATGACATTTTATCCTGGTGACTGACTAACGCCTTTCTTTCCATTACAGTTGAAAACAGTGACCACTGCGACTTCACCATCCTCAGGGATATGCTCATCAGGTACTCAAGGATGCAGACAGCAGAAAACCTGCATCATTTCAGTGGTTTCAGAAGAGAGCCATGCACGTTTTCTTATAACATGAGTGTTTCCCTCACAGACATTACTTCATCACCTGTTAGTGCGTTGGTTTTATTTTTTTCTGACCAATGAAGACAGTCTACAATTTGACAGTTCTCTCGGTCTTATTTTGAAAGTTCAGTTGCTGGCCTGTCCCATCTCATGTTTCCCCTACCGAGCACACCGATGAAATATCAGTTTCACTCAGCTGATTCCCCAGAAAGGATCTGGTCCAGCAGTAGGACCAGACCACTTTAACTCTGACATCCTACTGCTGTTATATTAAAACCACTTATATTAAAAAAATGTTATATTAAAACCACTTTAACTCCAGTCAGAGTTAAAGTGGTTTTAATATAACATTTTTTTTATTACTTTTATTTTCATTTATTTATTTATTTTTAAATATTAGAAGTGTTATTCGTTGGAGAAAATATTTAAAAAGTTCAGAGTAGGTGAAGGTACAAACTAGCAGTCATACAGAGATCTCAGTCTCACTGAACACCTGCCGCTTCAGGCTGTTTGACCACAGTGACAAAGACTGAAACTAAAGACATTTCCTGTGTATTTAGTTTTATAAGTACATGTCATTTAAGTTGGTTTTTACATTCGTAAAAACTCTAGTTTTTATTTAATTTAACATTTAAGGTTTAGTTAACTAGAATAACTGACAGCTGATGTCTGTAGTCCTCGTCCTGCTCTCAACCAACAGAACCTGCAGCAAATAGAGAACTGCTTAATGTGCTGAGCTCACCGAGGCTGCAGCAAGGACTGCAGTGACCAGCTGCGGTCCATGTCCTCAGCTGATTATATTGCAGCTGTTACTTGTCTCAAAGTGCTTTGCAGTGAAAAAGTTATTTGTGTAATTGTGCATGCACACCCAATAAAGTAAATGCAATCATCACCTATAAAATTAAAAATGTAGCTGAAACAACAGTTTAAATGTTACTCAGAGAGCATTTTAAATATATATTCTCCTTCATCCACCCCAGAACTCACATGCAGGACCTGAAGGACGTGACAAACAACGTCCATTATGAAAACTACCGCAGCAGGAAGCTGGCCGCTGTCACCTACAATGGAGTGGACAACAACAAGACTAAAGGACAACTGTCCACCAAGTAAGTCCCGGGCAAAGGGCACAAGACACAGCAGTTGTAGTTAAGGGGTTGAGGTTGAGGTTACCTATCTGAGTAAGAACTTTGTGAAGCTAAGTTTTAAATAGAGTGGACCCAGGTTACATCTGCATGATCATAGGATGCACATTGTAGGTTGTTATTTGATTAAATGGAATCAGTGTTGCTTCTGCAGATGCTGATGTTGAAGGTTGTGGTTAATACGTTGAACCCATTTCGTGTATAATTTTCGAAATGGAAGATGTTGCAGACTTTAAAACTTCATCTTTCAAATTTGCATGTGTTAAACTGAGTGGAATACATTTCTAAAAGCAGTGGGATGAACATTTGGCACATAGGAGACTGCAGATGGCTGTGTTATCACATTATGTAATCATATTCTTATTTTATTTAAGTATTCTGGTTCCAGGCAACAGGAAAAGACAAAGCTGGAGGATGATTTCTTTCACTCAGCATTGAATCCTGTGATTTGTGTGGCTTTTTTTTAATTGTAGCTTCTCACTCTACTAATTTGCCACCAGTTTCAAGCTTGAATTTAAAACACAATAATGATTAATTCTCATTAATACAGAAATAAGCAAATGGCTAACCCACTCAGCTCCACACTGCTGATGCTAACACACAGCTAAATATTTGACCGACTCCGTTTGACGCCCAGCTGACACAAAGCTGACATTGTTAATTTTTCCACACTTTTTTTTTTTTTCTTCCATTTTGCAGTGAAAATGTAGCTTCAGTCTCAGACTAATGAGTGTCGTTTTATTTTAGTGCATGATCTCATCATTGCATGCTGTGTGTGTGTCTGTGTGTCTGTGTATGTGTTTGGTTGGTTGTGTTTTTGTTTTGTTTTTTTAGAATTGACACAGTTGAAGGAATGTAAGTGGTCATTTTTTTTCACTTATTTTTCACACCTTAAACATCTTCCTTCCTCTCTCCTCCCCTTTGACTCCTCGTTGGCTTGGGTCTGCTCCCGTTGACTTTTCCCTGTCAGTAAAGGTTTCGAGAAGGAAAACTGTGGACGGCCACGCCTCCTATTGACCACAGTTTAGCAGCCAGGGCCGTGATGCTTTCATTTTTTCCAGTCGACAGTCTTTCCCCTTTTATATTGCTGCCTCCACCTGCTGCTGCTTTTAGTCCCGCTTGGTTTAACAGCAGAGACCTGCACATGAGATGTTTTAAGCGGTTACCAGAACTTTAAAAAAAAACAAAACAAACAAACATATTGTTATGTATTTTTTTTAAAAAAAAGAAAGACAGAATAAAACAGCATCTTAGCATTTCTTCAGCAAAACCATGCTGGTGTTTGCAGGTCTTGTTTCGCGCTGCGCACTCTGACCTCTCCACTCTCCCTCTGCACTTCAACAGTCCAACAGTGCATATTAGTTTGCATGTTTACGCTGACGGTCAGCTTAGTTTCATCATCCGTGCCCCACCAGAAGTGGCTCTATGCCCCACAGTTCGAGAACGTCTGGCAGAGTGGATGCAGCAACTACTGTGCATGTGTGTCACAGAGATCCACTCCACTCTGCCAACATAAATCTGGACCAGTGTTCATTTTTTACATGAGGTCTGTGTTTTGTTTTTTTTTAAAAAAAGCAGTATGCAGTACATAACTAGCATCTGCATTGATTTTGCCAGTACCAGCCAGCAGTTGCTTAGTATCTTTAGACAGTCTACTTCAGCCTGCAGATGTTTATGCTGCTTGTATACCTGGCAGAAGTCCACATAAGCTGCTGGAGTGCCGCAGTTTCAGTTCCTTATCGGAAAGGTTCAGTCTGATGGCAGGTGAAGCTGTGACAGTGTTCTGAATTTGAACTGATATACGAAACAAAAATGTCTCTGCCAGCTTGTTGCTTATCTTGACAAGCAGTCCACTTTGAAAATGCAGCCTTCACCAGACTGGAATTATAACTAAATATAGAAACTATCAGGCTTAAAGAAACCATCTTTATATATCAAGATTCAAAAACTTTTAACTCTCCAAAGTAGTCTGCTCCCTCAGGACTGTGTGAAAAAGAAAACAAATAAATGCTAACTGAGATCTGCTGATTTCAAAACATGCGATGAAGCAAGCACCTAGCATCCTCTAGCACTCATTTTTTCCCTCCTCCTCCTTCAAACTTCTCTGGCTGCTGGTTGTGCCTTTCTGGCAACAAAGCAACATTTTAACATATTAAACTAAAAAAAAAAAAAAAAAAAAAAAAAGAGGGAGAGAGAAGCTTTGCGTCAGTCAGGTTTCACTCCTGCCGTCATTCTCTCGAGCTGCATTCCTCATAAGTTCAGGTAGCCGCCCTGCATTCTTCACAGCAGGTCTCTGTTCACTTGCAGTGCAAAAAATCAGCATGGTGAGCTTTACTAATGTTAACCCACCTCCTCCACTCGCTGTCGGTGGTCACAGGTTCCTTGCACTGACTTTTGGATCCCTCCCCTGGTTCCCAAAATTGGCTTGTGGTTGGTTTCCTGTTCCTGTCACAGCCTGGATCCTCCATTCCTAAATCTCTCCATTTTCCCTCCTGCACATGTTGTATTTGTTTGAAAAAGGGGAATAATGCTGTGATAAAATTTGTATATAGTTATGGAAATGTACTACATTGATTTTTAAAGTCTATAAAGGTTAAAGCTTCTTGTTTCTATCAGCTCAGAGGGGAGAAATCCTGTCATGTATTTGTCTCAGTTTAGGCGACAGGAGTAAGCACATCATTTTCCAACCTGGTGCTTTTCGTGGTTAAATTTCATGCATTATCCTGCTTCTCTGTTTGCAATGTTCCAGTCTGCATGCAACAGGATCTGGAGAAAAGGAAATGCTGAAATAAGACTTTCATTTGCAGACAAAACTGTTTAAAAAAAGTTATTCCAATAATGAGAAACATTAGAGCATACTGTTAAGTAGGATGGTGCGGGACACACTTTGTAGTTCATGTCTAAATCTGTATGTTTGTGCGTGTTTTTTCGTGTGTGTTCACGTGCTTCCTGCACAGGAGTCCTCTGGCCCAGATGGAGGAGGAGAGGCGAGAGCATGTGGCTAAGATGAAGAAGATGGAGATGGAGATGGAGCAGGTGTTCGAGATGAAAGTCAAGGAAAAAGTGCAGAAGCTCAAAGACTCTGAAGCAGAGGTAAAACACACGCAGAGACGCGGGTTCATGAATATTGCAATTCATGCCGCGGTGAAGTTACTCATGTCTGTCTGGGCTCCTTCCTTCCTCTTATGCTGACGTGTTTCAGCGGTTAGATGTGTGAGGAACCCATACGAGAGCACGTGGGTGATTGTGTGTAAATGAACGTTGCTCCTTTGCTCACGTGTTATTTTAATCCGTTTGGATTATTGCAGGAATTTTAAATCACACTGCAGCAGTAATGTTACAGAGACTTTTAAAAATGTCTCTTAAACAAATATGAGGCTAAACCTGAACATTCCTGGTGATGTGAGAGAGGTTTCTTATTTTATACCACTACATTTAAAAGTGCACAGAATCTGCCACAGTGTGCGAAGTCTTCTCAGCCATAATGAATTAAACTTAGTGGTAATTTTATAGTTTACAGTTGTGTTATTTTGATTAATATTACTTTGAAAAATGCTCGAAAGTCTACAGTGGAAGTTTAACTGCTGTAGCACCGTTTGAAAAATTGATATGAGAAAATTACAACAGGAAATGCCGGCATGCTGCCCGGCTCTAGTGCAAAGACGTAAATAGCTGATATTTGCAGTTTATCCAGCTTTTCTTGTTTGTTTTTTTTAACCTGAAATCACAACAACAGACTCTGAACCTTTTTTTAAAATTTTTTTTGGCTGGTTTCACAGCTCAGTATGGGCATAGCTGCTGCTGCTGACAGACGGAGGATTCATTTAAAATTAGAATTTCTCCTTCTCCTCACTTAGAAGGTCTTGAATAATCAGGTCCCGTCAAACCCCAGAGCACCGCATTGTCCCAGTGGAGCACTTCGCTCTCAGGCTGCTGGCTCACTTGTGGTTTCAGGGGTGTTTAAGAGGAGAATGGGAGGCAGAGCCTTCAGTGTTCAGGTCCCTCTTCTATGGAATGTTCCTTTTTTGATGGAGCTTACATTCACGGCTGGATCAGGTGACCCTGAACCCTCCCTTAGTTACACTGCAATAAGGTTTTACTGCTGTGGGCCTCCCATGATGCACTTTCTCTTCTTCCCTCACCTCTTTTTCACTCTCCATGTGTTTATACACTACTCTGCATTTAATCATGAATAATTAATTTTAAATTCTGGCTTTTTTTTTTTTTTTTTTTTTTTTATATTCTGCCTTCTTCTCTCTCCCCTCACCCCCAGCCAGTCGAGTCTGGTTCTGCTGGAAGTTTCTTCCTGTTAAAATGGGAGTTTTTCCTTCCTGCTGTCCCAAAGTGCTGCTCACAGAGGTCATCTGATTGTTGGGGTTTCTCTCAAATATTGTAGGGTCTGTAGCGCCTTTAGGCAATAGTAGTTGTGATTTGACACTATAAATAAAACTGAATGAAATCCTCAGCTTAAACATGAACGTTGGTGAGATAAACAAACACAGACAGATTGTGCTTGATTTGTGTTACTATGCCACAGCCTGGGACTTGTCCCGGTGAAAGGTGTGATTGGCAGTAATGTGATCTGAACAAAGTATATTGATTAGTGCAGGGATGAAACCCCCGCGAAACAAAAAGTAATAGGCTGGACTTGTGTATCAATCTCATTATGCTAATAAAATAAGCTAATATTCTGCCAGTGCAGACAAATAATGTGAACAGTGCAGACACACCAGCACCTGGGTGTAAATGCAAACAACGCCCACTACAGTGGGGACTGGATCCAGTACTATTAATCATGCTTTAGTTTACAATTTGAAGAAGTTATTTTCTGTCTGTAGCTAAGCTGTGAAATGCAAACCTTCAACCAGCTTCTGTCTGCCTCTGCTCTTACTTTACAATATAAACGCACCATGAGGTGACTGCTGTTCTGATTGGTGCTATGCAAAAACAGTTTAACTGAAGTAAATAACAGACTGTAGTCTGAGACTGCATCTCTAGTTGATAACTTGGAAGTATTTAAATTAACTCCCTTTTGGGTCTTAGGTAAAATATTCTGCATAATTAATCAAACCCTGTAAACTGAAGGAAGTTGAACTAAAAGTTCTAAATAAGCCTTCAGACTAATAAAAAAATTCTTCTCGTGATTTTCAGGATGACTTGCAGCGTAATTTCCCTGAAGGTTAGAGTCTCGGCTCATTTCGTTCTTTAATCAGCTGTTCTTTCCTCTCCCGGGAGTATTCAGCTGCCACCAAACTGAAATTTGTCTTTATGCGTGTCAATATTAAAAAAGAAACACATTAAAAACATGGTTTCTCTTTGACGAACTTTAAAGGGTTATTCCGTCTCATTCTGTCTAACTGCAGCACGTACTGTACTGGGAACAGAGCTCAATAATAGTTCAACTTCCTCAGTGCGTGCGTGCGTGTGTGTGTGTGCGTGGCATTCAGCTTATTTATGCCTTATGTGTGGCACTGCTTTCAGTCCAAAGTGCTCACAGCATCCTCTGTTCTGTTCCTCTTTAGCTTCAGCGGCGTCATGAGCAGATGAAGAAGAACCTGGAGGCTCAGCACAAAGAGTTAGAAGAGAAGAGACGCGTGTTCGAGGAGGAGAGGGCAAACTGGGAGGCCCAGCAGCGCCTGCAGCAGCAGCAGATGGAGGCCACAAGGTACAGCGCACACGCCGTGGTTCAGATCTGCACTTTAACCCCGAATGTGCATATATATCATCGCTGATTCGCAGGTTCAGCTCTGTAGTGTGACAGAACAAAGCTTAAATGTACATCACAGTTTTACTGATTGTGGGCTTTCACAGGGGAATAAATAGATTGGTGGGTGCTTCATTTTCTCAAGTTCTGCATTAAATGAGAAAATGCTGTTTATTTGTCAGACTGCCAGCTATTTACATACTTCATAAAGGTCAGCCTTTATGTTGTGTCTCTTTATAGTGAAGTGTGTCATTTTTAAAGCTAGCAGTGGCTAAAAACAAACCCTAAAGATGCCAGAGAATGCATTGCAGCCAAAATATTATGTTCCTCTAAAGCGGGGGTTAATTTTCCCGACTGAGTAAGCTTACCAAGAGATCAAATTAATATTGAGCAGAGCTGAGTTCAGCTTGTTGGTGCGGCCCTCCACAAAAGTCCCAGTTTCTCATATGGCCTATTGGGAGAATGAATTGCCCACCTCTGCTCTAAACTAATTTATAACACTTTTGAATTATTATTGGATGCTTTTATTCTAAATCTGATTTGGATCAATTAGGAAAGAAACATCATTCAGCGGTGGTTAAATCTTAAGAATGGTTTTATTCTTATTTTTTATCGGCTCACAGTAGAAACACACACATTCATTTAGGTGTCAAGACCCGAAAATATTGAGCAGTGCTGTTAAAGACGGTGCGTACTTCAGCAGCCGTCATATGAAGCATTGCTCAGCGGGTGTTTATTTTACAGTTATAACTTACAGAGTGATGTTTGTATTTGTTGCCGCGTGTGAAAAATAAAAGCTCAGATGTTTTTAAAGTAGTGTCACAGATGTTGATGGTTTTCCTCCTCTTCTGCTTCAGGACCCTGGAGAAAAACAAAAAGAAAGGAAAGATCTTTTAAGGACAGTCGGCAGGATTACCCCAACTCGAATAATTTCTGTTTGCCAACGTTGCCGGTCAGGACACCAGTGTGTGGCTCTGACATTCCCCCACCTCCTCATCTTCCTCTCTCCTTCTCCCCGGTTCTCCCCACTCTCCTCCCCCCTCTTCAGCTGTCCCCGCTCTGTCCGCCAGCACAGCCGTGCTCCTTCTCCCAGCCGCTAGAGGGCGCACTGGGGGCATTTGTGGGTGTGTGAAGGGGCGCGGGGGGTCTGCATGTAAGGCCAGAACTGCCACCGCAGAGCCCCCCCGCTGCCTCAGGACTCATCATCATCATCCTCCTCCTCCTCAAGGAATGTGTTTACCTTAACAGCAGAAACAAATAACCCCGTTTTAGTAAGGCCAAACCCATATTATTATTTTAATTATTATTATTGATGTTGTTATTATTATTATTATTATTATTATTATTGTTGTTGTTGTTACAACTGAATACTGTCCCCACCCCCACATCTGCTGCTCTTTTTTTCTTCCCAAGGTTGCTTTTAAATGACTGATGTGTCGATTTGCAGAGAGCAAAGAAAAATATGAGGGACGCACCGATATCACATGTCATTCACCGCGGCCGATGTTTATCTGTTGTCGCTTAAATTTCATGCTGGATAAATTTTCTAAGAATGATATGAAGTGCTTTCTGCACAAAGTGGGGAAAATGTAACAATAAATGTTTTAAAAAGGCAGACAGTTTTTTCTTTTAAACATCGGCATCGGCGCGTCCCTAAAAACACCCACAGGTCATGTCTGTACAATCAGTTTTTGTTGAATTGTATTTGTTTACAGGAGAAATTAAAGTATATGAACATTTAACCTGACCTTCAAATGTGTGTCAAAGTGAGAAGAGGATGAGGCATTAACTAATCCTTTCTGTTTTGGTTTTGAGTGTACCTGTTAAACCTGTAACCCTCGTCCCATCAGTGCAGCAGGCTGAAACAAAAACAGTGTCGGCAGAAAAAATTGACAAAATGCACCTTTGGCCTTTTTATAGATTAAAAAAACCAACATGGCTAAAGCTTCTTCTTCTTTTTCTTTTTTTTTTTCCTGAAATGTAACGCTTTCTTTTTCCTGTGTGTTTAGCTATTTCCACTAGCCTTGGACCACCATTTATATTGTTATATTTCACTTTAGTTTATTTTTATATATACCGAGCCAGCTGAAGTAATAACTTCTTTTGTATGTTTAGAAAATCCTCAGAGACTTGACAGCAGCGTGTCCACTGTTAAAGAGAAACACTTCCACATATAACAGCGATACGAGACACACTGAAAAAAAACCAACACACACTTTATTTCAGTTACTCTGCGGAAACGATCAGTGGGAAATGAAGAGTCAACACCACATTTTGCTTTGGCTATGTACTCCCATCTCTGTATTTTTAATTTTATTTTTCATTTGTAATGTACAAAGTCACTTAATAAACCTGTGATATTGAAGAGTGAGATGGATTTATTGTGGGAAGATGTGTCCTCATTATGAAGGGAGGAGAACAGTTTCATATCAGTGAAATATCAACTTCCAAAGTAACAAACATTCATAAATGAAGTACTGGCAGCTTTTTAGCTGACTCTGCCCCTTAATTAAACACATATGCTCTGTTAATTTTTATTGTAATATATGGGGAACCTTTTGCTATGTAATGATTCATATATGGTGAAAATATAGAACATTCTTTTTTATAGTTTAGTCTTAAATTGATATTTTTTTCTGTTGATTTATTTAAAAAATGTCAGGCGTTTTATTCATCACTTTATCACTAGGTGTCGCTCTGTGCCTGTAAGTGTTAGGAGCATTTTCAACGACGCTGAATGTGACATTTTAAATATTAAAAAAAAAAGTCAAACACATGGAAATTTAGTTTTTCTCCGTAATCTTCAGTGTTTCGTCCTCGTCAGCTCACGGAGCTCCTGCAGGGGTGAAATCAGCAGTTTACCAGGCAGATGTCAAATAATATAAAAGTTCATTTATGAAATTGTGCCATGAAACGTACCTCAATCCCAAGAGCTCCTTTTCCCCATCAGACCCACAAAGGTTTGAAATTTATGCCCTAGAAATAAAAAAATAAATAAAAAACCACCATTTTACTTTTTTTCTTCTTCCCCGAAATGTTTCTACACCAAATACAAACTGATGAAACTCACGTTTACGTGCCGTCTGTGTTTTTCCTGTTTGGGAGGAAATAAATGGATGAGTGAACTCACACTGTCGATAAATGTGAACTTTCAAGCTTAAATCAACATTCATTTGTGCCACATGCCATCATCATATCATCCTACCGGACTCTTTTCTTCCCAGGAGTCCGACATGTTGGCGAGATCCCAGCTTTCTGGTCATTCTCACTAATATATCTTGAATTTCTTTAGAGTTTGGCCATTTTCCCTTGTATGAGACAAGAAAGCACAGAAAGACGTTCAATATTTCCCCCATGTATAAATTACATTTAAATTCTGAAACTGAAAGAAATTGTTTTTAAAAAGAGCTTTTAGCCTGAACGTCAGTCATAATCATTTAACTTCCTTTCCAAGTACTTTGAAGAACGGTGGCGAATTTTTATAGGTGTTAAATGATAATCAATATTTACAAATACCATTAAGTTGATAAAATCGTACCTCCTCCACGCCTTCTCTCCAGATGTCTGCGTCCATTTCTTGACAGAAAACATTTGATAGAAGCAGCACAAAAACGAAAACAAGTTTAAGCGTCTCCATCACTGCAGACCGTGCCTAATTTCACCCAAATCCCTCTGCATGAAAACACAATGCTTCAGGAGCACAGATAATAAATATCTGTGTGCAGGTAGACCACACCTCACTGCTTGGTTTCAGATGGAGAGAGGAACATTAACTGGTCTTGTACCGTTACGCCGAGGGGGTCCATTTACGCGCCGTTTGCGCGCTTTTACGCACAGTACAGTGCGCAAAAGCACTGGAGTCAAAGATGAGGGATGATACGCATCTCCGGCAATTACTCTGTCAGTCACACGTTACACGTTTTCTAACTGGCTCTGTGTGTCTCGCGCTCCTGGTTCCGATAATTATATTGAGTGTTTGGAATACTTTAACACTGGTTTCCAAAGCTAAAAGTCTGACAGTGTGGGCGTGTCAGACTAGGCTACAGGATAGAAGTGGAACATCTTCATAACACACGGAAAATTGCATAGGTTCTTTAGGCTGGCAGTAAATAGGTCAAACATTATACTTAAAAATAAAACAAATGAATGTGCTGAATGTTTTACTGTCATTTTCAGGGTCTCCTGCTTTAGTGGAATATTGTGTGGACATTTATGCATTCAGCTGCTTATTTTTGCTGCATACAACTATTACTTTTTATAATCCATTTTACTTGATTTTGTACTTTCTTTTACATCTTAATTTCTCTCCACCTTAAATCTGAAGTTTGATATCATTTGATATTGTTAAACTCTTTGAGACAACTTTGATACAGTTTTTGGATTGGCAAAGAAAATGTTCCGATGAGAATAAGATACGATTATATAAAGAACTATATTATATTCCTACTTTATATTGATTACTTTATATTAATAAATAAAACAACATGGACAAAACAAAATGGACATAAATGTTGTAGTGACAGTTTTTGTGTAAAAAAAAAATGTCTTAAATACTTTTTTTAAGATACAAGTAAATTTTATTTATATAGCACCAATTCACAACAGTTGCCTCAAGGCTCGTTATATTGTAGGGTAAAGACCCAACAATATTAGAGAGAAAAACCCAACAATCCCTTATGAGCAAGCACTTGGCATAAGTCGGAAGGAAAAAAAAACTTTTAACAGGAAGAAACTTCTAGCAGGACAAGCAAAAGCTTTCCACAGGTTTAGGAGTGTTTATAGAAATTTCTGACCGTTCTTCCAGAAGCACATCTGTGAGGTCAGACACTGATGTTGGAGAGAAGGCCTGGCTCACAGTCTCCACTCTAAATCATCCCAAAGGTGTTGTATCAGGCTGAGGTCAGGACTCTGTGCAGGCCAGTCAAGTTCTTCCACACCAAACTGGCTCATCCATGTCTTTATGGAGCTGCTTTGTGCACTGGTGTGCAGCCATGTTGGAGCAGGAAGGGGCCATCCCCAAACTGTTCCCACAGAGTTGGGAGCATCAAATTGTCTTGGTATGCTGAAGCATTAAGAGTTCCTTTCACTGGAACTAAGGGGCCGAGCCCAACTCCTGAAAACCCCCCCACACCAGCTTAGTGATGTAAGACTTGGACGCAGCTGCCATGGAAACCCATTCCATGAAGCTCTCTACACACTGTTCTTCAGCTGATCTTAAGGCCACATGAAGGTTGGAGGTCTGTAGTGATTGACACTGCAGAAAGTTGGTGACCTCTGTGCACTATGACCCTCAGCATCCACTGACCCCACTCTGTGGTTTTACGTGGCCTACCACTTCATGGCTGAGTTTCTGTCGTTCCCGTGAGTAGAAAAGATGTTTTTAAGGTACATTTAGTGCACTGGCTCCATGAAGTGATATTAAAGCAAATCCTTAAAAACATAACATGAAGTCTACGAAATGTTCAAATGTGGAATGAACACTACACCAGAGACATCAGTTACACAGGCAAATTTCTACAACACTGTGCAAAAGTCTTGAGCCACCCTGCATTTTTTTTCAGATTTTACAAGGAAAATAGGTGCCAAAACAGAGCTTGTTCATTTCTAAAAAGCTAGAAAGTCAGTATTTAGTGTGACCACCTTTATTCTTCAACACAGTCTGAACTCTCTTAAGCAGCTTTCTTGTAATTTCTTTAGTCTTCATGACTAATCCTCCAGGTTTCCTGAAAGACATTCAAAGCACTTCTTTGTATGTTGGCTGCCTTTTTTTTTCTGTTTTCTGTCAAGATGATCCCACACTGCTTAAGTAATGCTGAGGACTGGGGCCTGATGAGGCCAATCCATGACTCATGGTGGTTTTATGGTGAATAAGACCCGATGCCACTGATTTACAGTCCAGTTATCGTGTAATGTGGCATACCTGTTTCCATTCCTTAAGATTGGCTTATTGACAGCCATCCTTCCACTGCAACCATTTCTGACGAGGCTTCAGGGAAGAGTACATGGATCACCTGAAGGGTTAGATGCTCTCAGGTCCTGTGCCAGGCCTTTGCTGGATTTATTCCTATTTCTTAAGGACATAACTTTCACATACTGTTCATCTGCTGTAGATCGGTTTTTAGGCCTTACACTTCTTCTTTTGGTCTCCACTTGTGCAGTTTCATCAGTTCTTTTTAAGGACACACAACACACCGTGATGGGTTATGCCAGATTTTTGGCCAACAGCCTTTTGGGTGTCACTTTGTTTGTTCAAATATACTTTTTTTTTTTTTTTGCCAGTCAAACTTTGTTGTCTTTGAATTTATTTTATTTTTTTTATAGATTCAGAAACAGCAATGAGAACACATTATTTGTTTTTGCAGCAGGCTGTTAGTAAGAAAGAAGAAAGCACCGCCTCTTTGCTGAGTTGTCTGTTATATGTAGACACAACACTGGCTCATCCCCTGAGTTAGATTCCTTTTTAATCCTTGGATAATTTATAGAAGTGCCCTAACAAGAAACGCATTCCTGTGAAAATGGTCAGGTGATCATCAAGTCTCGCGAGAAGTTGAAATGTAGTTCTGGTAATTGTTTTTCAGCATGTCTTCCCTGAAATACTTTTCTTCAGCATATATGATATCAAAATAATATTCACGTCGTAACTTACGCTCGCATTAAAGGTGCGCTTCATGCATGATTTTTACTATTATTCCGGCAACCAATCCAAATCTCGGTTTCATTAAATTTACCGTTAAAAGTCCAATTTGCGCTTTCCTAGACTTTCTGTCCCCCAACGGCTGCCGTAGACAGCAGCTCGACCCGCCTCCTGCTCAAATGTGAGGATGTGAAGATTAGGAAGGAGGCGAAAACAACCTGCGACCCTTCAAATTCACGTAAACTTTTGGTGAAGTGATGGCGGGCCGCCGCGGCTGTTCGTGCTGAGTTCACGGTCACTAGCTGACAGCAGGAACATGGCTTTGCTGCGTTTAAAGTCGGCGCTGTTGTGGTTACTGATTGTTGCGGCACTTGACGTTATTGAAGCAGGAGAGCGACCGAGGCGTCAGGTGTCGCTGACCGAAGGTGACGGCACGGTGAATTTCAGGTCCCGGCAACCTGCAGCCGGGCCGGAGCCCGGTGACTCGGCGGAGGCGTTCAAAGTACCAACACTGGATGGGGAGTTTTCCTTCCAGCCCGACGCTTTGAGGGGACCTCTGGTGATCCACGCCTTCACCAACAAGTCCGGGTTTCTAGAGTGCCTTTGGAGCTCGGAGTCTTCCCTAAAAAGCCTCGTGGAGGATCTTCCGAACAGCACACAGGTGCTCTTCCTGTCTCTGGACGACTCTGCGGTCAATGATGCGCTCTGGATGAGGGAGCAAGTTCTGCGGGCCGCCGCCCAGAGGTGAGCGGGGAGGACGCAAGCATGCAGGGATTGGGTCAAAGTGCATCTCATTCCAGAGGTGCTAGAAAACAGGTGTTCAACAGCACCTGGCAATGCATACCTGCACATAACTGGAAAAATATTTTTCAGCTGAGTAAAAATGCCAATACTAAAATATAAAGTATTTAGCGACTAAATGCACTCAGTGTTAATATATTTATATTAAGTGATATCCTGATGCTCTGGGTGCAAAATTTTACTGTGGTGGAGGTGGAGTTATCTATGATATACAGTTGGTGTTTTAGTTCAGTTTCCAAGCATAAAGCTTTTCTAAACTGCCCTTTTTTGTGAAACCTCTAATCTTTATTTAACCAGGACAGTCTGAGCACATCTATTTGTAATGGCTGCCTGACCAAAGCCAAAAGAAAAGACCAGTCTGAAAACATTACAACACACCTACTTCTGCATACAATCACAACATCACTAAACAAATGACATGCAAGCCAAAAAAAGCATTGGGCAGATAGTGAATAGGATGCAGGTATGAGGAAACGCAACATCAAAATAAGAGTGCATAAATGTCAGCAGAAGTAGATGAGGTGCATATTCAGCAGCAGACTAACAATGTTAGAGTTCTTAAAAGTTGACTTGGGGATGAATTTAAGTCTTTGGCTGCATCAGAAATGGCAACAGACCTACAGGACTGTAGGTGCTCAGGTCCTAAGCTCAAATCATCAGCCCTCCTCCACCATTCTTGACATGACGCGTTTGCCCTGATATGCTGTTTGGTTTTCATCAAACGTGGTGCTGTGAATTATAGCCACATATCTCCACTTTGGTGTTGCCCTGTGGTTGGTTCAGATGCATCTTTGTGAACCTAATCCACGGTCCCATGTTCTTTTAGAGAGAAGAGGCTTTCCTCTGTTAACCCTTCCAAACAAGACTCAACTGTTCTGTCGTTGTTCTTACCGTCATGAACTTTAAAGGCCTGCAGAGTCTGAGAGGTAGCTTTTTGGTTGTTTTGTTTTTGTAGTTTTTCTGATGTGATGACCCCTGCTGCTCCTTGTTTTCAATCTTCAGGTGTTTCAGGTCTTTGGTGGGCAGGGCAGGATTCGTCAGTGCCAACTGGGCCTTGTGTTCCCAAACTATAAATCTGAGGCAGGCACTTCTGGGTGCTGTGCACCAGCCAGTTTGCCAACATGCCCTGTGTCATGTTTGTTTTCCTTTAGGTTTTGTTATTTACGGCACTTGAAACACTTACAAACATCTCCACACACATGCACACCCTACACCACCGAGCCTACTGATTTCCAAACCTCATCTGTCTCTGTTTCAGTTGTTTAAGTTTGTTTAATAAATAATTTTAAATCGGCAAATTGTGTGTGCACCCTTTTTGTCGTGGCCTTACGAGCCAGGCTGTGACACTGAGCATTACACAATCGGACCTTGAGGTGAACTTGCTGGGACCTCCACTCTTGGGAATCCTGTGGCATTGTGTTAACACACACATGAATGCTGCCAAAACCTCTGCTTTTATAGTGCATTTGATTAACAGCACCTGGCTGCTACTTAACCTCTTAATTCCTATGGAAACAGTGAGGGTGTGCTTAGTTTTTCACAGGACTGCATAGAGTCCTGCAAGAACTTTGTTTTTCTCGTCATTGTGTTTATTTATTTCTTTGAAACAGCTGTGACAGTAAAAACACATTAAACCACTGGAAGAAAGTTTCTTGGAAGATGAAATCAGCTGAGGATGTGTTTTTTGAACCAACACAGGAACCTGATATCTCATTTCCCAGTTTTAAAGAACAGTACCCCCCCCCCCCCCCCCCCCCCAAAAAAAAAAAAAAAGCTACACAATGATCAGGACTAATCGGTCATGTGAAACAGGAACCATCTTGAGAATAGTGACAACAGACTGCACCAAACACAGGAAACCACACTGGAGAACAGGGAAGTGTAAAAAGTACCTAGCCTCCCGGTCTAGTGGATAACATATTATCATGTAATGATGATGTTTTTAGTGTTGGCAAGATCAGTGTCATTCCTCAAAGTCATTCACTTTCAGAAGTTTGTTTTAATTTGTAGGTACTGTGAATTATATGTGGTTGCAGTTTATTTCTAACACTTTAGTTCTATCAACTGTGTTCCAGTAAAACAGTTTCCTTCGACCTTTTAGAGTTGAACTGTTGTTTCTTTTCTTACTTTCTGTCAAATATGAACACTCACAGTGGTGGATGCTCATATTAAACATGGCCATAGCTTCTGATAATGAGGTCTGCATATATACAAGTAATCTGTGTGAGCCAGAAGCTTCAGACTGGTCTAAATGCTTAGTGCTGGACAGTTGTTTTTTTTCTACTCTTGGGTCTGTATGATGTCAGTAGGGATATGTGAGACACAGAAGGCCCAACCGCCTGATGTTCAAAGCTTCTGTTTGTGAGGTGCAGCTCATCAGAATGGGAACTAAAACAGCTTGTTTCAGGCAGCGGATGAACTGAGGGGCTGCAGAAAGACCTCATATGAGCTAAATGGATTATTTCCAACTGTGACTCATGCAAAGCTACACCAGTAGCGTCCAAGAATATAAGCATGGAGCTGGAAATGAGGATTTATGGATCTCCCTAAGTTAATATAACCATCTGTGCGCTTGTGTCTCGTTTGCTTTTCTGCAGTAAAAAGGAGGTTCTGTCCAGGCTGCACTTCTCGCCGATACCCGTCTTTGCTCTGGGTAACTGGATCGCCAGAGTGCTTTACTACTGGAGCTGCATGGGACGCAACTGTGGTCTTTCCCAGGCTGCTTTTACCTCAGAGGGTAAGACCGTTCATGGGCAACAGACTCTGCAACTGATTTTTCACTTGACGTACCTCCTTTTTTTTTTTTTTTTTTTTAGTGGTAGGAAGCCAACAGATGGCTGAATTGAGCTCTGTTTATTAGTGAAGTCACTAATAAACAGAAAGCTGCAAGATGAGAACAAGCTTTTATTTATAATTGTTGTTGTTTTCCTCCCTGCAGAGTGGAAGATTCCTGTGATCATTAAAAGATTAGATGCCAGATATGACTGGCTCATGACACGCTGGGACCCAAAGTCCTATACGGTGATTGATGCAGGAGACGGGTGTGAGACCTCCCCCTCGGTGGCGGGTGCAGTGGCCTGGGTGTCTGAAGGCAACTGTTCTTTCTTCACGAAGGTCTGTTAATGTCAAATTTAATGACTGTTTTCGCTTCAGTTTGTTGACGTCTGTGGTGACGTGCTGAAATCGAACCGGGAGGATCTGGAGACTTTAAAGGCATTTGTTTATTTTGCTCGTGACATTTAAAGCTTGATCACGTAGCATTAATTAAGCTCCATTCAAACGGCAGATTTTTCAGAGTGTGGAAAACATGGGCAGTTTTTATGAATATTAGTCTTTGGCACATCTGTCTCCTTGATGCTGGATAGACTGGCAGTTATAAATATATTTTTATGCCTGCAGTTTGAGGATTTTTCCTAAATGATCTGGGAGCTATCAGCTGGTCATGGCCTGTATTCTGGGGTCTCCTGTGTAGCTCATGGATCTCCAGGCTGTGCAAAAAAAAAAATAATATAATAAACTAAATCATTGTCCTATTACTGATAGTTTGGGTTTGCATTTCACCAAATCCAGTTCCTCTTTTGCTCTGCACAGACTGTTTGCCTACATGCAGCCAAAGCCTGCTCAAACGTGATTGGCCAATAACACTGGAAGTGGAACCAGAAAGCTTCCAAATGTTTTGTCCCTTGCTTACAGATATTTGCATGGTCAGATCCTTTTATAGAGATTATTCATTAAAGAAGTTTTAAATTAAGATTTTTTTTTCATCTTTGAGTCTGCAGCATCCTGCGAGGAAACATCAGCCCGAGCGACCGTGCTGCAGATGACTTTTCTAATTATTTTAGAGCATTTAATCTCACATCCTCAAAGTTGTACGACCCTCTGCTTATTCTACATTTTATCTAAGAAGTCAAGGCATTTTTTTCTTTCCCACAGCGTGCATTAAAGTGTGGGATCGACACTATGGATAGTTGGGTTTATGAAGCCTGTTGACACAAAGGTCAGGAAGCTTCTGGTGAACAATAAAAATATTCTGTCTGGTTTTAGTTACTTTGACCGGCAGCTATTTGATACAAATTCTGACCACAAATTTTAAATTCAACAGTTTTTCTGGTCACTGCTTTTCTCTGGGTATTAGAAATTCAGCCTTTCTCTCTCTGCCCTTCCTTTTCATGGATGAAACTATGAATGCATTAATTATATAAATGTAAACATATTCATTGTTAATTTGCTGTAACACAGTTTCTTCCCATCTGAATTGTTTTCCCTCAGGTTCAGAGCATGGCCAAATCCAATGCCTCCGGTGTCCTTGTCTACGCCCTCCCTGGTAATCCACTCCAGGATATGAACTGTGTCGGGGATGAGTGTTCCTCGCTGCTCAGCATCCCGGCTGCCATGGTGCATCTGGAGCCTTTGGTTGCTCAGACGCTCCGGTGAGGTCGGCTCGCCTGCAGGATTAAAAGCCTCCTGATGTTGATGCTTCACTTCCTGTACAGAGACTGACTGTTCTTCTGAAAGGTTACAGTATTGATTTCCATTTTGTTTGAATTTGTTGTGCAGGTTTGGAAAGCTGGTGAACGTGTCCTTCCAGAACACCCCGTCCCCTAATTTCTTCATCGGTATAGACAAACAGGGGTCGCTGGCTGAGATGGGCTGGTTCCTCTACCCCACGTTCAGCTTCGTCAACTGGCAGGCCCAGTGGTAGGTAGATGAAGGTTACTGGAAGATTGCAGTTTATCGTCTAAGAGAGAAAAAATGGCATTCTAAGCTTTATTTCAGTGTTTCATAAGATTGTACAGGTAATATACATCTGATACATATTAGGCTTTGTTCATGGATCATTTTAATAGAAGTTACAGTGAGTATTAAATGTTTTTATTCCTGCCTCAAGAAAGAAGCCAGATCAGAATTTAGGGTTTTGTTTGTTTTGTTTGTAATATCAATAAAAGGTAAATCATGTGGACTGAAGAACCCACCTGTTAAATTTTGTTTCAGTTCTGGATCAGTTTCTTTAAAACTGCGAGCTTTTCTTTTCTAGTTTCAGTGCAGTGTTCAAAGAAGTTGCTTTATGTTGACTGCTGTGCATAAAAAAAAAATTGTTACATTGTTTTCTTTCCTTTTATGATTGACTGGTGGTCTGTCCGGGATATGTCATCTCCTGACCAATGTCCAGCCCACATGTGACTCTGAAGGAGGAGCTTCCTTGTATTATTTATTTATTTTGTTTTGCAGCTTAAATTAGGTTTAATAATTTCTTGATAAACCTCCAATCTAATTAAGTATTTTGGTTACGACTTTTGATGTTTTATATTCAGCAGCACAGCCTCTGAATCGATACACTGTAACACTTTTTTTTTTTTTTTTTGTTATTGATCAGTTCCATTGGTTTCGTCTCCAGGTTTGATTTCTTTGCTGATCTGCAGACTAAACTTCAGAATCCTGCAAAAGTTGTTTCTGTCTTTGACAAAGTCCAAATGCAGGGTGAGAAAGGAGCGGTGGCCACAGTCAATCTGCCTTTAGGTAACGTCATCAACAATATCTGTTAATTACTTAATGAAGTGCCATTGTTGCGATAGACAAGTAATTCATATAATACTGCTGGAATGGACTGATTTTTATATGTAAATGCATTCTGCTTTAAGGTGTTGTGGCTTTCCATTGTGTATTTACACCACAATCCAATGTCCATCTTAACTGGTTTCAAATATAAAATTAATCTCATAAATCTGATACACATAGACGAGTGGTGAGGGAGTGGTAAACGCCCTCCTGGAGGGGTTGAAACTGCAGCAGTGACGCTGACATGTTTAAAGGGGCAGATGGAACATTTAGCATCTCAAAAACGGCGCTTTGTTTTGCGTCCATCTGCAGACCTGCTGGACGTCGACACGCTGGAGCTCGATGCGTCGCTGTCGTGTCCCGGCAGGAGAGACTCGTCGTGCGCTCAGTGGGATCACACGGTGCAGCTGTTTGTTTGCTGCGATGGCAGGAGTCCGTACTGCAACATGGAGCTGGGCCGATGGATCACCGCCTTCCGCAGGTACAATACATACACGGATATTTTGTTTGACTGTAAACATTTATTTTTCAGTATGATATAAATCTGTAACAGCAGGCACTGTTTCAAACTCGGAAATATTCTTATTAAATGCTGATATTTGTTTCAACCATGGTGCCTGGATGTAAATGTGTAATTACTGCCTTGTTTTAATTGATCTGTATGATACGATTGTTTCACCAGAGGTGTCGGGCGCTGGCTGACGGATGTGTCCCCGCTGATCCCACTGCTGGACGGGAATAAATGCACCTTCACTATGAAGACCGTGCCTTGGGCGATGCCTTGGATTGTTTCCCTCAACCTGAGGTTCAGTGGCACCAATCAGACAGGTGGGTGACACAGGTGATGCAATCACACTGCAGCAGGAGGCTTGTTACATTACAAACATGCCATGATTGTGTCTGCAGCGCGCTAGCACAATTTGACACTATAAATTATAGGCAAACGTTCAACATGTTATCTGACTCTCATGTTGCCAAAACCAAACAGGGTCGTTTGGAGTCAGGAAACCAGTAGAAAATTATTCAAACGATCAAAAATTGTTACTGTTTACTTTCTTTTCTAAGCTTTAATTACATTTCTTTATTTTCTGCTTTTCAAAATGTTTCTTGGTCTTGGACTGCATTTCCAGTTGCTTCAGATTTTTAAATTTTTTTATTTTTCCCCCCTGTTACAGATCATTTTGTGGAGAGGCTTCATCCATTTAGAGTGATGCCACTGTACAGTGGGGGAACCTTTGACAAAAACTACAACAAGAGGTACCAGCCAATCAAATTCCCCATCCCGGCATCGACCAAAAAGGTATCAGATCTGATGTTTCCCACCAAATATCAAAGACTGCTTATAAAAGATGGGTGTATCTTCCAGAATCTGAAAAGTGAAGCCGGCGCCTTAAACCTGCATTCTTTGTAATGGCCTCCAGGGGTCAGACTGCATGGAAGTCTATGGGGAAAATAACCCTGCTGGTAACTTAATTTATGAGCTCAATAAACACTTTCCTGAAACATTTATGATCTCAGTCACTACTCTGAAGTTGTAATGAATTAAATATGATTTTCCTTTTCTAAATTATATTCAGAGTATGATAAAGCAGAGCATGCTTCAGTGCTAATATGAGTGTACAGTGTCATCAGGTACTCAGTCAAAAACGCCAGGACACCAGTGGTGAAAACGCTCAGCTCACAGCTTCAGCAGACGGTGTCTTCGCAAAGAGTCTCACAGCCACGGTGGCTACCTCCATCTTTTATATACAGTCTGTGCCCGATATTTCCAGCTCTGTCCTTCCTGTCTGCGGAGCATCACACCGACCGTGTGTCTGATTCCAGGTGGAGCTGTATGCTGTCATCACAGGACACGGCAGTGACGAGAACGGCTGCGGAGAATTTTGTGTCACCTCCCATCATTTCCTGATCAACACTGCTTATAACAACACACACACGTTTGATTCTGCAGGTTAGTTTGAGCAGCTCACAGAACAGTCTTATCTCCCGATCCTTTGAGTAGCTCATCTGCTGCTTTTGAGCCTCTGCATAGTCTTCTTCAGCTGATGAAGATTTTAGATGTTGTAGCTGACAGTGTTCTGAGTACTTATGGAAAAAAAATTGAGTATAAATGAGTGAATTTGTTAGATATTTGTATTTAAAAACTAATGGAATGAAGCAGTAGATGAACTATATCCTGACATCATCTGCCTCTTAAATGAATCAATAGTAAAGATGTGGGGCAGTATATGTGTTAATTCACTTAAGTTTGATCAGGAATATTGTATGTAAAATATATTCTGTCAAAGAAGTCGCACAGATGAATTCTCATGCCTGTGTTCTTATTTTAATCTCAATATTATGAAGTCAGAAAATAAGTAAAATCACATTTTAATGTGATGTTGATACCATCAGGGACGGCTCTGGGCTGCACGCTGCGTGTCAAAGAGGGCGCCGTACCCAACGAGCACGGCACGTGGCTGTACGGCCGAGGAGGCTGGTGTGACGGACTGCAGGTGAATCCCTGGAGGGTTGATGTCACCAAACAGGTTGGTCCTTCCACACTAAATTTATCATTTCACCTTTTGAATATGTATGAAATATCTAAACCTGCACTTCATCAGGATTGTGACAGATTCAAAACATTAGTGAAATATAAGTTGTGTTACTCTTTAGTGACAAACCACAAAGAATCATCAATAAGCAAATAATGTTGCAACATTTGGCAGCTAAAAATCCAGATAGATGAGCAAATTAGTGATTGTATAGTTTGCATATATTAGGTGGAGAAACCCTGGACTCCGGGTTGCTCCAAGTTTGCTGTATGTAAAAATAAGCATCTGCTGGTTAATGTGCCATGCTGTGCAGCAGTTTAAGACAACAGAACTTAATGTGTTTTGGCCACAAAGAAGCCAAAAAATGAGAATTTCTGTTTTTAGGGTTTTAAAAGAACAATAAACATGAACTACATAAATGCAGCTTATCTCTGGAAAGAAACAGAACTGAGTTTATTTAAGAAGAAATATAAACAATAACTAACAAACCAACCAACCAACTAACAAACCAAGTCTGAGGCCATGGTCCTCAGCCGGAAAAGGGTGGAGTGCCATCTCCGGCTCAGGAACGAGTTCTTGCCTCAAGTGGAGGAGTTTAAGTATCTCGGGGTCTTGTTCACGAGTGATGGGAGAAGGGAACGGGAGATCGACAGGCGGATCGGGGCTGCTTCTGCAGTGATGCGGACGCTGCACCGGTCCGTCGTGGTGAAGAGGGAGCTTAGCGTAAAAGCGAGGCTCTCGATTTACCGGTCGATCTACGTTCCTACCCTCACCTATGGTCACGAGCTTTGGGTAGTGACCGAAAGAATAAGATCGCGAATACAAGCGGCAGAAATGAGTTTCCTTCGAAGGGTGGCTGGCCTCTCCCTTAGAGATAAGGTGAGGAGTGCGGCCATCCGGGAGGGGCTCAGAGTAGAGCCGCTGCTCCTCCACATCGAAAGGAGCCAGTTGAGGTGGCTCGGGCATCTGATTAGGATGCCTCCTGGCCGCCTCCTGGGTGAGGTGTTCCGGGCATGTCCCACCGGGAGGAGGCCCCGTGGTAGACCCAGGACACGCTGGAGAGATTGTGTATCTCGGCTGGCCTGGGAACGCCTTGGGGTCCCTCCGGATGAGCTGGAGGAGGTGGCTGGGGAGAGGGAAGCTTGGGCTTCTCTGCTTAGGCTTCTGCCCCCGCGACCCGGCCCCGGATAAGCGGAAGAAAATGGATGGATGGATGGATGGACTAACAAACCAAAGCTGCATAAAATCTTAAAAAATGTCTTTTTTTTTTTTTTTTTAAATGATGTTGCACAGCTGCTCTAGGCTGAATATTCTATTATGATCATTTCCATTTCCACATTAATATTGCTGGACTCTGCTAGAGTACCTTTGCATGAAAGACAGTTCAAAATAATCTTTGTGTCTTACATTAGGCCTTGGTGCAGTCCCTCAGTGTGAAATCATTCTGGCTCTCTTCTCCATTCCTTTAAGCTAACTTTCTTCTGATTGGCTGCCGCTTGTAAACAGAAGGGTTGGATAGTGGTAGGGGCTCTGTGGCCACAGCCAGAGCTGTGTGCCTGTGATTAACATGTTTGGGATATCCGCGCTCTACGACATCGCGCAGAGTCAGGAGTAAGGGGAAACCTGACTGGAACAGTGTATAAGGAAAAGCATCATGGGTCTGCTGTAAGGACACAGTGTGTGAATTCATCACTGTGTCTCTCTTGCACATAACTTTCTAAAGGTTTCTCTCCTTTAGTAGTTTTACAAGAACCTCACACTGAGATCACGTTGACGAGAAGCACTTGAGTTGAAGTTAAATCCATTAGAATAAAGGAGCACTTAATAATTCTGAAGTGAGTTATTGACCCCAAAGACTCCTGACTTGTTCCTTGTGAGGCTGAGCCTCACGTCATTTCATTAAATGGGTTTTATTAAGACTGTGTGTGGCTCTCTTTCTGTCCTCCGTCAGCTGGACATGAGCGGGTCCGAATCCAACACCGTCGTCTACTTCGGCTTGTTCGAGGGGCGGGATCCAAATCCAGCCCAGCAGCCGGGATACATCATCATGACTTCTTTCCTCGTCTTCTATAAGTGATCCCGCTCTTTTAAACTCTGCCTTTTGAATTCTGGTTTGAATGAATGTATAATCATTTCAATGAATAAATATTTTTATTTTCCCACTGCTTTTGTTCGCTGACTTCATTGCTTTTGCTCCTGTTTATTTACCTTTAGCATAAAAATGGAAATGACGGCAGCAGTGATGCAAAATAACACCTGCCACCCTCGCCCAGCGCAACCGGTCATTTACGTATCTCTGGAGACTTTACCCCAAAGTCAACAAGAAGAAGCCTTACAGCTAAATAGGCTCTCCATATGATTTCTTTTTTTTTTTTTGTCTCAAGCTGAAGATGCATTGTTCTGAGAGCAGCCTCTCCTCCATAATTACATGTAATCATGTCTAATTTAAACTTTGGGTTGAAGGAACTGTTTCACAGTGAGTCATCTTCCTATTGTGCTCCTTACAGGAGGTGAATCCTCTCGACTTCAGCAGGAGAACATCTGCGTCTTGCTGGTGTTTTGTTATCTTCGTTTATTTTCTACTGCTGAACTGATTTGTTTAGCGAGCTCCCTGAAATTATCAGCGGACTAATTTGCTGTTGCAGACGGTAGCTTAACGATCCCCCTCGTAAAGCTCTTTAATAGGTGGGTACAGCTGGGTCCTCAAATGTTTGGATGGTAACACAGTTTTAATGATTTTTGGCTCTCTATGCCACCACAATAGATTTGATATTTGATCCTTGATGGAATTGAAGTTCAGACTCAAATTTAATTGGATTAATCGTTAAGCATCTTATTTGCATTTCTTATTTTTAATGCTCCATTAAGGAATTCTGAAACTCACAGACGGCACAAAGAGAGGGTTTCTTGGATACTCAGGCTGTTACTGCAGCCGTCTTTAATTGTTGGTGGTTTTGTTTTGCATAATCGATTCAATTACATCTTTAGTTATGTAGCACCAAATCACTACAAACAACTTCCTCAAGGAGCTTTTATATTGTAAGGTAAAGACCACTTCCTTACCTTCAAGAACTCCGGGGTTGCTTTGGCAGTGTGTTGTGGGTCATTGTGTTGTGAAGTGCTCTCTAAGGCTCAGTTTGGCTTTATTGCAATTGAGTAGAAAGTATAACTCATTATGGTGCCAGTGGAAACAGTGCATGCCCATGCGTTATTACACCTTCTTCCAGGCCTTCTCCATGCTTCCATCTTCCTGTCAGTCTGGTACAGTTTCATCTTTCCAAGATTCCCTTTTCTGGATTTTTTAAAAATCTTTTTGTTTTGTCAAGTCTAATCTGGTCTGTCTAATCTTAAAACCATCTTCAGAAATGTTCTCTTAAGGATCCAGAATATGTCTGCCTGACGATGCCTGCTGCTTTATCATGGAAAGGATCCTGTGATCATCCACCACTGTTGTATCTTTGTTTTTTTTCTAATCTTACCAAGCTGCACACAAGCAGCTTTTTTTAATTTAATTTTTTCTCCTGCTGATTTGGACACTTGACATTCTCACTGTCTCTGTGCTGCATTTGTTTTTATTTTCCACTTTGCACTGAGAGTTCTTTCTGCCACGTCTTGCATTCATAGCTACAGCTTACAAATGGGAAATTCAAACAAGGAACTGTGTAATTTATGAGGGCGTCCACACCTGTGTCAAAGAGTTACGTTTGACTCCATGAAAATGGGGAAATTAAAAAAAAGGCACTAATTCCTCGGCAGATAATACAGTCTTTAAAGCTTGCATCATTGCATTTATTAAGCAGCAACATAGAATTAAGGCACATTCAGTAAGGGTAGCTATCTTGAATGCACAATTAAAAAGTACACTTTTTTTTAAAAAGACATACGGCATTAAAAAACATACAGATAAAAAGTAAAAAATGTAAAAACCCATTGCATTATACAAAAGTTACTTTGTTCTTAAAGACGTTAGTGGTATTTTAACAGAGGAGCTCTGAAGTGACGAGAAAATTGTTTCCTCTTTTACCTCAGTTTAAGACACACATCTCTCTGGCCAACATAAAGCATATTTAATAATAAGTAGCCTACCACAGTTTAAACCCTAAAACTCACTTTGGTTTAATGATGCTTTCTAACATTTACTGTTTGACCTATCCATGTCAAAGTAACTACAAGAGTACAAACTCACTGACGTGAACTTTATGGTAAAGTCTCCCCATATGAAGTTGGAGCAAAATGTTTTTATGAGCGCTTCTGAACATGTATGTTTGTGACTGCAGGCATGTGCATGTCAGGCCTTGACGCAGGCTTCTTTGCAGCTCTTCTCAGTCTCAAACTGGTTGCCATTCCCTAAGCAGCCTCCAAACCAGAACTGAGCGCAGGAATTAGCCGTGGCATCGTAGTACCATTTCACCACGTAGTCCCGACACGGTCCCGGATCCAGGATCTGGGTGCAGCGCTCTGCTGGAGACCACAAAAAAAACAAGTGTTAACATTAGTGAGACTGAAGTAGAGCGAAGCACCCCGGACAGAGGAGCTAATGTTTCAGATTCTTGGTCACAAACCAAGTTAAACATCTAAACTGATAACAGCACTACAATCCAAAGGCATGACCAAAATTGTTAGCATTCCTCATGAGGGGAACATTAATATGTATAGGACATTTCTTAGTGATTAATCTAGCAGTTTTTATTAAAAAAAAAACCAATATGACTCCCATTGTGTAGACAGAAGAACAAGATGAGAGGATCACTTTGATTCCAGACCGTGAATGTTTGTACCAAAGTTTATGCCAATCAAAAAAAGCTGCTGGACAAAAGCTGACCAATATTTTAACCCCTAAAAGGCAGCTGGATTCTTACAAGATTCATGAGATCACAAATGTGAGACAATCACTTTGCATTTGGAGCCAAACCACCGTCAGTCTGGATCAATCATTGTTCTGTTTGGAAGTGGCCATTATGGTTACAGTTACAGTCACGTGTTGGATTCATCATCCGGGTGATGGAATGATCCTTATCCTGATACTATCGCCATATTTTGCAATTACCTGTAAAGTATGTTTTTGAAAATGCAGTCTCTCATATGTGTAACAAACCTAAAGTCGCAGCATGAAGAAAACTGCAGCTGTTAGCAGGTAGCTGTATCCCTGCCATAGAAATGGCACGGTATACTTTATCATCGTTTGTGATTAACCAGTTTTTCAGTGACAGTCAGCCTTTGATTGTGACGTCTGACGACGGTTTCAAAATAATGATGGCAAAAGCTCGTGCTTAGTTTTACAACCTCGGTAACCAGTGGGTGAACTCACAGTGCCTACGTCCAACTTTTATATTCGCTGTCTATCCAAACGTTTGTTTGTTGGATTAACATGTCATGAAATACACTTGTTTGCTTTCTTGCTGAGAGTTAGAGGAGCTTTCATGGTGTCTCTGCTGGTTTGAGGCAAGTTTACGGCAGCGATGACACTCTGGGAAGTCACAGCCCCCAGCTGAGATAAAGTCTCAACTTTTGTTACAAATTGAACACATCAATCAATCTTCTCATCAAAATTGTGCTAAGACAGCAGCAAACCTTACTGTCAGTCTGGGTTTAGATAAAAATGTGATTAGAATTTGTGAAAATACTACTTAATGCACAGAAGAGGTATCTAAAATTCTAGGTCGCACCTTAATTTCTCCATCTCTGTCTCTTCTGCAGACCCTCAGCAGTTACCTGATTGGTAGGTGTCAGAGGGCAGCAGAGGGGGAGTTGGTAGAGCTGGCAGCGGTGGTGTCTTCTCCTCAGGTGGGGCCTTCAGAGTAGGACCAGCTGGTCCGATGGCTCCAGTCATCACCACGTCGTGTGTGGGGTTGTTCATCTCAAACTGTGGGAGGAACTCTGTTACCGGCCTGAAAGGCTCCCTGTCGAAGAACGGAAACCTCTGAGTTTCCGAGGGGGTCCTACCATCCGCCGTTGTTCTCTTTGGAGAGGTCGAGTCACTGTCGATGTGTGAAGCTGGAGGGCCGGGCTGTAACAACACAGAAATATTTGAATGAGTTCAAAAAAATTCCCTGAAGGGGAAGAATGTGTTAAGCATTGTGGCGCTTTCAGGTTAAACACGCTGACAGGTTTAGACAAGATTTGCTGAATTTTGCCAAATTTCCCCAGAGCTGATGGGAATTTGACCATACACCAAAGTACTGGACACAAACTCTGAGTAGCTGCTCTAGAGGAAAATTATTGGATTTCCAAAGTGTTAAAAATGTTAATAATGATTCCTGAATTTTCATGGTTGCATGTGGTTAATTACTGCACTCAAGTACAGATTTGAGGTGCTTGTTTTCAATGAGCTTTCTACACCTACTTCTATATGATTTCATATGTACTTTATTATATATTAGTTCTTATGTAAATTTATACTTACTTTATTGTGCTGATTTTTTTTTTAAATTTCAGATACGATTTTAGCCTCCTTGAGATATTTGTCTTGTTATTTTGGAATTTAATATTATTGAGCTATTTACAATTTTGCTTATTTAGGTCATTTCTTATTTGCCGTTATCACCACCATCTTCATCTCGTCATCAAAATATTGTTACGTTTCGTATCTACTGATGTCTAGTTTTGTTCTAAAAGTCTAACTACAGCAGTAAGTAAACTGGTATTAAACATTGTTTCAGTATTTTTGTTTGAATGATAACTGAAATCATTAGGTAATCAGCAAAATGCAGGAAAAAACAATATTTTGTTTGTTTTTTTTTAGTTATTTAATAATGAATAAATACACTATTCCAGCTCTAGTGTGAATCGCAGGTAGGACTAAAAAGGTCCTGAATAACAGTGATGTGACGATATTCATTTCAATTTTTATCAGATTTTGGAAAACAAACAAAAAAAAAAATTTCCCCTCAAATATTATCCTTTTCACATTTTTCCAGTAATACTTTAACTTGAGCAGCCTGTTAAATGCAACACTTTTCACGGCATGGTATTAGTCCTATCACTCCTGATAGATTCAACATTTGTTCACACATTTCTGTAAAATCCATAAATATAATTAGTTCATGATGGTGTCAGAGAAAATGTGATCAAAATGATTAGGATTCATCATTTAGAAACATGGATGTCCAAATTTTGAGCCAAATGATCTTGGAAATGTAAAATCAGGCCTGCTGTTGATTCTAGAGGAAAACGTAATTAAGGTCATGAGGATGTGTCCTCGGGGCACCATGAATATTTCAACCAACATTTCATCCAGTAGTTGTAAATAAATAAATAAAGCTACAAGACATTGAAAGTTTCCTTTTGATACTGCAACAGAGTCCGAGTCCACAGAAAGAGGTAAAAATAACACATTTGTTCTCCTCACCATTTTCTGGACTCTCCTGAAGTCTCCAGTGAAGGTGGGCGTGTCCGTCTCTGTCCTGTATGGCGGTTCTCGAGCGTTACTGGAGACTTCTGGGATTCCTGGAGGAAGCCTGGAGCTCGGGATAGAGCTGAACAAACGTCTCTCTGCATCTTCACAGATATGACTCAACAGCTTTCTCTCCAGAGCTGCAAAGACCAGACAGCATATACAGTGCTACTATATTTTTAATAGCCCAACAGGGAGGGAGTATTTCTGAGCCAAAGCACATGAATACAGCATATTCCCCAGCTTCAGATTCAGCAACAGATTGAAGTAGTAGATATTCTAAAAAACAGGAAAATGCAGTTTTTCAAATGCCAAAACTGGTCTCAGCAGATGACCCCCCCTCCCTGAGCCTGGTTCTGCTGGAGGTTTCTTCCTGTTAAAAGGGAGTTTTTCCTTCCCACTGTCACCAAGTGCTGCTCATAGGGGGTTGTTTTAATTGTTGGGTTTTCTCTTTAATTATTGCAGGGTCTTTACAATACATTATAAAACACCTTGAGGTGACTGTTTGGTGTGATTTGGGGCTATATAAATCAAATCGAATTCAATTCAATTGAAATCGTCACCTGGAAGCGTTGCGAATTCATCGATCATGTACAAGTGCTTGCTGTCAGGGTCAGAGGCCATGAGGTTGAGCTCCTCCTTGAACTCTTCATACAGTGGATCGCTTTTGTTCACCACCCCGACCACAAACATCTCGATGTTGCTTCTTTGGGCTTCTGTCACGGCGCTCTCCAGACTCACTGAGTCCCTCTTATCCGCCTGCCCGTCAGTGATGATGATGGCCACCTTCCTCACACCTGGCCGGGCCGCCTTGAACACCTGGTTGGCCTGTTGGATGGCACTGCCTGTGAACGTGCCCTCGCCCAGGTAGATCATGGAGCGCACAGCAGATTTGATCTCGTCGCGAGTGGCTTCCTGCCTGAGGCTGACCACTACCATGTTGATGTGGCTGTAGAGGACCACGCCGACACGTGTGGTGTCCCGACTGACCGAGGCACGGTCGATCAGGGCATTCACAAAGTCTTTGATCACGTTGAAGTTTTCAGGGCCGACACTCTCTGAGCTGTCAATCACAAAGACGAGCTCCAAGGGTGTTTGGCGGCACATCATCGCACAACCTGATGAAACGGAGCAGAGACACAATCACCAAAGAGGAAACTGACCATTAAAGGAGTGATTGATTTAAGGAAAATGAAGGTTCACAAACTTCAGATCTTGTGACTTACTGCAGATGGATCTCACTATTTTGATGATTTCATCCCTCTGTGAAAGAGTGCGATATTTTAGAGGTGGTTCAACATATTTTATATCTCTATTGTTAATAAATTAACATTTTATTTGATTAGTTGGGGGACCTATTATGAGTTTCTTTATCTTCTGTAAGAACATATACTGTCACAGTGGTGTATACTTATGTTAAACATGGCAAAGTTCAAAAACAAGTAATGCCTGTGAGCCAGAAGCTCAAACGTCAGACTGCTTTCAACTCTGAGTTTCATGCTTTTTTTCTACACCCTAGAACTGTGTGATGTAAGAGAGGGCAAATATGCTTAATGGTCAACTCAGGCACAGATCCACAGCCATCTGTTGTTTAAATCTTCTGTTTGTAAGTGGCAGCCAATCAGGGGAAAGGTGCCGTAATGTGAGAGGAACTAAAACTGCTTGAGACAGCGCATGAACTGACGGGCTGCACCGAGGCCCAGTATATCTAGATAAACATACTGAACTGTGAACATGCAAAGCTTTTCTGATAGAGGCCAATGAGCTTGTAAAATCCCCTTTAAAATGTCAAAAAGGAATCTTAGCTGAATAATTTATGAACAAAAATCTACACTATAGTCAAAAGAAGACTGATATTTCCATTTGCAGTAATATATGGCTACGTTTTAGGAGGATCTCCAGGAGCATCAACAGGACCCCCGAGTATATCACAGAGCATGCATCAATGACACAGCATAAAAACAATGAACTGGACAGGAGGTGGGTTGCAAAGTGGTTTGCAGGTGTACAGCAACTGCAGGGAGATTAAAGGAGCTTAAATAGTGTGCCTTATATAAAATGTTATTGTTGGAATGCCGAGAGGAGTATCAGCTAAGTCATCAACTGATGGTATGTCCAATAGAATATCAGAGAATCAGTTTGTGTACTGCTATTTTAAGTGTGTTTATACTTACTGTAAGTCCAGGTTCTCCCTTCTGTCCCACTCTGCCCTGTCATTTGAAACAAGTCATTATTTAAGAAGATATATTAACATGACTTAAACTGTTCAGTTAAACTACAATTACAGCACAACTTCTTAATTCATCAAGACACTTTTCAGCCAAGTGAACAAAAATTAATATTATGTCTGATGAAAAAAAAAAAAATCCAGTACCAAAGGTCCAATAACTCCCGGCTCTCCGGGTTCCCCTCTGTCTCCCTTTAGGCCTTTCTCTCCTCTGAACCCTCGGTCCCCCTGATGGAGGAAAGGAACAGTAATTTCTTCAGCATATATATATATATATATGACAAAATAAGACAGTTATAGCAAAGAATGTCCCAGCATTCATATATCAGTCACAATCATGTCTCATCCTGATCTCATGATTCCCGAATTTATTTATTTATTTTAGCACAGAGATTATCTTTCACTTTTGTTTGAGTGCTGACTTGAGAAAGTAATTCCTCATTTCCCACACATTGCTGACATCACATTACCTTGTCTCCCTGCAGTCCTTGTCCTGGAGGACCTCTGGGGCCGAGAATCCCCTGAAATCCAGGCTCACCCTGGAAATATTCAGCAGAGTTCATGTTAAGCAGAAATGATAAAGCAAGACAAATAATAACACAGAAATAACACATGAAAAGATGGATTTTTCTCTGTATATACTGGACTGAACTTGAGAAGCAAAACATTTTGAAAGAGAAAAGGCAATATATATATATATATATATATATAATTTTTTTGTTTTTTTATTTATTTTTTTTGAAAATTCCCCACTTGCCCTGTGGGTGGTCTTTGTCCTTCAAGCTCGGGTCCTCTACCAGAGGCCTGGGAGTTTGAGGGTCCTGTGCAGTATCTTAACTGCTCTTAGGACTGCACTCTTCTGGACAGAGATCTCAGATGTCAATCTGCTGCAGCCACTCTTCCACTTTGAGGGTCACTACCCCGAGTGTCCACGGCCGTTTCTCAATACTCAAGTACGCATATTGAGAAACAGCCTTTTTTAGCTCTTCTCTGAGCCCTTGGTATTTCTTGAGCTTCTTGTGTTCCTTCTTCCTGATGTTGCTATTGCTTGGTATTGCTACATCTATCACTATGGTTTTCTTCCTCTGCTTGTCCACCACCACTATATCCGGCTGGTTAGCCATCATATTTGTCCGTCTGTATCTGGAAGTCCCACAGGATCTTAGCTCAGTCATTTTCAACCACCATTGGAAGAGTATTCCATTTTGACCTCGGGGCTTCCAGGTCATTCCGGATTATCCAATGAGCATTCTGGACATGTGCCCAGGGACCCATGAGTTGGGGGCCCATCCAAGAGGCAAATGGAAAAAAAAAAAAGACCAGAATTCTATTATCAAATAAATATTATATCTTAAAACTATATATTGACAATGTCTGCAATGTTGCCTTCTGGTAGTGCAACCCCCTCAGTTCTGACTACACTTGTAGATGTCATCCATGTAGAGGAGGTGGCTGATGTTTGGCTACAGATACCAACTACGAAATGGAGCAGTCTTGTTGATGATCCGGCTGAGGGGGTTCAGGCCTATGCAGAACAGCAGTGGGGACAGACCATCTCCTTGGTAAATCCCACATTTGATGGTGACTTGTGCAGTTGATTGTTTTCCATATCCCCACTGAGTTCCTGATGAAGGCTCTTAGCGTCCTGTTGATCAGTTTTAGGCATTCCAGGATTCATATGTGAGTCATTGAGTCATAGGCTTTCTTGTAATTAATCCAGGTTGGTCAGTCTGGTCTTACGGTCTCGAGTGACTGCTCTGTCTACCAGTAGCTGGTGTTTTGCTCCCTTGGTATCCCTGCCAATTCCTTTCTGGATCCCACTCATGTATTGAGCCATTTGCCCGCTCATCTTAGCTGCTAAGACAGCTAAGATGAGCAGGCATCTTAGCTGTCTTAGCAGGATGCCTGACAGGAGTTTCCATGTTTCGTTGAGGCAGGTTATTGGCCAGTAGTTGGATGGGTTCAGTCCCTTCTGGGATCCTTGAGGATTAGGACTGTCTGGCCTTCAGTCAGCCATTCTGGATGTGTCTTATCCTTTAGCAGCTGGTTCATTTGTGCTGCCAGGTGCACATGGAGTGCAGTTAGCTTTTTTAGCCAGTTGGTGTGAATCATGTCAGGGCCTGGTGCTGTCCAGCTCTTCATACTTGAGACTCTTTCCTGGATATCTGCCACTGTGATGGTTGCTGTGGTCTACTCTTAGATCCTCTAGCCAATGAGCGTTGGTGTTGTGTGTTGCATCCTTCTCCCATATGCTCTTCCCGTATTGCTCCATCTCTAGCATTGGTGGGGGGCTGTTCTCATATTGTTCCGCTGCCACTGCAAGTATACCTTGGATCAGTGGAGAATATTTGGTTTATTCTCCTGGCTTCTAGCTATCTGGTCTACCTCTTTAGGCAGTTAACCAAGGCTGTGAGTCTTTGCTTGGCAGTCTCTCAGGCCTCAGGTATGGACAACCTTTCTGCAGCTCTGATAGCTGGCTAACTTCCCTCTGTGCTGGGTACTGCTCCTTGTGGCTGTTCATCTTATAGTCACAAGCATCTCAAGGATCACTGCTGCCATTGTATAGATGAGCTGGTTGGTTTCACTGATGTTCGAAGTAGGGATTGCCCATAGTGCTGCATTTGCATCATCTAGCAGACAGAGGGTACTTCAGGTAGTCTTGGTAATCGGCCTCATGGGTCCAGGTTTCCAGTTTAACCATGATCTTATCTTTCAGGTCAGCTGCTCTGGTATTTAGCGTACCAGTTGTTATTGGAGCTTGGTACCCAATCTCAGAGTGTGGGGATGATAATATATTCCCCCTGACCTATTGTCCTGCATCCCTCTTGCCGTAGCATTTGTGTTGTACCTCATCAGTCTCTAGTTGCGATAACAGTTGCTTCTTGCGGATGTTGGAACACTGAGCCACTAGTTCTTTTGATGTCAGTCTGGATGTTTTGGTGTCAAGGAATCCACAGGTCCCACATCCTCTTCATGTAACAGCTTTTACTGAGATTATATGTGTAATAGCCAACATATCATAGTGTGTCCAGGTTCCTCAACACCTGACATGGACCTTGTCCAGGTTTGGCTTCAATCATATATCCCTCGCTGATATTCTGAGGTAGGCTTGGGTAGCATGGTGGGGGGGGGGGGGGGGGGGGGGGTCTAGCCTGGGGACACTTATTGTATGCATGCCCTGGCTGGGATTTGAACCCCTGACAAGCTGAAAATTAATGTATGAGACCTCATTTGAATAGTAACATCTTCTAGTTTGTGGAAATGTGCTTGTGTGGCTGAAACGAAACCAGTTCCAATGTTTACTTTACTTTACTTTATTACATTTTTAGAGCACTTTAAACACAGGGACTGTAACAAAGTGCCCAAAGTGCTGTACAGTCAACACACTCACACATTCACATAAAACACAAAACACATAGCAATAGCAATGTAACTCAAAAAAGTTATTTTTCTTTTTTTTCTTTTCATTTCTTCATCTAGTCACCTACACCTGTGACCTTTCAGACCTCTATGGCTAACCTTAAGTGAGACAGTGAATGCTGCCCAGAATCACAACTTATCAGAACCCCCTCTGTCTACTTTAGAAGTGATGATCTCCACCAATTGTAATAGCAAGAGTAGAATTTCAGCTCTATACAAAATGCTGGAGTCTGGCTCAACTCAATCCTCTATACACAAACTGAACTGTTGGAAGGCTGATATTTGGGAGGACGTATTCTTGGAGGAATGGAGATGCATCTGTCATCGAGCTCAGACACAGACTGTGAACACTCGAGTCAAACTCTTGCAGTACAATTGGCTGATGTGTACATATATAACACCTGTTAAATAAGTTTAATAGTAGAAATCCAGATTTATGCTAAAAGTGTAATCAGGCTAAAGGGACTCTGTTTTGTTATCTGTGAAAAAATTAAGGAATTTTGGAAAGAGATATCAAAGGTAATATCTCAAATAGCATCAGTAAATCTGCCCCTCCACCCCAAAGTATTTATCCTGGGATCATATCCAGGGAATCCTCCTCTAAAGAATGAAGTACAAATTCTCATAGATTTGTATTTGCTGCAAGCAAAGCATTTGTTAGCTCTTGCCTGGAAGAGTATGAAGAGGCCTAGTATGGCTCATCGGCTTATTGAAATGTCATCTTGTCTAATAATGAAGGGAACTCAGAGAGTTTTTTTTGTTGTTGTTACTCTTACTGGTCACTGTTGTTGTGTGATCCAATAAACATGTTGTTTTGAAAAATGAGAGATGGTGATTTCTAAGTTTGCTGCAACACCTGTGTCCCCATCTCTCTGTAAACGACTGCATAGATCCACTGGAAACCATAATTAACTTATACACCTTCATTCTAAACAATGATGGTGTGCTGCATTTAATCATTAGTTATTATTAATCTCTGTCTCTCTTCCACAGCGTGTCTCTTGTCCTGTCTCTCTCCCCTCAGCCCCAGCCGATCACAGCAGATGACTGCCCCTCCCTGAGCCTGGTTCTGCTGCAGGTTTCTTCCTTCCCACTGTTGCCAAGTGCTTGCTCATAGGGGGTCATTTGACTGTTGGGTTTTCTCTGTAATTATAATATATAATAGTGTCTTTACCTTACTATATAAAGTGCCTCGAGGCAACTGTTGTGATTTGGCGCTATATGAATTGAATTGAATTGAATTGAATTGAATTGCTTCTTTTGCTGCTAATTATGCTGCTGGCATCCACTGCATAGAAGGAGGGAATTCATATAGCTGATCTTTAGAACACTGCTCATTATCGCTGAAAATGTATTCATAGAAATATTCATAAATAGGATAAGTGACTGGTAACAGTGATACCTTTTGTCCTTGTAACCCTTCGCCGGGTAAACCCTGTGGACCAGGTGGTCCCATTTGGCCGACTGAACCCTGCAGGAAAAGAAAACTTTAGATCTTCCTGACACAACAAAAATAAGACAAAATCCAGTGTTTTCTATTTATCTGATTACCTTTGAACCAGGTATCCCGATTCCTGGTGGCCCAGCAGGTCCAGGAGGCCCAGGCACGCCTCTTTCTCCCTAAAAGTAAGTTATTAAATATTTAAAGATATTTGCAATAATAATAGTATTTGTATAGAGCTTTTTTCTTTTTTTTAAACACATGGTTACAAAGTACTTCACAGTTTGAATAAAACCACACATTAAAGATAAGTGTACATGTTCCAGCACAGAGACACAAACATACGGTCTTACATACAGACAAACAGACATGTTTCTGTATCAAACAAGGAAGTACAAGCTTTTGGATAATTATCATCTGGATAATTAAAATCTGATAAAAATGATCTATGTAAGTGTCCCTAAAGAAATGAAGAGAACTTCTCCACAGAAATAAAAATACTTATTGTATCACTGAGGACTTCTTTTTTTTTTCTTACCTTTGGTCCAGGTAAGCCAACACCGTCTGGTCCAGTCTCTCCCATCTCGCCTGGAGGCCCGGGAAGTCCCTACGAAGAATATATATATTTTTAAATCACACTGAGAGGTGGTATGATCACTTGAAGCTGTGTGGTGATAAAGGAGGCTGTGGTCTGGTTTGATACTCACTGGAGAACCAGGGAAACCTTCTCCTTTTAGTCCAGGTGGCCCAGGTGGTCCCTGTGGCCCTCTGTCACCCTACAAACCAAGATTTAATTGTCTTTACTTAAATACTTTACTGAGGATTCACACTGAAGAGTACATTTGAACCGAACTGACCTTGGGTCCAGGTAAACCAATTCCTGACTCTCCCACAGGTCCAGGTGTACCTGGTGGACCTGGCTCTCCCTGAAAAAACCCAGAAGTGACATTGTTACTATTGTTGAAAGTTACAGCAACTTTAATTACCCAGCCTTGATTTACCTTGGCCCCTGCTATGCCCCTCCCAGGAGATCCAGTTTGACCCGGTAGCCCCATAATTCCCGTTTCCCCCTGGGAGAGAAAACAGTTATTAGAAACATTAAAGTAGACAAAGCCATTTAAAATGAATACCCTGAATATCCGGTTATACCTAATCACTGCTTTTTAATCTGAGGGATAGTGTCTGGTCCTGCACTTTAACAGAAAATCTTACATTTTTCCCAATTATTAATATATTTTTACATCTTCTTTCTCTCCTCACTGCTGCTTGGACTCTGGATGTGCTGGTAACATGTCCACGGTGTGCCTCACACTCACTCTATAACAGCTGGAAGAGGTTCCAGTCTGGGAATTAAAGTGGTTACCTCTGCTGTGTAAAACTATTATGACATTTTCATGTAAAAATGTTTCTGCTAGGCACACACAAACCTTTGGTCCCATTGGCCCCACAGGACCGACTGCACCAGCCAGGCCTCTAGGCCCCCGGTCCCCTTTGTCTCCCTGTCAAAATGACACAAGATAACCTCTAAACAATCTTCTGGATTAAAATGTAGGTAGGCGCTTTGATAATGACCCCAATAACATAATAGGGAGATTATGTGATCTGAAAAATTAACATAAAATACATCAACTGTTACCTTCTCTCCAGGGATACCTTTACCAGGAGCCCCATCGAGTCCCCTGGGCCCTGGTAACCCAAGGTCCCCCTGATCAGTAAAGGAGACCGTAGGCAGACAGACAAGTCAGATATATTTAAAATAGATTTAAGAAAGAGAAAACTGGCTGACATTAGGCTTCATTACCTTTGGTCCTGGGGCTCCATCCTCTCCTGGTTGACCGGGTATACCTGGTAACCCCTCAGCCCCGGGGTCACCCTGAGAGAGGAAAATGAGCCAGAAAAAGGTGGAAAATGAGAGAATGAAATGCACCACTGAACAACAAAAAAAATTACTAAAATCACCCATCTCACAAACTCAGTCTAGACCTGTGTTTTCACAATTCCCTTCCCTTGTTTTCCATCAAATAAAGTCTAAACTATTTTCCATTTCAGGACTTTTGGGCAAAGAAATGTTTTTAAGGTTTTCCACAGTTACGCAGTTTTGAAAAAAAAACTTCTCCTGAAAGTTCCTTTGACTTTTAAACTTTTTCACAGTTTCTAGTAATTAAGCAATTAAGACTTGCTTTATTGTAATTGATCTCAGTCGGAACAGGACCATGTGCTGAAAATAATGATCATTTATGAAAAGTCAAGATTGATATTTCAGAAACCCACAATTTTATCATCCAGTATAAATGAAGAGCATACTGAGAATACGAATATCTGCCTTATGTCTTCTTTAATTATGGAGCTGTGGCTTCGCATAAAGGCTGGAAGCAGGATTAGAGGTTGTCCAAATTAGATAAAAATCCATCTATGAGGAGTTAAAAATATCATTGGAGAACATACATATATTGACAAAAGCACTGGACCATCTACACATCTACTGGAGCTGCTGGGCCACGGATGCCCGTGCCATGAAGCTCCCAGCACGCAGTTTTTCTGCTGCTGTTAAAGTCAGAGGAGACCTGGAACTCCAGTTATGGAGTCAGCAGGGTGTCGGAGACTTTTACACACTATGTGTCTCCGTCTTCGGTGACCCCGCTCTGTCACGTTATGTCTGCCACTTTTTGGCTAAATTGCTGTGGTTCTTAAATGCTTCCACTTTGCAATAATACCACTTACAGCTGATCGAGGAATATCTAGGAGAAATTTCACAAACTGACTTGCTGCAAAGGTGGCATCCCACTACAGTACCACACACAAGCTCTGTAGAGTGACTCATTCTTTCACAAATGTTTGCAAAGGCAGACTTCATGACTGATTTTATAACCTGTGGCAATGGACTGAAAACACCTGAATTCAAAGATTAAGAGGTGTGGCCCAATATTTTTGTTCATATGGTGTATTATATATGTAGTTTCTGTCTATATTTCCCAAAATGCCAAGCTAACGATACTGCACATTCCTTTAATGCTAACAGTGTGCGTAGTGCAGCAGTGCATAGATGACTTACTTTGGGCCCTGGTTCTCCCACACCTCTCTCACCTGGTAGTCCAGGCTCACCTGCGGGGCCCTGATTCCCCTGAAGGTAACAGTCACACAGTCAGTGGGGTATTCAGGTAATTCAGAAACTGACAAATAACAAGGAGCAACTGAAACACAGGTGTAACAGTCTGCAGACACATTCTGTATTTGAAAAGAAAATTAAATGACGCATGTGCCCCAAACTTATTTATTCCTGCTAAAGCTATAAGGCTTTTTAAACCCAACCACATGTGTTTAGTATCATTTTAAGCCTTAGTAACTTCCTGAAACACCAGAGGACTGCATCTTTAGAAAACATTACTCAAATTTATCTATAAAGGATATTTGTTTCTCACTATTTTCTGTAATGGATTAGTGTACCTTGGGTTTGCCAGTCAGTATAATTGCCACCTGGCACCACAAATTTATAAACTGTATGTAAAAGATGGCCATATATTTAGGGTCTAAAAAGTGAAGGTGCTGCAGAAGTGCTACAAACTGCATTTTTCTTCATTCATACGTCTATGGAAAAATGCCCCTATTCTCCTTTCCACTGTGACCTTAGGAAATATTTTCCTGATGAGATTATGGGTTTAATTGGTCATTTAATTAGAGTCTTCACCATCAGCAGCCTCTCTGTTAACCCTCTGATTCAGAGGAAGACCAATTCAAATGGAGCCAGCTGCATCTTCCCCACATATTAATCTGATAAAATATGCAATTAGGCAATCATTTCACATGCCAGTCACAATCAGTATCTTGTTTCTGCTTCTGAGAAATAAAAACATGTCTGTTATTGGGCATCTTACCTTTTGTCCTGTAATTCCAACACCTGAAACTCCTTTGGGTCCTTGAGGCCCAGCTGGGCCCTGATCTCCCTGAGGAAAAACAAAACAAAACGGGGTAAGTTGAAGGTGTGAGACACTGTTAACTTCATTATTATTTTGTTTCTAAATTTGGTGGCACAGGGGAGTGGTGGTTAGCGCCACTGCTTCATAGCAAGAATGTTCTGGGTTCAAATCCACCATCTGGCTGGGACCTTCCTGTGTGAAGTTTACCCAAAAAACATGCATGGAGTTGGGTTAATTGGAAATTCTTAATTGCCCTTAAGTGTGAATGGTTGTCCGTCTCTCTGTGCTAGCCCTGCGATGGACTGGCGACTCGTCTACTTTTGATGAGAAAAAGTCAAAGTGACAGAATAACAACACTGGTGCAGACTTAACTACAAGAAACAATCTCAGAAACAAAAGCAGTGAAGTGAAGTGAGATTTAGTGTAAGATGAAGGAAAAGGAAACAGGTCACCTTTACAAAGGAACTTTGGAAAAGAGGGAGAGTGACTCTTCCCTCTAATGAAGGGCTGTAAAAACAAAGTGTGATTTCATATCTCAGTTTCTGATTCAACTTCTCTGGATACCTGAATCGGCAAAAACAATTACTACTATTGATTTTATTAAATTATCTTTTGGTTCATCAGGTGCCTGTGATTATATCTCAGTTTCTTTCACGTTGATTGAGTCTGTTATTACATGTATATTACAGTTTACTGATTACAGTGGAAAGCCCTTCAAACTTGTGTAAATCTTCAAATACTTGTAATGTTTCAAACATTTGATGATATAATCACAAAAGGAGTAGCTGCACATTTCACTGAAAAACAGGAGTAATTAATGACTTCTTTGAAATTTTTCACTTTGCAAAGCCATCAAGTGGGCCAAGTGAGACCCTGTGGTTGGTCCTGGCTCCTGGACCACATGTTTGACATGTTTACCTTTTCTCCTTGAAGTCCTACACCAGGAATACCAACTGGACCTTGAATTCCTGGTGGCCCAAAATTGCCCTGAGAAAATTAGAAATGCAATGATTAAAGACTCAGATCTACACATCGAGCCATTTATGAGAAAATTCGAAATAAATTTCAGTTAAAATCACCTTGTCACCTTTGATCCCAACACCAGGAAGCCCACGATTTCCCTTTGGACCTTCATATCCTCGATCACCCTAAAACAAAAATGATTTAAGCATCATTGTTCTTAATGCAAGTGTATGCTTTATATACGGCCTGTTTATAAATTAGTCTCTTTCTTTTCCAAAGTTCTTCTTTGGATGTTTGCTGCCTTTTGTTCCATTCTCTGTCAGGTCGATCCCACACTGCTTCAATAATGTTGAGATCTGGGCTCTGGGGAGGCAAATCCATGATCCACTGTGTGTTTCTATATCCAGGTATGCTTTTACTGCACTGGCAGTGTGTTTGGGATCATTGTCATGCTGGATGGTCCCTTCAGTTAGGTGCCGTGTCATGCTTGAATTTTTCATCCGACAGTGTTAAACAGGTTAACAAACAAAAAGGAAGATTCATCTGAAAATGGTCAGGTACAAGGACTGGAAATAAGTGAAAAAGAAAATTTGGCTCATAAAAAATGAGGGGTGGCTCAAGACTTTTGCACGGTACCACACTTTATCAAAGACAGTTCCCACCTTTGGTCCTGGAAACCCCTCTCCAGGAGGTCCAGGATTTCCTTGTACTCCAGGTGATCCTTGGGGTCCCTGAAACAAACAGAAATTTTAATAAAAGTCGATATTTGTGAAGGTTTTAGAAGATCCTCACCTAGAACAGAAAAGGCTGATTTAAAAAAAAAATGAAGCAGTGCTCGACTGTGTGTCTCTACTTTATCTGAATAAAAGTGTACACACTTGGATTTATTGGTGTTCGAGGGAGCGTCGGGTCTGTGAGGCTCATTTGAACTCTTGGCAGATCAGCTGATCTCAGTGCCTGCCCACATCAGCTGATGGCTCAACATATCTAGCACTCAGATCCCATGTGGGGCAGGCACTTTTATGTGCCTTTAGTCTCCCCACTGCTGCTCTGCCTCTGCAAACTGCTTTGCAACCCATCTCACTCTGACTCCCCATTCTTGTCTGCGGTCACTCAATGCTGGAGTCTTGCTGCTGCCTTGTTGGCTAACAAAACATTAGCTAACCTTTTCCATGTGCATAAACGGAGGAAGAGTAAATCCCAGAACAGAGCTGTCCCGCCGTCTATATCATCCCTCCAGTAGAGTTCTAGAGGATTACAGGTATTTTTTCTTATAGGCAAAGCAGCCTAACACCTTACTAAGTCATGTCTGTGTTTCCTTTAATTCATCACCCGTCTCTAACTCTCTCATCTCATCAGCATCTGTGTGTTCATAAATAAAAGTTTGCCAGTACACTGTAACTCATACGATAAGAGCGCTTAACACAGAAGATCCTAATCTTCATACTCACCGGGAGTCCCGGTTCACCTATCCCAGCAGGACCTCCTGGACCGGGTCTTCCCTGATTACCTTTGTCACCCTGTAATCAGTAAAAAGTAAATAAAATTTCCCATAATTCAATAAAAAGCAATGATTATTATTCTGTCTTGCAGTTAATAGAAGTTAATTCAACTTGAGCGAGATGATCCAATCTGCAAATGTCTAAAAACTCTGAAATTTAGTCTGTAAGAGAGACACTAAAGAATAAACTAGTATTTGAATTCTTTTCCCACAGAAATAAAACTTCACTGTTTTTTTTTCTTGTTTTTTTGTTTTACTTTTTATCTCTCACCACCCTGACTGACATTTTTACTTTAAATTGTGTTTTTACAATAATGCTAACGTGAATGTGTCACCTTGGCTCCTGGAAATCCAATACCAATGTCTCCTGGTGGTCCAGATGCACCGCTGGCTCCTCTGTCTCCCTGAGAGTAAACGAGTTCAGAGGTTAGTGTGTCATGTGATGCTGCAGCAAACAGGTTAACACAATATCTCAAAAAATAGAGTTGTTATATTTCAAGGATAAAATCAGAAAATTCTAGAAAAAATTGTGAAAATATCAAAATCTTTAATACAGTCATGTAAAGTTTTCACAGGACTCTGTGCTCTTCCTATATACAGTCATTTTGAAGAGACAAACAAGTATGGCTTGTTTGGAAAGGTAAAACAAAAATGGCAGCACAGGTTAGGTTTGCAAAGTTGCACCTGAACAAAGCACAAGACTTCAGGAGCGATGTGGAGATATCTGCCCATAATGCACCACAGCATATCAGCACAAGCACCTCAATTTGGACTTGATTTGCAGCCACAGGACCTGGGCACCTTGCAGTCATTGGCTTGACCATATTTGCCTCATTTTTGATTGAGGCAAATATGAGGCCATCTGTCTGACAGCTGAAATTGGATCATACAACTGGACAATGATCCCAAGCACAGCAGCAAATCTACAGCAGAGTAGCTGAAAAAGAAAAGAATCAATGTGTTGCGATGATCCAAAGTCCAGATTCTCAACCTGACTGAAATGCTGTGGAGGGACCTTAAGAGTTGCTCCAGATAAGAACAGCATGACATCAGCACAACTTGGGAAATCACCATCGTCAAATCTGAGTATATAACATGATGATGATGATGATGATGATGATGTTATGTGATAGGAAAACTTCATGCTTTGTTTTCAGATTAACCCTTTCTGTGCTGAGAGGGCAACGCCCACTTCTTGAGAGGTGTGACTACTGAGTCGATTCCACCTGGGCCCAGGCCCTCCCTCTCTCTTTTTGTGGAGTTTGCATGTTCTCCCTGTGTCTGTGTGGGTTTACTCCGGGTACTCCGGTTTCCTCCCACAGTCCAAAGACATGCAGTTACTGGGGTTAGGTTAATTGGTCACTCTAAATTGCCCATAGGTGTGAATATGAGTGTGGATGTTGTCTGTCTCTCTGTGTTGGCCCTGCGACAGGCTGGCGACCTGTACAGGGTGCACCCTGCCTCTCGCCCTGTGTCAGCTGTGTTAGGCTCGAGCCTTGAACAGACCCTGAACAGGATAAGCGGAAGTGAATGGATGGATCAACTATGCAAAGAGAATTTGTTGGAATTTAAAATCCACTGAATACTGAGAAACCTACTTTAGCACCCGGTGGGCCTTCGGGTCCCACGTCTCCTGGTGGTCCTGGTGCACCCTGCAAAACAAATACACATTTTCTTTAATCTCATCTATAACCTACATCATCTGCTGGTTTTACACAGCTTTATGTTTAACTTCTGCAACAAATCAAACAAAAAACAGTCGCGTATAAATCAAAAAGGAAGCCCCCAAACTGTGTGACCGATCTGCAGGTCAGAATCAACCCACCGCCGCTGAGCAAAAAATACAACAGGATTACCATCGACATTCACGGCTTTCCTGGCATTCGATTCTCAGGCCTAGCTCGTGAAATAACAAGGTTATACTGACACTGTGCCAGTAGCACAGAGGAGGAAGAGTGCTGCTGTGCGGCCAGGTCGCTGCACTAATCCCATCACACAAAGTCTGTTCCTGCAAAAGAATAATATCCTGCAAGCCTGGATTCACAGCTTTAGATAGCTCCATTAGTATCAGGATTACCCATAATCCAATATTCACATTCCATTAGTGCAAAGATGAATAAAAGACAAATTCCACTTCCATTTTTCCATATTGAAGAGAAAACCGAGCGTCTGATGTCGACATTTCGGGGGTCTGAGGGATGAGTGGTGAAAGTAAAGGAACTTCAATTTTATAATTAAAAAAAACAAACAAAATTGTTTCTGAATTTTAAAAAAAATCTAGATTTTCTAAGAATCTGTTGTCTGTAAAGATGAGGCACACCATCCTCAAATCAGTGCGTGACAACCCAGCGGATCCGTCTTGTATAAACAGTTGGTTTGGTCACCTTCCATGAAACACATGGCCATTTTTAGTTCACGCTTTTCTCTAATATTTTTTATCCTTCTATTTCATAAATTCACGTGTGTGTATAACGCAGACAAAAAGTCAGGAAAGGCCTAGAAAAATGTGGGATTTCAAATCTTTAAACCAAGTTGTCATAATTCAGTGTAAAAAACAAACATTAAAAACCGGGGCCTGGTGGCCACTTTTACCTGTGTTCCCTTTGGTCCTTGTGGGCCTGGAGGTCCCTCTGGTCCCTGCAACATGAAACTTGTGTCATTACAAGGACAAAGTCTGGAGTGTTCATTGACAAATCTCAGTAAAAAATGACCGTACAGTGTCACCCTTTTCCCCAGGAGTGCCACAGTCTCCTTGGTCCCCCTACAGAACCAATCACAACATTAGACCCTGCAGATATTTTCTGAGGACGTGTCTCAGTAGTGAGAATAGAACAGCTGAAAGGCCCATATACAGTCGCTCACCTTGTTGCCTTTATAACCTGGGCGGCCCTGAGAACAGTTCAAAAAAGTTTCAAAATCAGTATTTCATCTCTTAAAAAGCACGTTAGCTGGAAACTGTGCAAAAAATGAGGGACAAAGTTTTTACCGGGGGACCATCACTTCCAGGTGTGCCATTCAGCCCAGGCTCCCCCTTTAAACAGAGGCCCACTTACAATGAGCAGAATATAATTAGACACCGAAACATTTAAGAAAGGCTTTCCTTGTGTTAGGACTCACCCTCGCTCCCTTTGGACCGGGTGGCCCTCTGAACCCCTGGTCGCCTTTTCTACCCTGGAAATATTACAGTTGTTAAGATGAAGGAGTGATTACACTGTAAAACTCAAAGTTTTCCCCATGTATGAAACTCCTCAGTGTTTAGTTTCTGAAAACTCACAGGACTTCCTGAAGGACCTCTTTCTCCTCTTTCACACAGACACACTTTGGCCTGTGGACACTAACGGAGAGAAAAATATTATTATAAAGTCAATGCAACCTTAGCCATACTTAACAGATGTTGACTTGCATTTAAAAACTCACCCCTTCAAGTGCAGCTGCACCCTGGAAACAAAACACAAGACAAAAAAATGTCAATTGCAGCACCATTCACTGACGGGAATTTCACATTTGGTCGTTGCCAGACTGCCAGAGTAAATTTTAAAGTCTCCACTAGCACAAAGAAAGTGACCCTGAAACTATTTCACCTCCAGGGAATAAGAAAGAATGTTTTCAACAGTCTGTCAGTGGTTTAATTATCGGTCGCTTACAGAACTTTGTAGTGTAATAAGAGGCAACCTGTGGGGCTGAAAAACTCAATCCCTGCAGAAGCATCAGCAGTTCCACTAATGGCCACTTGAGGCTGGTTCCAAAAACAAGCCAGCAAAGGGACAGGCAAGCATCGTTCTGGCCTAACTCATATAACGGCTTGGTCACCATCCCCATCCACTCCCACGTTAGAACTTTAGTTTAGTTTATTCAGTTAATCATTGCCAGAGCACACACACATAAAACTCGGCATAAGAGACCAGGATTACACAATAAAGTGTTAACACTTATTTCCATTGTGGTCCCAGTATTCCTGTTTTGATTTTCTCATTATTATTTAGTGACTTTGTAATATTATTGAGTGTCTGGTTTCTGTATTTACTTTATTTCTTTAATATTGAATTTGTTTTAGTTTTAGCACCTTTAGCTTCATTCGTGTTTGTTTATTTTTATGGACTTCGGTTATTGGCTTTAAATAAAGCTTACCATCAGTTCGATTTCTCCAAATTCAAGTCTGCGTTTGGGGTTGCTTTTGAACTGAATCCTCGCATTTGATGTCACAGGTGATTAAAGTGCATTGAGTGGTCAGTGAGACTTGAAAAAGCACTATATGAATGGGAGTACAGATGGCTACATCCCCCTTTTTATATGCCTGAGTTCCACTAAGAAACAGTATTAATTACTTGGCAACAGAGGTGTGCTCCACTAGGTATTTTGTATTATAAGTACATTTACTTAGGTACTTTGAAAGTGTTTTAAAGACAGTATTTTTCACCTTTGCTCAAGCAGCATTTTGAAAACAGGACCTTGAAAGACCTGTTATAGTTTCCTCTGTGGTCTGATTGGGTCCAAGTGACATCAGAAGGTGAATGTGAGTCATTATGTTTGTTTTTGTGATCACACAGACTTCTCCAAGGCTGCACTACAATATACCAACTCCCTGTGTGTTCTTACTGACTGCAAGTCGACTTCACAGAAGTATAACGGGATTGTTTGTCCATAGTGTCTGCAGCTGCCCATGCCCGTCACCTCACTGTACCCCGCCTTACTGTCACAGGGTATTTTTACTCTGTAGCATTGCTATTTTTAATTAAATAAAGCATTTAAGGATTTGCTCTTGTCCTAAACTATGCACATAATTTATTTAGGATGGTTTTCAGAGTTTGTGGAGTACTACGCTTCATGAAGTACCATCTGCAGGTGGTATTTCACTTGGTAGTGAACAAGAACCTGGAAATCATGCCTAAAGCTGTCTTTACTTCATCATTTCTAGTGGGTCAGCCCTGGCTGGCTCTTAGCTACCCTGTGACAACACACACACACACACAAACAAAAACAACAACAATCTCCTAAAATACAACTTTATGACAAACAGGGAGAATCTGACAAGCTCGGGCTATTTCACAACATGAAAAATGAGGATCTGTCATAGCTCATGTTAATTTTCCATAGTGCAATTTTTAAAAGATGATTAAACAAAATTTGTGAACCCATACTGGGCTTTTGGGGCGCTCTGGTTTCTGGGAAAAGAAGAACAGACTGCACTGCTTTGCTCAACAGACAGGCCTGAACATCCGTACCACCAAAACCCGAGTCATGTGTATCAACCCAACATCAGACGCACCTGTCAATGTGGATGACAAACCACTCGAGGTCGTTCAGGAGTTTCCTACCTTGGAAGTCTTATGAGCACTGACAGCACAGCCAGCAAAGACATTCAGCACAGTTGGGAAAAGCTTGCGTTGCTTTTGCCAGACTTCGGCCTGTCTGATAGTCAAAGCTGAGGCTGTACAACAGCAATGTGAAATCTGTTTTGCTGTATGGTTCAGAGTGTTGGAGAGTAACACAGACCGACATGAGAAAACTGGATGTCTTTCACAACAGCTGTCTGAGGAGAATATGTGGTATATTCTGATGATCTAAAAGTTTGAGGGTGGAGATAAAACACTGTCATCTCAAATGGCTGGGACACGTACTGAGGATGGACAGTCAGTGTGGCCCTAAACTAGCATTGCGATGACACCACCTGGTATAAGGAAACAGGGAAGGCCAAGAACAACATGGCGAAGGATGGTGACATCAGAGCTGCAGGAGTTACAGGAGATTAAGCTTACCTGGGGCAAAGTGCAACATGTGGCCAATGACAGGCACAAATGGAGGCAGCTGATAGCAGCCTTATATAATTATGTCCCAAAAGGGACGAAGAGGACTAAGAACTAAGAAGAGATTTTGGGAACCTACTCAGTAAAGAAGGAAATTTTTTTTTTTTTTTTTTTTTACTTTGTTCTATTCGATTGTAGTATATATTTATTGTTGATTTAGTGACTAATGTGTAGTATATGTTTTGTATAACCTGCACAGCACTTTGGTCAACTGATGTTGTTTAAATGTGCTATAGAAATAAACTTTGACTTTGACGTTACATTTGACAAAACTGGATGTTGTCCTCTGTCATCTAGATGTCTCCTTTTCTTTTGCAAGTTCTAAATGTGAATGAATAAAATCACACATTAGTGGAAAAGAGAACAAGCCGTGCCAGTCTCTCAGACTGACCCTGACCTGCTGCAGATATTTGACATTTCTGTGTGGTGTGGAAAATGCAAAGCAGTCAGGAAAACACCCTCATGCAGACACAACGCTGTGACTTAAGACGTGAACTCACTGTGAGGGCAGAGTGAGCCGGAACGAGCCAAAAACAGTGGACGATCTATGTCGAGCTGCGGGAATATAAACAGGATTTCACCAAAACCAGACGCAACAGCTGATGTCAATGATTTTGAGAGAGAATGAGGGATGTCAGATATCTACACTATACTGCCAAAATTATTTGCTCATCTACCTTCACACACATATGAACCTGAGTGACATCCCATTCTTAGTCCATATGGTTTAATATGATGTGGGCCCACCCTTTGCAGCTATAACAGCTTCAACTCAGGTTTAGGAGTGTTTATGGGAATTTCTGACCGTTCTTCCAGAAGCACATCTGTGAGGTCAGACACTGATGTTGGAGAGAAGGCCTGGCTCACAGTCTCCACTCTAATCCATCCCAAAGGTGTTCTATCAGGCTGAGGTCAGGACTCTGTGCAGGCCAGTCAAGTTCTTCCACACCAAACTGGCTCATCCATGTCTTTATGGAGCTGCTTTGTGCACTGGTGTGCAGCCATGTTGGAACAGGAAGGGGCCATCCCCAAACTGTTCCCACAAAGTTGGGAGCATCAAATTGTCCCAAATGTCTTGGTCTGCTGAAGCATTAAGAGTTCCTTTCACTGGAAGGAAGGGGCCGAGCCCAACTCGTGAAAAACACCCCCACACCATAACACCCCCCCCCCCCCCCCCCTCCACCAAACTTTACACTCGCCACAATGCAGTGTAGTATGACAGCTTTCATCCTGTATCTGTCTTGTATATTGGTGGTATGGTGCTGCAGGGGTCAGTGCTACTACCTCAGAGGCAGATGGTTCTGGATTCGAACCTTCCTGGGGCATCTAAGTTAGATGCATGCAGATGTGATGTAGATAAACCTCTGAGTGGTCAGTAGAACTAGATAAGTACTACACAAATGCTAATCCATTTCCTAGAACTTTCAAGGTAAAACAGGAAGCAGCAAAAACACAGAACAGGAAGATAACTGTGCACGACTAAAAAATTAATGGAAATTACAAAGACTGTAAGATCCAGCTTTGCATCTTTTTAAAAGGCCCATTTTTGTACCTTTACATCATCAGAGGTTCAACACTGATCTCTGTAAGTTGTAAATCACAAAGGTACAAATAAATGCCTCTTATTAAGAGTACACTACACCCACCACCCAAAGGAAAATAGGGTGCTTTATCTTCTTAGAATGTACGTGTATATTTTTTGTTTCCCTGCACTGAATCTATGATCAGACACAAATGTCTTTTAACCATTCAGAAAGCTTTGACATACACGAAGGCCCTTCAATAATTAGAAGTTTATTTCCAAGCATAGAGCATGACCTTTTTCCTCCCATTACACCTCTGCACCTGAGCTCATCTGTCCTGAAGCCAACACTCACCATCTCTTTGATCAGCTTCTCTTCGAGCTGAGAGTCAAGCAGACTTTGGACAAACTGCTGAGCAGGTGTGCTGGCGATGGCCCGGAGCTTGGCTTTATTCTGCTGGGCAATATCTGATAGTCCAACAGCAAAAAACTTTATGCCGTGACCTTTGGCCTCTGCAGCAGCTGCAATTACATCAGGGTTACGGGGATGATCGACTCCATCAGTCATCAGCACCGCCACCCTCACGCTGTCCTCTGGCGTCTCCTGCACCAGCAGCTGTGAAGCGTTGGTGATGGCGTAGGTGGTGTAGGTGCCGTGGCCGATGTAATTCATGGTGCTGACTTGACCGTGAAAATAATCCAGGTCTTTCCAGTCAGAGAATCTGTGCTCTATGGACACAGAGCTGCTGTACTGCAGCGCAGCCATCCGAATCTTCATCGTCCAGCCGAGTACCTGCAGCATGGCGAGCCGAGTGCTGAAGCTCAACACGAAGGCCTTCTGCTTCTCAAACAGGAATATGGTGGCGCTCTCAGAGCTGTCCAGGATGAAGGCCACCTCCAGTGAGCATGTCACACCTTTTGGAGAAGGACATCACAAAAGCCCAAGTGAAGCTAGAAGTATTTGGTGAAATGTTGCAACTGAGTTCATCCCAACTTTTCATCATTAAACAGCAACTCTCATACTGCCAGTGAACTACAGAAAGTGAAAAAGTTTTAATATAAGTAAGATTCAAAAGCTAAACCCTCACATGACATTCAGCTTCTGTAAAAAAGAAAGAAAAAAAAGTCAGAGACTACTACTGTCAATACGATCAGCCCCATATGTTGTATAAGCGCTTTGAGTGCTCTGACTGAGTAGAAAAGCGCTATATAAGAACTAGTCCATTTACCATTTACCATTGGCTACTTACTAATGTAAAAGAGAGTGATAATGGTTAAAATTTGAAAATGCAGTAATGAAAACTGCTTTTGCTCAAGAGTCCATGTGCCATGCATCAAATGTTGGATGATGATGGGCCCATTGTAAACTGGATTAGCAGGTTTTTGAGTGCAATCAGACATTTATAAAAATAGCACTAAATAATGGTATATATAAAAAGCCACTCATGGGAAGCACTGTGGGTGGATGACTTCTCAGAACTTCTCAGGCAATTTAAAATTTGATGACTCAACCATTTCACCGGCCTGATTTCACCTTCTCTGATTTAACAATCTGCTCCCCCCCCTCATGCAATCCAGTGACTAAGTTTCACCACCGACATTTGGAGACCTCATCTGAAAAATTACCATTTCCTCCGTCATCGTGCAGCTTGTAGTTGTTCCTGCGTCCTGTCTTTCTCCTCTGGCCCGTGGCCTTGTGTAGGAGAGCCAGCAACAGAAGGCAGAGCCCCACTCCTCTGCTCAGGTTTCCTTTCAACAACATCCTAGCAGAGAAAGCAGAGTACACTAAGGGGAAAGCAGTATATACACAGGCACAATGAATTCTTTCATTTTTAATAGGATTAATCTGCTTGATGTGTTACAATCATGCACCCTGATAACCACACCCAGTTGCAGATCCCAAAAGATGGAGCTGGCTTCCGCAAGTGTCATTTCACATTAGTGACAGCAACAATTATAATGGTATTAATTTGCTCAGATGATACTGTTCCGGATACTGATGATACCCTTTCTCAAATACTTACCTTATTAAAGTGCCAACAATGTAAATGTGTGTAAAACCAGAATAATCTGTGCAAACAATTTTCTGTTAAGTTTTTAAATACTGCAGAATCTAAATGTTCACATAAAGTTAAAGCGCTGCCTGGTGACTGAGATGAGCCTATATATAACAACTTGTCTAAGCTTCAGTGCAAATATTAAAGTTGCCATTCAAACTGTGACACCACGAGTAGCTAAATGAAGAGTGCATACGATAGTTAAAGTGCAAAAAAGTTTTTAAAACAATGCAAAAATATTTTTCATTACCTTGAATCTCATTTAGCTGCAGCCTGTGTTTGTAGTCCAGTCCGCTCTTTGGGAGGCATTTCTCCGCGGAACGGGGTCCATAAACCAGACTGAGACAAACTGAGGACCATCGGATGAGCTGATGAGCTGTGTGTGTGTAGCTGGGGGCTCTCCCTGGTGTTGCTCCAACATTTTGATCCAATGCAGCGCTTCATGTAACAGAAAGTATTCCGTGACTCTCCTCCTGTGCACATCCAGTCCCTGTATTTAAATTATTTGGATTTTAGATAAATAAATTTGATAAATTGCATCTGTAATAGTTACCACTTCAAGCCATAAATAATGCACTTCAAATAAAACAATAAAATAAGGTAGGCTACATTACTTTGCAGGGATAAAATAATATTAAATTGTTTTTTTCCTTTTTGGCATCATGTTTTCATGAACAGACTTGTTGTCATTTAACTCAACTTTTCCGGCTATTATGGGTTGTCACTAAGGAAGATTGTTTGTTGAGCATTCAAGTCCCAAATGAGATCGCTTGCCTTTTCCACTCTCCCCCACTAATGTGAAAAGCAGATGAGTTGTAGTAGTATGATACTCATGCAGAGATATTGACCTAATTTAAATAATATCGCCAGTCTGACAACTCAAGTAGTCTTATTGCTTAAATATATGCATTTTTATTATATACGAAATGAAGTTGACGGATTTTGTTGTCTTCTTTTCTCTTTTTTATTCACTTGGCACCCTCTGCTGGTAAACCGCATCCTGAACGGAACTTGAAATAGCTGACGTCGTTAACAACACGAACGTGTTTTGGTGTAACACATAACATCCGCTTTGGCTCCAGGTTGTCCCTGGTCGACATGTGTATGTCAAACCGTATCTCGTGCGCTCGTTTAAGCCGTCTCTGTTGTGTTTGTGTAAGTAAAACCTCTTCTTGAAGTGCTCAAACAGATGTTTTCGACTGCTGGATAAAGTGGCGCGAGCGAAACGGTCTCGTTTGCGCTCGCCCTTTACTTGTTAGCATTAGCTTAGTTTAACTAGCACGCCAACAAACTTAGAAGTAGTACTATAACTGCTCCCAGCAGCTTTATAACAAGCCGGCTTTGAATTCGAGCGGATAGTGGCAAGTTTCCACACAGCGCTCAGATTATATTGACGCTTTAGTTAATTTCATCATTACTTTAACACGTTAATGAGATTTCTCAGAGCTGTCTGTTGTTCACCCCGCGTCCACCGCACTAAGACGAGGTGTGTAATATTTATGCGGTGTTTCTGGTCTTTATTCATGTGCTCATGTGTGATAACCTGTCATATTTCCAGGCTGGAGAAGTTAAACTATCCTGAAAACCTGCTGGCTTCTTCTGAATCATGAGCGGCTCCAAGCCCGACATTCTGTGGTCCCCCCACCATCCGGACCGCTACGTCATCTGCGACTCGGAATTGGGCCTGTACCGCATAGGACCTGTGGGCAGCGCGGAAACGAAGGCTGGCACCCTCCCACTCTCCGAGGAAACTGCTGCTACTTTACTGGCCATCAACTCTGACACACCATATATGAAATGTGTGGCCTGGTACCCCAAACATGAGCCCGAGTGTTTACTTGCTGTTGGCCAAGCTAACGGCAGAGTTGTGCTCACCAGCTTGGGCCAGAGCCACAACTCTGCATGCAAAGAGCTGGTGGGGAAAGAGTTTGTGCCCAAACATGCCCGTCAGTGCAACACTTTAGCTTGGAACCCTGTGGACAGCAACTTGTTGGCTGCTGGGCTGGACAAGCACAGGGCAGATTTCTCTGTCCTCATATGGGACATTAGCAGCAAGTTGTCCCCAGAGACCAGTGTAGCAGCTGAGAAGATTCGTCTCTCGGTGGATCTGGACTCAAGCACAGTGGTGACCAAGCCGTTATATGAGTTAGGCCAGAACGATGCTTGCCTGTCCCTTTGCTGGCTGCTCCGTGACCCGAAGCTCCTGCTGGCGGGCATGCACAGGAACCTGGCGATATTTGACCTGAGAAACACGAGCCAGAAAACGTTTGTAAATACGAAGGCCATCCAAGGGGTGACAGTCGACCCGCACTTCCACGACCGTGTGGCCTCCTTCTTCGAAGGGCAGGTGGCCATTTGGGATCTGAGGAAATTTGAGAAGCCTGTGCTCACGTTGACAGAGCAGCCCAAACCACTCACTAAGGTAGAGTGGTGTTTGTTTTAAAGAAACACACTTTTAAATTAGTACACATAGTGATAAGGAGGCTCTGATATACTGGCCAGTATTGGCCATGTTGACTCTCAGCCTTCTGCAGTTCATCACAAACCTTTTTGGCATGCCTTACATCAAATTTTTATCATTTACTAACATTTAAAACTGCCATAAATTAAATTTTAGTGAAAAGGTAAACATGACAGAACCTTGTTTTAATTTAATGTTCTCTGATTTAGAGTAACGGAAACAAGCATTACTACCCTGGATGGTTATTCTGTTCGGTGTAAAAAAAAAATCCTGATAAAGACACATTTTTTAACACTAAATTTGAGAATCTACTTACTTGAGGAACCAAAACGATGATATTAAGTGACTGTAAAGTTGACTTGGTTGCAGTTTTTAACAGAGCTTAAATATGTTTTTTTAGCCCTTAAAATTTTATGTGACTTTAAAGTTATGAGGGTTCAAAAATCAGGTGGTCAGGTGGTTGACTGATTCATCAGGGAATGACCCCTGGCCATTCCATGCCTCTTGCTCAATACCCCACAGTTTGAGAACCCCTGGCCTATTGGAAAAATCAGATTCTTGTTTGCTTGTTTGTGACTCGTCAATTTTATACTGACTAAATGTTCAAAAATAGAGTGATGACATGCTGAAATACTTTTAAATGCTTTAGTTATTTTTTATCATGAGTCATTATTTAATTTAAATGAGAGCAAGAGGGAATAAATAAAATCAAAAACAAGATTAAGGTTCCAAAAAAGGACAAATTGTTATTTTGAACATCAGTCTTAGCTCAGGATTTCACAATCAGCACATTCTTATACAGTAGAAACCTTTAAACCTGATAAAACAGTAGCTGATACAGATCTGCCTTTTATTCTCAGGTGGCATGGTGCCCAACACGTACTGGCCTGCTGGCCACACTGACACGTGACAGCAACATTATCCGCCTGTACGACATGCAGCACACTCCCACGCCCATCGGCGATGAGACGGAGCCCACCATCATCGAGCGGAGCGTGCAGCCCTGTGAAAGCCAGATCGGCAGCTTTGCCTGGCACCCGTCCTCCCAGAATCGCATGGTGGTGGTATCGGCAGCCAACCGTGTTATGACCGACTTCACCGTGTTTGAACGCATCTCACTGGCATGGAGCTCCACCACCTCACTCATGTGGGCTTGTGGTAGACATTTGTATGAGTGTGTTGAAGATTCAGCTGAGGAAGTGGAGAGGATGATTGAGAAAGACATTGCCACTAAGATGAGGGAAAGGGCTCAGTCCAGGTACGGGCATGATACCGTCCAGGTGTGGAGGAACCATCTCCTGGCGGGCGGGAAGGATCTCCAGCTTAAGTGTTTATGGTTTGATCTGTTCTATATCCTTTCAGATGAAAGTGGTGGAAATACCTGTGTAATGGCTTATTGATAATGCATTTTTATGAATGTGAGCGGGAAAAACAGCTGAAACTGTGCAGAGCAGATTATTTTCATTAGTTTACAAAGCAGGAGGGAGGTGCTCTGATGGGGGAGCTGACAGGTGCTCTTCAGTGGGAAAGGTAGACAAAATCCAGTAAGTCTTTCTACACATTAGGTCTTGCAAATATAATCATCAAATACAACTGAGGCATAGCATATTGGCAAAAAGGGACAATTAAACATGTAATGTTTTGTCTAACCAATAGCAATAGACTTGCTTTAACTATGAAGCGTGACAAGAAAAAGTAGCACATTAGTGCCTGTAATCATTAAATTTCTGCCATTTCTACTTGGAAAAAATCACTTATTACTTATTAATCAGTTACTCATTTGGCAGTTAACTGTTTTTAAATCAATTAATCTTCAAAAATGGCTGAACTGTTTTGACCTTTCTTCTCTAAGGACTTTATAAAGTAAATTATTATTTTAGAATGTAACCTTTAAATCAGTTCAGTAAAGAAGTCCAAATTAAACATATTAAGACTGCCAAGCTTAGAATTTAGTGTGCAAAAATATGAGAGGGTTTTCAGTAAGGGTCCTAAAAACACTCTCAAACTGTCAAACTGGATGTTATTGTTGACTCACTGATTTATTAGGGTTTGCATAATTTTCGATGGCCTATCAACATATTGTGTACTTTTAAACATCCTCAGAAGATGACAGATTAAAATGTGGGGTAGCCCCCCCTGGTGGGACATACAGTCACTGCAGACAGTGAAAGTGATTTATACCAGTGGTAAAAATATATGAATTTCTCCACTTACACATATTAGCAATGATTAATGTTGTAGTTGCCCTGTTACATGCCTTTATTATTTTGTATGGACTGCAATATCTGTTACAATTCCTATGTAAGTATCACTTATGAAACAGTGTGCGGAGGATATGGAGCTGAAACTGCAGGGGAACGTACAGTCTGTGGTTTATTCTGGGATTAAGAACATTGTCAAGACAACCTCAGGTAAAAAACAAACAAACAAAACTGACTGAACCACGGGACACTTCAAAGTACTTATGTTTTTTAATTTGAAATTTCATACACTGAAAACTGACTTCTTGTGTTCGTCTTCGTGATCAACAAGGGACAACAGAAAGCCGCAGGTGCTGGAGCGGCTCCGACCGGCAGACGGATGTACCGCGGTACCACAGCGAGGAGCGCTGCCTTGCCCTGCGGCTCTGTGGCTGGGTCAGCAGGGGGACTGACACAGACGTGGAGACCTTCCTGCGATCACTGGAGCAGGATCACGAGTGGGAGCGGGCGGCTGCCGTCGCTCTGTTCAACCTGGATATCCGCCGGGCAATCCAGATCCTCAACAAGGGAGCCACGGCAGAGAAAGGTGAGACCTTTGAGGGGTGAGAGGGGGAGAGAAAGTACGTTTGATGTAAGGATGGATATTTTAGATAGGACACATAATTGCACTTATTATGCTAGAATATATGTAATGTTCTCTCATATCAATAATAAGTTAATCATTTGGTCTTTAAAATGTAAGTAAATAGTGAAAAAAATACTTATCACAGTAGTCTTCAAGCTTTAAGCTCTTTTATAGTATTTCCATTGCCTTTGTCTTGACTTAATCTGTGTTAGAACTAATTATGAGACATTATTTACTGATGAAATTGATGTTCAACATCAAGCCAACGAAATGAAAGAAAAGTCTTTGAAAAAAGTTGGAATTTCATAAATGTTTCTCACACAGTGCTTTTCAGAGGTTTAATAAAAATGGAGAGAGAGAAAGCTGCTGTTCACATACATCTTAGCTAAGAAAAAAATTCCACCAATATAGGTCAAACATTTTTCTGTTGTGTGCTCTAACGAGTGTTTCCCGAGCAAGACTGACGGGGTGATTCATTAGATAAGATGTGTCAACAGATTCATCCCGGCAGTTACAGCGTTGCAGCTCTGACTTACAGTGTATTGATTCCAATGTACAATCTTAAACAAACATTTTGTTTTACTGGATTAGTTCGGTTAGGTATTTTCCGAGCCTCACCCGGTCGTATATCAGGAGGTAATAATATGTAATAAAAACTGTGCTGTATAGAGATTTCTGTTAGGGTTTATTGCAGCACTTCATTCTGCAGGCAGAGTCATTAAAAGTTCTTTATTTTGCAGAAATTTACATTTACATTTAAGTTAAACCTACTGTATGGAAATGGAGCTGTTTTGTAATGTAGGTTAACCTTAAAACAAAGTAGCACACTTTTTTTTTTTTTTTTTTTGTTAACCAAGCAATAAAATACATCAGCTTGAACAGGTGCCATAACCTTTTTTTGACACCTGCACTGCAGGCCTGAGTTTATCTCGAGCAGGGCTCTTCAACTCCAGGCCTCGTGGCCCGGTGTCCTGCAGGTTTTAGATGTGTCCCTGATCCAACACACCTGAATCAAATAGCTGAATTACCTCCTCGGTATGCACTCAAGTTCTCCAGAGTCCTGCTAATAACTTCTATATTTGACTCAGGTGTGTTGAAGCAGAGACACATCTAAAACCTGCAGGACAGGGGCTCTCAAGGCCTGGAGTTGAAGAGCCCTGAGCTAGAGTTGCCTGATATAAATGCATATGAGAACTACATCGGAGATTAAATGGTCTTAACCTGCCAGCTTTCTAGTACAGAATCTCTGTGATGTCCATTTGTGCCCTGAATATTTCCAGTAGTGAGGATGTGTCTGAAGCAGATTATTTCCTGCTGTGTGCTACATGTGAGAAAAGACAACTGTGGAAAATATTCTGACCTGATTTTTCCAACATTATTCTGGCTTCATTTTCAGATGTGCTGCTCTCAGAGTGAAGACTCGGGACTGTAAATAAATCTGCTTCTCTCACTTCATGTTACTCACAGGTGACCTGAACCTGAATGTGGTTGCCATGGCTCTGTCAGGCTACACTGACGAAAAGTCGTCCCTGTGGAGGGAGATGTGCAGCTCTCTGAGGCTGCAGCTGAAGAACCCCTACCTCTGCATCATGTTTGCCTTTCTCACCAGTGAGCCCGGAGCCTACGATGGCGTGCTGGTATTGGATCGCTTTAATACCACGTACTTTTGAAAGCTAGAAAAAAAAAACAACTTTTTATTAGAACTCTTTTCTCACTTAACAGTGGCCCCTTTGTTCCCACTTCATAAAAGGGGTCAGGCATTCTTAACACAGTGATGAATACTCAAGTAATACTACAGTGGTCTTTAGTGGGAAAATCCTCAGGTGCACAGGAAAAGATATGTTTTACGTTTCCGTCATAAAACACCTCTATGAAAAGGAGCCTGTGCCCAGAACAGAGCGTCTGTTTCTGCTTTTTCCTCCTGCAGCTGCTCAGATTCTGGCCTCTGGCTGCTCTCACTGTTATTTATGTCTTTAGACCTTTTCCTGGCAGAAAGTGATAAGAGGATTTAGTCAGTCACTTTGACTTTGTTTCTTACCATCTTTACTTTGAGAATCGATTATTTGTCACAGATGATTTGTTTCTCACAGAACTTTGGGTCAGAACAGGGTCATGAGCAGAGTTTTCTGAGCCAGTTTAAAGAAGCAGCTAATATATTGAAGCCTATTCCCCCAGACGGAGATAGAGAGACACGCATTCAAAGAGAAGATGTGATTCTTTGTTTGTGTTTCAGTATGAGAGCAGTGTGGCTGTGAGAGACCGAGTAGCCTTTGCCTGTATGTTTCTCAACGATGCACAGGTAAAGTGAAGCTTTCAGCAGCAGATGTGTCCTGAATGTATTGTTCTTTGCGGAGCAGCATCTGTGCCCAGTTTGCTAACTCTGGATCTCTGCTGCAGCTGCCACGATACATCGACAAACTAACCCATGAGATGAAGGAGGCGGGCAACCTGGAGGGCATTCTGCTGACCGGGCTAACTAAAGATGGCGTGGATCTTATGGAGAGCTATGTGGACCGAACTGGAGATGTACAGACTGCCAGCTTCTGCATGCTGAAGGTAAAAATATAAAAATGTGTTACACTTACACACCAAATCTGCTTAGAAAGGACAGGGCATATGAGATTCAGTCTCTTTTGGAAGAGTGTCCTGACCAAGATGGGCAGCAGCTCAGTCGGCAGTGGTTACAGACAAATAATACACTCACAAAAGCACACAGCAAAATACACATGTATGCACATATACATCAGATAGAGTGACCCGTATTTACCACAGATTTACGTTCTGTTTTTTTGTGTGCTGTGAAAGGCGGTACACTTGCTTTCTTAAATTAATTAAATCGTGTTTTATAAGTTTTAAGTTTGCACATAGTTTAATTGCCAAGCACTTTGTGAGAAAACTTCAATTTCACCTTTTTTGGACTGCAGCTGGCGATGTTCGTTCTTAGTGAGCTTTATGCGGCTGTATGTCAACCAGCTGAGCTGCAGGACTGGTTAAAGTGGCCCTCCAGCTCAAAGCAGGCTTTCCAGAGCAAGAAGGTTAGCAGTGACTGAACTTTGAAAATAAAAACAAGGGGATTGTCTAGTAAATCAATCATAGATAGTTTTATTCTATTGCACAGGAAAAAAAAAGTCTTTAAGAAGGCACAAGTGAGCTACCAATGACACCAGCAATGACACCTGTGCAGCCTTTTTAAAAATATCTGGATGTCCCGCTCTCGCAAAATTTATTGTTTGAGAAACACTGATTATAAATACAAAAACATCCAGAATTGCAGACTTCAGAGCTGCAAGCCGGATTTTTTTCCTTGACTTTTCTTCTCTCAGACAAACCGCATGCAAATACTCCACTCCGTTAGACGAGGAAGCTGACTGGATAGAACATATTGGAGGCAGCACCTGTGTAAAAACTGTGCTGGTCTCATTCTAATTTTCTCATTCTGGCTGTTGTGAACTACTCCCTTCATTAAAGAAACACTAGAGTACATCAAAGAAAGGGAAAGGAGCTGTCTGACCGACCTTACCCTTGGAAAGATCAGCGCACATGCTAAAACTTGCCTCTTCGTTTGTGAACGTTCGCGGGTAACACCTACTGTAACAATAAAAAGTAACAGGCTCAGTGGAGCTGCTTACTGGTGTGCACTTTCTTCTGTTAAAGTAACACTAAAGACATCAAAGTGGTTGAACTAGTCTGTAACTCTTTATGTAGGACAACGCTCGTGGTTTGTTGCATTTTATTTTCATGTTCTAACCTGTTGGTGAAAAGACAAACGCTGCATACACCTGCAGAAATGCCGTACCTCACATGCATATACAAACCTACATATTTGACTGGTAGGGATGAGAAGAAATTGTAAGACTGTCTTCTCAAGCAGAACCCACAGTGAAGCTGAAATGTGCTCTAAGTGTCTGAAGAATCTCTTTGAACAGGGCTTCCCAGGTGAAGTGTTGAAAGACCCTCGAGTTCAGTGCTGGATTGAAAATTACCGGAACCTGTTAGATGCTTGGAGATTCTGGCACAAACGAGCTGAGTTTGATATCCACAGAGGCAAGATGGACCCCAGCTCCAAACCACTGGCTCAGGTAATGAATGTTGGCAGGAAGATTTTTTTTTATTTTATTAATTCAATTTACTGAAATGATATTAGTGTGTCTTCACCCCCACTTTGGGTCCAACCACCTGCTGCATAATTCTGAAATATGCTAAAAACCTGGGGGGGGCACATCCAACTGTGCATTGAGGTGTGAAGGGAATGTGGTAAAGTGGTGCTTCTATGATAATCAAAATCACAGAACCAACGTCTTAATATAGACTGTATGTATAAGTGGCAGTGGTGCAGTGGGTAGGCGCTCACCTTGCAGCTGGAAGGTTGCAGGTTTGAGCCCCTGTCCCTGCGCTGCGTTGTGTCCTTGGGCAAGACACTTAAACCACATTGCCTAACGGTAGCGCCGGTCTCTGGCTGCATGACCCCAGATGCTGGATGAGTGATCTGGAACCATCATTTCGTTGTGTGCCTTGTGCGCACAATGACAATGAGTTGAATCTAATCTAATCTAAAGATGGAAGTAACCACAGTGACATCACTCCTTGGTTTTGGACTCATCAGAACTGGAGCTTAGCGAAGGTGATGCTCAGTAGACCATGATAAGCTACGGCTCCCAGTGTTGACACGCCTGTCAGGAAAAAGTAGCCATTCCCCTGACTTTAAACCGTACTTTAACTTTTCTCTTTAACGTTAAATAAAAAAAAAAAAACTCCTACCATACAGTCGCTGCAATGGGGGAAACTACCCACAGAGACCAGGCTTTGCAGGCTTTTCTGTAACTCTGAGCAGATTGATGTGCTTTTTGGAGCAGCCCCAAGTGGCCATTGCAGGAACTGCTGATTCTGTCACTTCTGTGTCCTCGCTGCATTCTGGTGTTTGGATTTTACAGATTTCTATATGAAGAAGTTTACAGTCAGTTGATTCAATCTTATCACTTTGAGATGTTTAGGATTTAAATGATGGCCCTTTTACTACCACAGGGGTCACCGGTGACCCCTGTGGTAGTAAAAGGGGTCATCCACAAGTGTGTTGAGCTATTTTCAACCCCTGAAATGCCAGCTTTTATAAATTTGATTCAAATGCCAATATTAACACCAGTATTGATGTGTTTCATCACTGTACAGTTATGCTGTTTAGTTTACAGCCCAGATCTGGAGTTTAAGTTGTCCTCTTTGTTTATGACACCATTTTTCACCTTTTTTTTTGAGAGTACACAACAATGATGGATCTCTAAATACTTGTTTTTGAAAATGGTAGCTGTAATAGTTTAGAGGTTAAGTTTGATACATGCGTGTTTATTCTCTCTGTAAAACAACGTTAAAGTGCCTTGTCATAAAGTGACACACTCCAGGCGCTGATGAGATCCAGCACCTGCACACTCAAAGCAGTCTGTGTTGTTTCTTTACTGTATTATGTACAACTACCCTTATATGAAGGTAGGATGCTTGTACTGTTTATTATAGTACAAGCAGAGTTTGTGCCAAGCTCATAACACCCACAGCTCTCCTCTCAGTTTCTTGTCATGAAACCTGGTGGGACAGTCAGTGATCTGTGCTGTTTTTCTTCTCTTGCATTGGAGAAATCTCTTCTAGACACTATACATACTCCATATTGGTAGCTTTATTTTTTAATAAAGCCTGCTATTAAATGTTTTTTTTAATATGTGATTATGCGTAAGCTAAAACCTAGAGTACTCACAGCACTTAATTGCTTTGCTGAAATTCCAATAATCGCAGTTATGCCTGTTGGGGATTATTGCAGCATTATCAAGTACTTATCTCGCTCTTCCTTAAAAATAAAATCCAGACAGCTGGTCAGCATGTGGCTGTTGGTTTTACCTTCATGTTCACCGTTCTTATCAGCCGACCTTTGTGTTTGTTCTTTGGCAGGTGTTCGTGAGCTGCAACTTCTGTGGGAAGTCCATCTCCTACAGCTGCTCTGCAATGCCTCACCAAGGCCGCAGCTTCACCCAGTATGGTGTGAGCGGCTCACCCACCAAGTCAAAAGTAACCAGTTGCCCTGGCTGCAGGAAACCACTGCCGCGCTGTGCCCTCTGCCTCATGAACATGGGCACACCTGTTTCCAATTGCCAAGGTAAACTAGAATATGTGGACAGATGCTCAGCTGATATTTCCAGTAACAGGCACACATCTTGGAGCAGCTTAAGTGGCTGTAACGCTTAACTGAGCATTTACCTGGGGTAATGTGTGGACTTTGATCTGCATTTAAGCGCAGGTAGCACCTGGACATTTAGTGTCGAGCCCATTCTCCTTATTGCTCATAATGGCAACACTGCAAGATTAAAATTTTACTTTTTTTTTTTTTTTTTTTTTTTTGCAGGAACTGGTAAGTCAGATGAAAAAGTGGACTTGACGATGGAGAACAAACTGGCTCAGTTTAACAACTGGTTCACCTGGTGTCACAACTGTCGACACGGTGGCCATGCTGGCCACATGCTCAGCTGGTTCAGGTAGGAGGAATGCATGTGCTCAGAAAATTTTCAGACGCATCGAAATATGGTCACTGCTGAAGTTCATGTTTTAACCATTCATTGGATTTTTTTTATTCTGAGACAAAAATGATGAATAAATAATCTTGAAACAACTACTCTTAAAGTTTTTCAGCAAAAAATTTTATTTTGTCTTGTGTCGTATGAAGCACTTTTGCATAATCAAAGTGAAAAAAGTCAAGTAGCAAAAATCAGAAAGATGCTGAAAGTTATGCAGCATTTTGGTCAATTCAGGTCAATTTATATAGCATATTTACACAACAGGCATTGATCAAAGTGTTGCAAAGCAAGTGATTTTAAAAACCAGTCATTCAAGTCAGCTCAAAAGACAAACAAAAAAAGACGGTTAACCTAAGAACAACTTAGAAAACAGACTATAATGGAACAGAATTAAGACTCAGAAGAAAACAGTTATTAATTAGACCAAACTAAAAATGAGAAACAGTGTGGTTTCAGTTGAGATTTGAATACAGTGAGGGAGGTAGATGACCTGATCTGAGGGGGATGGCTGTTCCAGCTGAGAATGCCTGTAAGAGCCAGTCTGGTGCCTGAACCTACTAACTAATGACCTAAGCAGTTCACTTTGTAACGGGTGTCGTAGATACTCAGGGTCAAGCCCGTGCATGCACTCATGTTTGAACGAAATCATTTAAAAATAAAACTTGTATTGCACCAGAAGCCAGATTTTCTTGACTCTTAGCGTAACATTTTGGTTACGCGCTGAGAAAGATTGTTGAAATTCACCAAACACGGAGGCTACTCGAACACATTTCCATTGACCAACAGCTACACAGCCTGGCCGCAATGATGCGGCGGGTAGGTAAAAAGCTGCTTGGTTAAAAGGTTGGCTGTAACAAGAAAGGGAACCTTGGCAGAGTTGACCATGAACAGAAAGAAGCACCAAAAAGAACAAAGATCAAAATAGCACACATGAGATGCACAAACAGTGGCTGCAGTATACAGTTTAATTTTTATTGTTTTTTAACACTCGGCTTTACTTCACTACAAAAACATTCTTTGCAAGAAAGAACCCACGGCAAAACTCTTGGATGCATATTTACTGGATGTGCTGAAACCAGCCTGATTCATGAAGGTCTCCACCCTGCAACCCACAGGCTCTGCTGCTGAAGTCTGTGTGTAAGCCACCACGGGACAGTCCTAGTGGTGTAGAGTTAATTTCCTGACCAGCCAGAGGTGTTTTAGCTGCTTGAGGGAGACCTGCAGTATTAGACAGGGGGTTTTAATGTTGTGGCTGATTTGTTGTGTACAGGATAGTCAAGATGTCATAACGGTGTCCTGCTTTAAGAAGCTAATTCTCCAGTTTCCCTCAGAAGGTTGCCTGCTGTTATCTCCAGCTACAAATGTAGTGCTGGACAGATAGTGTAGCAATACCACTTGGAGTGTTTTTGCTCCTTTTATTTAAAATTAAATTTAAGCGTAAAATTACAGAAATTTGTTCCACATACCTACAAACTGCAGGTTCATAATCAAAAATCCAGGAAGCTGGAAGTACACCTGCGTGCTGTGCTCTTCTGTTTTCTCTGGGCAGAGAACTGCACAAACCTCAGGTTTTTGTACACTCATCTGCATGTTTTGTTTTAACTGACCTTCATATGTGCGTTACAGAGACCACACAGAGTGCCCGGTGTCGGCTTGTACGTGTAAATGCATGCAGCTGGACACTACAGGGAATCTGGTGCCTTCAGACAGCAGCTAAATGGGAGATGCCTGTCAGGAACTGAGGCCAAACACCAGCAGGTTCACCTCTGCAACCATCACCCGACAACTGGGCGAGGGACAAAGGGTGTCAGCGGTGTCCTTCTCTAAAGTGGCTGCTTCAATAGAATGAAATGTTGTTAAGTTATATAGTCTAGTGAATGTAACATTGTAACTGAGCCCTATATTAAGAAGGGAGGCAGTGTGTGTGTGACTGATCTGACTAATTGAATCAATGGCCAAAAGGGAGCGAATGCACGCTCAATGTTCTGCTAATGAAAATCAAACACGAGGCTTCTGCATTCAGCCTCTTCCAGTCTAGCCTGAATCAGGAAACTGGTTTTATAGTGAGCTCTTAAAAAAAAAAAAACAACAAAAAACTGTTTTCCAGTCACACATCAGAATGTAAAGATGTGATCACAGGTGCCAATATGTCTGAGCTACATTTGGTGGCTCTTGTTTTAATACGCTGTACTGTATAACGTCTGTGTTACAAAAGGATTTTCACATACCTCATCAAAGCATTGTTCGGGGTGAAGGACGGTACCCCGGGTGACGGAGTGGAGTTTAGCACACAATAACAGTCTTCTTGCTCTCTTCATGTTCCTCTGTGCCACTCTTCATCTGGCATTGTGGAGGGCGGTACGGGGTGGGGTGGGGAGGACGAGGAATTGGAGAAGGCAGGGGTGGTGTTGGGTGGGGAGGGTGCGTCTTTATTCACCAGCCCACTCCAGGCCTGTGGTCCATGAAAGAAGCACCCCAGAAAACAGCAGCTGCTCGGCACTCTGACAAGACCCTCCAGATTGTTCCCCTCATAAAGAACCTCAGCTGCCGGAACACTATTGACTCAAAGAGAGGGCGAGAGAACAGACAGCCCGAGCCTTGCACACCCCCTCCTGCACCCTGTGCACACGCACTTGCCCTTTCTTTCTTTCTCTCCCCCTGGTGTCCAAATTGCACCCGAAAACTATGCATACCACACATCAATCCAAGGATGGGCGCTGTGTGTGTGTGTGTGTTCGGGGGGGGGGGGCTGCTGCTGCTGCTGCTGCTGTGTAAACCACATTGTAAACGGGCTTTCTCTGCCACCCTCCCCGCACAGTCACTAACCCAGGGAGGCATTGTAAGTGAGAGGCGGTCTGCTCTAGAGCTGGCTAAATCACTTAGTCATGGAGTGGTGAGGAGGAGGAGGTGGTGGTAGTGGTGGGGCATAGGAGCTACTGTATGCTGCTTTCACCATTTCACCAGGATCTTTTTCCTGGTGTGGGAGGTTTTATAGGTCTCCGTGTCCTTTTGTGAACCGTTTTGGAGTGGAGCTGACAAATTGGCGAGTCGTGTAGCGTCCCGAAAAACAGAGTGGCTGGAATTTCATTCTTTCAGTGTTTCTTGTGTTTGCCCTTTTAAATAAATTCTTACTGACAAATTAAAGTGCTGCTGAATGGGGGTGTTTTCAATACGTTTAAATGGTTTATTTTTACATTATCATGTTTCATAGACACAGATGGCGTGGGTTTTCTGTCACGTGCTCACTTGATCTGTGCATTGAGTCGCACATTATTCTCCCATGGGAACTCCCACAGAATTGGTGCATTCAGGAAGATGGATGCAAGAAAAACAACAAAAAAAAGAAAAACCTAAACAATAGATTTTGGGCATCCTGATTTTCTAAACAAAAGCTGACACACAAACAATCCCGCTCCAAGTTGGACGCTTCTCTTGAGCTTTCACTTTTATCGCGCAATCTTTCTAAACAGATGTAGTTTGGCCAGTTGTCGTGGAATAATGAGGTTTTGTCATCTGGAGCTGGCCTGAAGTTTGAGAGTGAGGTTCTGCCACTGGAAAAACAGCCGATGACCAACCGTCTCACCACGCACATTCACTGGCCAAGTATGTTTAAGCATACAAGGAGTTTGAGATGAGTCCTTAGATGCCCTTATGTGCAGTTTTATTAACAGAAACATGGAAATGAGGAAAGTAGGTGAAGCAAGGACAAGACTGCTCAAAGTTGATTCATATAAATATGCCCTTTTGTTTGATCAAAAGATATTCATTTTGCAGTTATATACAAAAGGGGAATCAGAAACAGCTTGACAAATTGGATAAACAGGCATGCTGCTGCAGTGTTTAGCACTGTCACTTCAAAGCAAAAAGGTCCTGGGTTAGTGTATAGTGCACTAAGTGAGGCTGGGATAAACCGGTTGGGTTATACTTGAGGAATTTTTGTGTCACAGTGGCCAAAACATTAAACGCAACGTATGGAAAAAATAGCTTAAAGTAAAATGGCTCCATAAAAACAACAGGATATATTGTCATAGCATTAGACCTATGTCTTGTAATGTTGTCAGTTAAATAGAAAGCAGAACAAAATGGGGGGAAAAAAATCTAAACTGAATGCAGTAAGGAGCTTAATAAGTAAAACAACTAATAAATACAGGTTTTGTGGTATGAGGTGGTAAAAATTTTCTGTGGAGCTGAAACGGATGTTAGGGAAAGTTCTTTACTGCCTTTCCAGTAAATGGTGCAGGAGGTGGTCTTGGCTGTTGATTATCCATCCATAGCCTTTCACTATAGCCTCCGTCATTTGGATTACCCCTGTATTTGAACTGACAAAAAGATTGTCTGAATAATAATGTCATTAAGTTATTTACAAGTTCTCATTAGTTGTAAGTTGTAATATTTATTTTGGTGCTAAATAGAGTCCAACAGTGCGGCTACATGCTCTTTATATGATAAAAACACTAAATACTGTACTAATAACATATTGAGGACGTGATTGGCTGAGTATGTAGTCCATAGATAAATTTGGACCAATCAGCGTCGTTACTGTACACGGCCAGTGGCCAATCTCGAGCACAGAATCGTGAGTCGTATCCCGCCCACAGGCAGCAGCCAGTAGTCTGGCAGAAAGAACTGTCATTTAGAGTGAGTGGACAGGATGGGGAAGACGTAGAAAGAGAGAGCTGGAAAACACGAATTAAACGTAATGAGAAGTATTACAAAACAACTTTTAAAGTTGCCCGTGTTATGTTTGCGGCTTACGACGGCATATGTTAGTATCTAACAGGTAAGTTTATCCCAAAATAATACGACTTTGAGCTATTTCGTCTTCGAGCGAATGAGTTTTTCTTTTAAAGGAAGCTAACGTTTTTTGTTTTGTTTTGTTTTGTTTTTTGCTAACAAGCTAATGTTTATCTTACCGCCCCCACCTCCCCTCTTCTCCACTCTCCCCACCACCATCTCCTTCTGCAGAAAAGCAGCAACTTTGGCTGTGCGTGTTTTTTACAGCGATAAGAATTACAGTCACTTTGTGAGGATGTCAGCCCCCAACAACTCGCTCCAGCAGCCGAGGGTGAGACGCAGCAATGCGGGCTCCCCCGGCTCCTTCAACAACAGCAGCTGCCGTTTGCACCCCATCCGTGCCACTGTACCCTACCAGCTCCTGCGTGCGGGTCAGAGCAGCCCCACGCGGCCGCAGACCCTATACGGAGCAGCCACGAGCCACAGCCGGGGCTCCAGCCCCCCCTCCAGTCCGACACTCAGTTCAGGAAGTGCAAATGCTAAGCAAAGACTGTCCCCCGAAAATAAGGAATCGTCCTGCCCCCCAGATTCTCCAGTTTCTAGAGGTAAAAACAACATTTTCAGCAACTTTGCCTGACCTGGGTCAAGAAATGCGTTGTGACCACGTGTTTGCTTCAGGATGACTGGTTTTGGTAGCCCAGCTTCTGTTATCACTCTGTGGTGTATAGTCATGCCATTAAATGTGCTAAAGTATAAGTCTTTGGGTCGATAACATGTAAATATGGAGCCAGGTTGGCACTTGCTTTGAAAAACCTTTTATGCATTAACTATTAAGCCTATTTTCAAGTGTAGTTAGGCAGCCATAAAGAGGCTAAAGTGACATGCTGGCTCCTTTATTTTATATGCTCTCATGAAAGGACAGAATTGGCAGAAAGACCTGCTTTTGGTTGAAACAGAGGCCACATCACTCCCGGGAGAAGCAGTGCTGAGCGAATGGTCAGGTGTTGCATAGACTGATCGCACTCCATACATAGATACAGCATGGAGCACTCAGAACATATGCTAAATCTCACCATGCTCCCTTGCACATGGATAGCAGAGCCTGGCCTTATGTTGTTTCATGTCATGCCCAGCTGATGTTTGAAAGAGAAATGGAGACACAGTGAAGGAGCACACGAGAGCCTAGGCAGCTCTCAGTGCTTCACTGACTAAACCTTATTTAAATGACTCCGTCTCCTGGCAAATATCGACCCTGTGGCTGGTTTTCTGGAGCAGTATGCTTTCACAGGCCAGCAGTGCACTTTTTTCCCCTTTGCTGGAAGAATACTACTTTTTCTGTAGCCCTTATGTTTTTGTACTACACACACACTCCTAACCAGGCGAGTGTTTGAAACACACTGTGATAAGAAAAGCCTGCTTTTCCAGTATATTGAGACAAAAAAATGTGCTCATTTTATTTCGGTTAACCTCAGTAAATGTTTCTGCCTCAGCAGCTGGATCAGTGCTACTTCCATTTGTCACATTTTAATAGATTTTCCCCTTTTACCTTTAACCAAATGGCTGCCCTGTTTTCTCATTGCAGCATGGTAGTTATTATGGAGTAGTGTGTGGAATTTAATGTTTGTGACGTGCTTCACATTCCTCAGTTCTTTGAATGAGATGACCTCGAGCCTTGACCAGTGTACCGTGCAAGACAGGAAACGAAGTCTCTTCAATAACAATTGAGCTGGCAGCTTTACCAAACACGATGAATTTCACCTGTGTTGGTGTTGATTCCCTACCGTGTTGGCATGCCATGCATACCTCAGTCCTCTGAAAGAGCAAACTTCTAACCCAGACCAGTGTCCCATGTCAGTGGTGATGCTGATGGAGGCCTGACCCTCGTTCATGGATGTGACCTCATAATACAAACATGCCTGTGAGGCGTCAGATGACACATCAATGAAAGTCTGGTGCCTGCTGGAAGTAGAAAATGTGGCACAGACAAATTTGAGGTGGAAAAACAGTTGAAACAAATGAAGGGAAAAAATGGTTATTTTGTGTTATTGATCATTAAAATAAAAATATAACACAAAGATGGCTGTCACATTTATAGAACAAAAGTAAGCAAACCAAAGACATTTATTTTTGTAAGCTTTCAATCAAGCAGACTGGACTGAGTCAAATCGTTCAGTCCATCATTCAAGTCATTTTTGTCTCTGCAGTGCACACTTTGTGTCAGGCAAGGTTTCTACCAGGCATTGGATGATTGTCAGGGCTCATGAATCCCCCCCCCGATAATTGGTATAGTAGTTTAAAAACAAACAATTTCCTGTAAAATAAACATATGTTAAAATGTGCTGATTCAGCTCCGATGCAGCTGCCTCTCTGTGGTCTGGAGAAATGTCCCTTTGAGAGAAAGATCTGGTTATGTGTAAAGAGTCAAAGCTCATGAGTGCCGAGGTCAGAGTAGCACATTTCTTCTGAAGCAGCTCTGGTGAGCTAGCAGGATTGTGAATTAAGGTTGAAGTCATGTGATGAGTGTGTCCAAACTTTTGACTGGTACTGTACTTCATTAGTGACAGGTATGCAGTTTCCTGGTTATTTCAGAAATATTCCAACAATGTGATATTTTGCAGTGACCACAAATAAGTCTGCATTCTTTTTAATGACCTCTTGGGGGGGGGGGGGTACCTGTGGTTCCAAAAGGACAACATTCTTCTATAGTCTTTTTGGACTACAGTCTGTATGGACTTTCCCATAGACCATAGAAGTCTATAGAGAAACTGCCCTTAGCTGTAAACTCAGTTTGTACTTTCTTAATTCATATTCTGTTTTTCTTTTTCTTTTTTGTAAATTTTGGTCATTCTAAGATGTCCTCATTGGCTAACACCTGTGATTGACAAATCTTTGTGTGTACAGTGTTACAGTCAGATGTGCCTCTTGCTGCAACTGCTGTCTTTACACCAAGATGGTGAAAGTGAAAATGCTCATGACGCTCAAGGTCTTCATAAGAGTGATTCACGAGCTAATCGGTATTGTCACAGTGCCAGTGTCACAGTTAACATCTGGCTTGCTAATGTTAACTTTCCCACAGCAGAGCTAAGAAGTGCAGCTTCTAGCCAAACTCCATTTGGACTAATTCTTCCAAACTTGGTGGAACAAATTGTATCGCTGTCACGCAAAACAACTGTCAGCCTTGAGTATTGCGTCTTTGCCTCACCCGGTTCCCTGCTATCCTGTGTGGGTGGAACAACCTGAGCCTCACCTGCAGGAAAAGTCTAGCACAGAAGTAGAGCGACCAGAAATGAAGCAAAACAAGTCCTTTCTTCAGAGCCACTTTGGAGATCTGTGTTTATGGATCTCCAAAGCAGCGACGAGCCCCTCCCAGTAAATTGTTAGCTAGCATTACACAGCATGCTGCTCAGTGGTGTAACTTTTATAAAAGTGTAGTTATTAGCATTGCGCCCTGAACGGTGGTGGCCATGGGTTATTAATTGTTGTCTGTATGAATCATGTAAGTATAACAATTGGTTTTTCCCTTGGTTCGGAACAGCAAGATGTCAATAGCAGTCACTCAGCTCAGTGCTTCACCACCATCCTTCACTAACTAGTGGGCAGTCTCCATCTTTATATACGGTCTATGATGATACTGTGTTACAGGGATCCTGAAAGTCCAGATTTTGTTTTCTGATTGCTCAGTTATGCAAGGGAGACTCAGGGTGTGGAAGTGCTGGCACGTTGTAGTTTGATTTCTTTTTCAGAGCCCACGTCTTGTACAGCTGCACTTTGTCCTTGTCTTTTACCTTAAGCCAGCACAGAGCCCTGTTACACAAATATGAATAGAAATTCTTGGTATTCAGTGTCCTGGACATGACTATAAAGTACAAAATGTACACAGTAAGATCATGGTGTCAAGCATGCAGCCTAGGCCAGAACCTGGCTACTAATGAGTACCGTTCAGCCCCCTGAATGTCTTTGCAACGTGTGAAAACTGCAGTGAAGTCATTATATTCCAGTTTCTTAATAAAATGCATCATTACTCCTTTGGTGGCGATGCCAGCCTTACTACGTAAAATGTCTGGAAAGTGTTTCTAGACCGAGATGAGTTGTTTGAATCATGAAAATGTAAAATACTGTACATGTACTGACAGTAGACTCAATAAGACATCTATTTTGTAAATAGATCTCATTAAAAATGATAATTTTAACAGGTGGGGTTAAGTTTGCTTCATTTCATGCAGTTTCAGCTTTCAGAAAGTACTTTACACTTTAAAAAAGGGGAAATGTTTGCAGGGTTTTTTCTTATGCAGTGGATTTACTGGTGTGGCACACTTGATTAATTTGGGCTGCATGTAGCCTGTGAACTAAAATGGGGTTGACGCCTCTATATAAAGAATCGATATGCTTTCGTGTTACTTTTTAGTTTTTCTTTCTTATGAATCCGGAACTTTCCGGTAAATTTATAAAAATATCTGCTACTGCAGAACTGTCATGTTTTGCACCAACATAGCCCTGCCCACAAAACACCATTTAAAAACACAAAAATGAGCTGCACTTTTTTTTTTTTCTTTTTTTTTTTAAAGCAGTAGTAGTAGTAGTTACAGATAACAGTATCTGGGGTTGTCCCACATATAAACTGTTTTGGAGCTCCAAAAAGAGGCTTTGACCTTCCACCAAAAGAAAATCACTAGAACCCCACTTACACATTTTTTGTAAGTGGGGTTTAATTTGCTCAAGCTTAAAATACATTTTTGTTTATCAGATGGCCAAAAACAACAGGAAAATACAGAGTTGTGCTGTCGGGTAACAGACCTTTTGCATAGCAGACCGATCATGCTTTTATGCGTAGTCACTCCCCTGCAAAGGCCTCGTTTAAGCCAGGAAAAGCCGCGAGTATGAGCATAAATTGGAAATTTTTATCTTTCATTGCTGCAGCCCAGCTTGATTTCACCAAAGCAATAGTCTGTGCAGTGTATAATTTCTCATTCACTGTAGTACTTTGTACCCATTCATAGACATAATGCTTGCCATTTGGTGGAAAACTCAGTCCAAAGTGCCTTACAGTACCGCGGGCGTGGTGATGGACTGTAAGGTTCAAATGATTTAGATCTTAGCCTGATGATGCTGGACAGAGTCAAGAGTATTATATTCTACCTCGTGACCTTTTAGATTCACCAGCATGACATCATCTTTTACCACACTGTCCCCACAATGAAAGTCAAAGTGCCAGCTGTGCTGAAATGGCCCTGCTTCATTGTCAGCCATACAAACTGCAGAGTAGGACCAAATGTGAAAATGAATGTGGTCTGAATCAGTGGACTGTTGCAGAAATGCACTGTTTCCTGTACTTTCATCTCTGTGCACGTCACATTTTGAAGCACCTGGAAGTTTACCCTCACCTTTGATCTAAAGTTTGCTCATTCTTAAGTCCACATGTATAAATGGAGGATTTGTTAGCACTGCTGGCACCTACTGTCCTCATTCACTGTATTCAAACCTGTTCATGCTAACTTGCTGTGAAAGATACCCACTGGGCTCAGTGACTCATGTTTATAACACCAACAAGCCATTTCCCAATCTGCTAAGAGACAAATACACATGAAGCTCACTTTTTTTTTTTTTTTTTGGACATATCACAATCACATTTATTTATCATTTATATTTTATTCAATTGCAGTGTATGATCAAATACCTGATTTCAAAACTGTCACAGATGATGTATAATATGCTGTTTTTTTGTTTGTTTTGGTAGGGTAAAATATAGTATTGTTACCTAAAATAGTATAACTGTTAACATAATTGCCCAGTTCCAATATAATACTGATACCTTGATGTTTGGTAACAATCAGATACTAGTATTAAATTAATAAGCTCTGCTCCTCATTGTGAACTAGTATTTGTAAGGTGACTAATAAGCAGGACCAAGAAAAATACAGTGAAAATCAACAAAAATGTGTTAGTGTTATTCATTTAATGCCAGCTTATTATTAGACTTCATGAGACTTTGTGCAAGTCATTTTAATGACAGTCTACTGCATACTGCTGTCGTTTATAGTCATGCTAGTTTCTTCTCTCTGTGCATGACTTCTCACATGTGCGCCAGATGTGGAGCTGACACCAAACAGCTGAAGAGGAATAGTAGTCATTGTTGACGACAAATTGTTATATTGCCATAAACTTAATAAATAGCTTTTCTGCGAATATTACACCAAACCAGTGCCCCTCTAGCCAAAGCATCATCTCAATGTACAAATAAAAATAAAAGCTGCTGGTGTGGCAAGTGTGAAAAACCTCCAAACTGCAGCTGTTTTGCTGTTAACTTCCTGCGTGATGTTAGTTGCCCTGCTAGCTGCTGATGTGGCAGATCGGTGATAGATTGGATTGGATGACAATGTTTCAATCTTTTTGAGTCAGAACTGCACCACCATCCAATCAGTGGGTCTCAGCTGTCACATCACACAAACATGCTATTTTTGCTTCCTTAGCACATTTAGATCATTAAAATTATTACAGCTGTGCTGTTTTTGGAACGAGCCGCTGAAGTAGGGCTGGGCGACATGCAAAAAATGTTTTTATTTTTTTTCATATCAGTCTAAGATTATATATCACAGTATAAATCAAATCAATATTTTTGTCAAGTATAAAGGTTCCTTTTTACTCTTAAGTGAAGATATAAGGTTAATTTTTATTTCAATATTTATTTTCTATCAGAAGTTGAACAGATAAATCCACTTTTTTTTTTTCTCTCATGTCTACTAGTTATTGTTACATAAAGACACTCTCCGTATTTGCCTAATGTTTGGGATTATCTGCCATAATCGAGTAACCCTGTGTCACCTAACTTACTGGTTGTAGCTTATGTCTTTAAAAAAATATCTTACATAAATTCCCTCCATGCGTCTGTCCAGCATGGGGTCATTCCAGTCTCCTCGTTAGCTAAACTGTCATTAGTGAGTTCAGAGTGTATTTTCATTTTTGATACCTGTAGCTATTATTAGGCGGCACGGTGGCGTCGTGGTTAGCGCTACTGCCTCACAGCTAGAAGGTCTAGGTTCGAATCCAACTTGGCCCGGTGGCCTCTCTGTGTGGAGTTTGCATGTTCTCCCTGTGTCTGTGTGGGTTTCCTCCAACAGTCCAAAGACATGCAGTTAGTGGGGGGTTAGGTTAATTGGTGATTCTAAATTGCCCATAGGTTGTCTCTCTGTGTTAGCCCTGCGACAGGCTGGCGACCTGTACAGGGTGTACCCTGCCTTCTTGCCTCATGACAGCTGGGATTATTAGTATTAGTTATTAGTTATTATTAGTAGATTTGCCAGATATGGATTAAGCCTAGTTCCAACCTTAGAGGAAAAATTAAAGGGAGACATACATTAAAAAAAGGTTTTGAGGCTTAACCCATGTCTGGGAATCTGAGTCGCTCTCTTTTTAAGCTTGATACCAAAAGTAATAGTTTTGTTATTGATTTATTCCCTTTCCATAAAATGCCAGGAAATCATAAACTTGCACTGGTCTGAGAAAGTCTTCAGCTGTCTTTTGTTTAGTCTAAAACCCAAACACATCCAATCTGCTATCACATGGCTTAGAAATTCTCAAGTTAAAGGAGCAGAAACATAGATCAAGCTAAATTAATGGGGGTAAAAACCTTGCTGTTTGCTCTGCAAAGGGAAATTCTTACTAACATTCAACTTGGAAATGGTCCTTTAATTTGACATGCACTACTCACTTAACCCCAAAAAGAATCAGCAGATGGGCTGCTTTGATGTCTTGGCTTCTTTCACACTGTTTCTTTTTTCTCATCGGGAGATTATTCTAGTCTGGCAAGTGGGGAGACGATGGAAAATAACCACAATCCCAGTTCTGAGAGTGCTGGCTTGGCCTATATCAATATTGATAGAAATTTAGCCTGCTTCTTTTGTCTAAAATGCTTCAGGGAATTTTACTGTAGCCCAGTAAGCTTACTTAGGCAATACCTTTGGGTGGGTAGGCCTGTGTATTCTGTGAACAAAGAGCAACAATGAGCGGCTGTGTAGTTCTACTAGGAGAGAGGTGCCTCATGGAGATAGTTTAGTCTGTGTGTGTGTGTGTGTGTGTGTGTGTGTGTTGGAAAGGCTCTTGCCCTAGCCTGCTCAGTCAAGGAATAAAGTAAACATGCATATTTCCTGCTCATCGTTTTGTTCCTTTAGTCTGCCTTTTGATATGGGAACAAAGAAACTCACACTTGCTTTTAGAAATCACTAGAATTGTAATTGAGGCTAATAAATTTAATGCAAACTCTAAACACTCTTGAGCTAATATCACTGCTTGTTTTTGCTCTTTAACTGTGTGTCACTGCAGGAATGTTGAGTGGATACAGGCAGTATTGATGTGCATTGTGGCTGTTTATGAGTTCTTATGTGGGTGGCATGTGCTTAACTGCTCCAGCTCATAGCAGATTGCTCTCATAACATCAGATGCTCCTGCTCAGCCATTTACATTTGCCCCAGGCCTCAGCTCTGAAGCCTGCTCTTTGCTCTGCTCTAACACACCGCACCGTCCACACTTTGAAAACAAGAAGATATTGGTACATAGGCTTGCGTGGATAATTGAAGCAATGTTTTATTGTTTTGCTGGAAGGGTGACAGAAGTATATTTTAGACAGAGACCTTAGTAACAAGTCATTATGTAAGTGAATGTTTTAGGGTTGGGCAGTTAATCAAATTTTAATCTGACAGACTTGGCTTTCACTGATTTATTGAAACAAGGTCATCAAAATGAAAAGATTGTGCTGCACTCTGTTTTGCAGTAATTGCATCCTTTTCCTTTATTTTTACGCCTCATAAAAGTCGACTCCTTTCCAGGCCGTGGCAGGTGTGGTTCATTTCACCTTTTATTGAGTTGAATTAAAATTAAAGATCAAGGAAATCCATTTGATGAAGAACTTGTCATTTAAAAGTTTATTAAACCCACTATTTATAAAGTCCATGTAATCATTTTACATAATTGTGACTTAAGTATTACAAAATTCTGATTGTGGTTTATGCCATAATCAGTTCATGTATGTTTATATTTCTATAATGTGAAGATGTACCTGCAGTCCCCTCCTCTTATTACAGCACACAGTTAAAGAAACCAAGTCAAGAAAACAAAACTATTTTGGCATTTTATTTTGTAATAACTGACTGGCATCAATTTACATGCTTTTTTTTTTTAGAAATGTATTTATTTTTAGATTAAAAAAAAAAATCTAACAATTATGATTGGTATGCCATTTAAAAATATGCCCCCAGTTCCTGGTTGCATATGTGCACTGAGAGATTTATTACACTAAAATGTTACCTTTCCAGTTAACCTTCTGACATAATCAGCAAGGCAGAGCATTGAATTTCAAAAGATGCACTGGGGTGTTTGGGAGTATTTGCTCACCATGTACTGATGCCAGCATGTGTCTAATTCTCTGTCCTTATTCCTTCTCACTTCCCAGCAGAAAGATCCAAATTACAAGTAAGGAATTCGAGTGCCATCCGGCGGGCTTCTTCCTTGGACGCCATCACAGGGCCATACCTCACTGGACAGTGGCCTCGAGACTCCCATGGACCTTACCCTTCCTGTATGAAAGACAAAGCCACGCAGGTACATAATGTTCAGAAAATCCTACCTTGGCTGCCGGCCTGTAGGGGTTGACTCATCCTAGCTCTTTTCAACACTTTAATCTTTAACCTTTACTCAATGTTGGCGTGCAGTTAATCAACCTTTAAAGCCTAGTGATTGGAGAGTTCCTGCCAAAATTAACTCTGGGTGTTGTAGTTAACGTCAATCTGGACATTTCTTTTTTTTAAAAATGTATTACAAAGTTTTCTCTGGAAACCAGGAGGTGCCCAAATCCACTCCTTTCACTTTGGAAATCTGCTCTGCAATGAATCATTGCATGATTTAGGAAATATTTGTGTAATTTAAAGTGTGGTTTTTCTAATGTTCTGTCATATATATATACACTGTTACAGTGGTGCCCAAATTAAAGGGGATATATTATGCTTTTTAATCCTTCCTTTTCATATGTAAATCATTCACTTGTGGTCTTTATAAAGTAGAGCTGCAGTGCTTTGGTCTGAATTCCTCATTGTTGTAGCTCCACAGACCCCTCTTTTACCCCTCTACTGAGGTGCGTCTTAGAGCAGCTCGTTTTCGTGCGGTCTCTTTAAATGTGAACGAGGCATTTCATGCCCCGCCCCCCTCCATGTCGCAGAGCGTTCCGCTCCACCCCGTTCGGCCATTTTTGTAGTTTGATCGCAGCGATACGATTATCTACCGGCAGAGAAACAGGCACTTCGAAGAGGCTCTGATGCTGGGGGAGGCGATATAAGGAATCGTGTGGGTTAATGCACCCAACAACCGAACATTTTGACTTGTCTCCTTGCAACTTCGGCATAACTGAACTTGGACTACAAAATCGCTGCGAGGAAAAAAAATGGCGGATTCACGAAATTGGTAAGCCGGAAGTTCATGTCTGTTTAGCAGTTCAACAGCAAATACTGTGACATAATAGATAAGAAACGTAATAGGGAATAGAGAAAATTGAACAGACTGAAAAATATGACCCAAAAAAAAATATAAAGATATCTACGCAGCACCGGGAGAGAATAAATTTAAATTTTCTGCACAAAAAAAATGTTTTTAAGGGCTAAAAATTTTTTTGCATATGTCCCCTTTAAACATCGGCCAAGTTTCAAATAATTTTGACATATGTACAAGTAACCCTTGTGACCCGGAAAGTCAGGCTTCCAACTGTCTTTTTTCTGCTCTTTGATGTCAAAGAAAGCCTTGTATGTAGTCACTGCGTTTATTGATTTGCATGAACACTGTGATGGCGCCACAGTCCCATTCATATCGGTGCTTGAGACTCACTGCAATCTTCTATCCTATAGCGCCTGAATAAATTCATGATTTTTTTGATTTTTTTTTTCCCCCAGAAGATGATGGCAGCTATGAGTACCACAAGTAATTCTTGGATTCTTTCATATTTCCTAGTGCTTGGTGCTCAACGAAGACTTTTGTTATATTAATCTAGTGGGTGGAGTTTGGAGTCGGCTGCCAGTATAGGCCGAACAGGCTTGTGTACACATTTGAACACATTATAACACTTCATAATAACACTTCATAAGGCTTATGTATGGATTTCACATTGAACTGACCACAGTATTCCTGGATAGCAGCCCACACATAATCACCCACTAATCTTGCCTTGTGACTAAGTGTTAAATGTAGTTTCAGAGCTTTTTTTTTTTTTTTTGTAGGGGGAGGGTTTCTGTTATGAAAGAATATTGAATATGTATGATCATGGCAAGGGCTGCTCTCCTCTGTGCTAACAGAAGCCTTTCATGTGTCTGAATGAAGACCGCCAAGGCTCATTTACATGGGCTTCATCCCTTTAACCCCTCATTCGCCCTGCATTTCTTTGTGTGTAGGCTGAGGAAGTGGTGAGTGGGCCTTCCAAAGTTTCTTAAAGCAGCTGTGTGCAAAGTAAACACCTCTAATTACAGGGTTCCTGTACATTCAGGACAGACTGGACAAGTATGGAAAGTTCATTTGATAATGATCAGGTCTTGATGTTAATGTTAATATACGAAGCCATCTTTTAGACTTAATTTTTTATTTTTTATTTTTTGGCATATTGTGATGTTTGCCTGTCCCCGTATACTTGGTCTTAACCATATTTACCTGTAAAAAGCTGATTGAAGTAGGCTAATATAAAAATCAATTACAATTTCTGTCTTTAGATGTTGTGGAAAAAGTGGAAAACAGTTTCGAGGATTTCACACTCGTAAATGCACAAACTTCCACAAAGAATAGTCAGAGACCACTTCCTGTTAACAAGTTATGCCCGGCCCCAGCTCTTTTTGTGGGACAGCAACAGCAGCAAGCAGCACACAAAGGATCCACAGACTCTTTTGTTGTGCATTGCACAAGTTCAAGTCAGCCTCTCCTTTGAGCTGTAATTCAGCCCTGCATGGAGGTGAAGTTGTTTGCACCTGTCCCCCAGGCTATGACTGAGGCGAGGAGAAATCCCACTGCTTACCACCTGGCCCTCGTGGCTGCACGGCCTGCCTGCCTTTTGTGTGGGAGTTGAGGAGCAGAGGGCCCATACATATGCTAATCACTGTTCCGGGATAGGCCTGCGTGCTCTAGGCCCTGTGGTTACAGAACACAGAGAATGTCTGTATGAAGATTAGGATCCTGACACACCAAGGCAACCTTAATGAACTAGCACAAAGACAACCTGATCAGTTTATGTTGCCTCATGCCTTCTGTTAAAAGTTGCACTTTGCACACAGTGCAAGAGCCGATGACCAGCTGACCACTGACAGGCGAGCACATTCTGCGCCTACGTGACAGGAAAAGACTCATTAGCATTATGTGTAATTGAAAATGTGCAAAACAAACTGCCGTACCATTTTCATATCCCCGTGAATCGGCCCAAAGCACATCGTTAACAGCCTCATATGGATTTGCTTCTGTTTCTGTTTGTTTTTGTTTTTTAAACAAACTCTGAGACTTGATGTATACATGATGTAGCCATTGTGACATCTTCTGTTGGCATTTTTGCATCTGCCATGTTGTTGTTTAGGAGCTAGATGTGACCATATTTGGATGGGAGTGTGGATTTCTAAGTTATAAACTAAGACTAACAAGCATCCATAATGTGTGCACACGTATCTGCTAATTAGTGATAAGTAACAGACTAATAAAATACTAGAATTTCACTCATCAAAACTGAAGCCAAAACTTTTTAGAAGTCTGTACCTCACAGCAAGTCTAAAAAGAATTGTATAAAGAATGCATCAAAAAACACTAACACCACAAATATGATGGAAAGCATCCAGAAGTCATGAAAGGCAAAATTAACCACAGAGGCTGTAAACGTTTTTGTATCCAGTTGTAAACCTACTTTTTAATGCTCCTTAGTTCAGCACTTTAATAGCCTGAGAATCAGGAATGTGCATGATCTTCAAGTATTGGAATAATCATTGTTTTTAAAAAAGATGTACATTATGTCTGTCAAAATTTATATTTGCCCTTGTGTTTACGAGTGGTTGGCTGTAGTGTGCTACTACCACCAGCTACATGCTCTTTGAACAAGTATTTATGAATATGCTTCTTGTGACCAGTTGTTGGATTGATGAAACCTTAATCGCATTTTTGCTACATGCAAAACCAAAGACAGCAGCTGTCAAAATTCTCCACCAGGTAAACTAGCATATCACATCTCAAATTACAGCTCCGTAGAGAAGGATGAAAATTAAATAATATTTTGCTTGGAATCCCAATCCCTAGTGGGATTGGTTCACTTTAGGAGCCAGCCTCAAGGGGCTATCAAAGGAACTGCTTGTTTTTTGTTTTGTTTTTTTTTTTGTGTTACTGACGCACTTGCTTGGGGACGGCCTGATGTTGACATACCTCCAACTTCTGCCTTGGAATATAAAGGCCTTTAGACAGATACAAGAGTACATTATTGAATGTTATCTGGTACCACATTTTAACCATTAACATTTTTCCATATTTGCCTCATAGAAGCTTAATATAAACATGCTTCTTGTAGATTATGGAAGATGGCTTAATAAAAAATACATACATTTCTGATCTGCTCAGTGAGCTCGATTTACTGACTCATTAAGTCAACTCATTCAATCAGAGCACATGGTCTCTGCATCTCTTAAACATACCAAATTACAGCACCGGCACTTTGCTCGCATGTCTCGGCATGTAATCTAAATAGAATAGCAGAAATTCCACTGTGATTCTATCGAAGCCCAGTCATTATTTCCTGCTTTGGAACAGAGCTGGATTCTTGAGGATGTTGCCTGCATGTAACCTTTTGGGTGGGATTCACAATAGGAAGCAGGCTTCAGGCTGCGGTAACAGTTGAGTTTTATCTGTACAGCATTACATTATCAGGCACCACACCTGGCACACAGCTCAGGCTTGGAAGTTTGAGAGCTAACATTATAAAAGGGCCTCTGAGGTAAAGGAAGGTGGATAGTCTTGTTAACACATTGTTTGAGAGGAAGGGAGTCAAAGAAAGACAGCCTGTGGTTTTTGTAACTACCACATCTACATATCTTGCAAATTAAGATATCAAACAGTGACGATATTGTGACATTTACTGTTACCTTTTGGCCTACTGACCAGTAATAAGCTGTCTTCAGGATTAACAAAAAACCATGGGCTCATGTAGAAGGCGTCTCATGTCAAACAGTGTTGAACTTGTGAACATTTGTTTGTTAGCTAACAAACAAATTCTCGCAAGTTAGTTAACAGTGAGGGTTCTAGCCTCAGGTGTCGCCATATTTACTGTGAGCTGTTTTTCCTGTACTGAAAGTTGCTGTCATCACAGCACAAGGACAAATGTTGTTGCTATTCCTGTTCAGATCAAATCAGAATGAATTTATTGTGATTTAAGTCTCAGAAAAATAAAGCAACGTGAAACCTCTGTCCATCATGACAAAAGGGCATTCTTTTTTTTTTTGGTTTTTTGTTTTTTTTTTTTAGCCTCCCAGCATGTTTTCATTTGATACTTGAGAAAAAGGTAAGGTATTTTAGTTAACTAAAACTCCAAACTGAAAATGGCAGAAATGATAACAATTTATGGTTTTAATTTATTTAAACAATAATCTTTGTGTATTATACAGGAAATATTGTTCAGTTTTTGTCCGTTTGGTTAAATTTATCAACACAGTTAGCCTGTGGGGCCTTTGGGGCATCCTTTTATTGAGATGGTGTTTGTATTGCAGTGCCTGGTATAAACTACTGTCCACAATCAACTGAACACTCAAATAAATTTAAGTATTCAGAGCAGATCCACTCTAGAAACTGACTGAAACTAAACTGAATTTACAAATAAAAAATAAAACTCATGAAAAACCTAAAAATTCCAATTCCTATGAAAACTGTATCAAAATGACAATATAAGCATTCCACAGTTCACAAGATACAGGTCCTCCTCGGTGTCCCAGAACATCTGAGAGAACTTAGCTTTTCCTTGAGCCCAAAACTCCACAAAGTCTCTCTGCCCTTTCTAGCCAATCTGCATTCAGCATGAATGGATTACACTGAAGCATCGAGTCCCTCAGTGTTTGGCAGAGGCATCAAACGGCACAAGCAATTCCATAGCCCATGCACAAAATGTTAATGCTAAAGGCTAGCTACACATCTGCCAAGCACAGTGGTCCCTTTATGAGAGCACAAGTGCTCATTTAATCCGCTGTCCTTTTCGGGGGAAGCTGGCACCAGCAAGCCAGCGCAAACGACTTCACGGGTGTTCTCATTATTCACAGTGTGATATTCCATATCATAGGGCAAGGCTTATGCGTTAGTTGGAACGCTATAGAGGCTTTTCTGTTCGTGTGGGGTCAAACATAAGGCAGTGTGAAGACACTGACATTTAAGTTGCTTCGTACTACTGTGCTGTCCATAAAACGTCAGATGTTTGAGGACCCAGAGGACCCAGTGTTGATATGCATAATCAGGGGGAAGTATGTGGTTTCAAGCAACCCTATAAAACATCCTCAGCCTGTTTCTGTTTTTGCATTAATTTGCATAACTTAACTGTTTTCTTGTATCCACCAAACATGTCTGGAAAGACTTGTTCAGTGACATAGAACTGCCTCTGTGCTCTCCTGTAGGGAATGTTTTGTCTATCAGATGTTTTTTAGTGGTGTACCAACGATGCAAAACTTCTCTGTAGACTCGTTGACCTTGTATAGGCCGAGCATTGTGCAGATCAGTGTTTTACATAGGCTAAGAAATTGGCAAGCTTTTACTAAATGTGAAGAGGTAAAAACTTCAATGTGGGATCTTTGCTTTTAAAGTCCATGTAAATGTCATTTGTGGCTGACAGTGTTTTTTCCTTGTTAGGTTTCAATTTATTTATTTATTTATGGACTGTATTGGTCATCTTGTCTTCTGTGTTCCTGTAGTCTACAAACAATGAAGTAAGTTTAGTCCCCTGCCCTGGATTTACTGCATTTATCTTAATTCATCTTAGTAATGGAAGCAGTCAGACATGCCATGACTTTAGTTTTTCCTGTTGAGTATAACTGTTTCCTCTGGGATGGTATCTCATGACTGTTTTGCTCAGTTTCATTGATTCCAGATTTTCAGCTTTACTTTTAAACATGCAGCAATCATTACTGCTTTCAGCCAACATCTTTCTCAACTGTTTATTTAAACTTTTTTTTTTTATCTATTTATTTAGTTGTTGCTCACATCCTCAGTGACTTCACAATGAGGAGAAATATTACCCAATAATTGTCTTTAACAAGCATGTTTCATGAGGTTTTAAGAGATCTTTGTGTGAGCTTATGCATTCCTACCTCTCCTGCATCAGCATTTGTATACTTTAGATTCATGTATGTATGTTATGTATGTATAAAAACAATCTGCTTTTTGGTTAATCTAACCTTTTTATGTGCAAATTTCTTGCACCTACACATAATCAGACTGTCTACAAGTCTTTAAAAACTCAAATATTTCTTGCATACATATAAAGACAAAAACATTTAGTGCTTAGGCAGTTAGAATACAGTGTTTGAAACCCTGAGGATGCTGATTAAGAACAAGGTCTTGCCTTGCTAGCCAGCCTGCTTGTTAGCATCTGAGAATAGGAAGATACAAGTTTAATGGCAAATGGACTGAGCATATTCAGGGCCACAGGAGGGCTGGAGCCTATCCCAGCTGCTCCTGCAAACCTAATTTGGCTGGATGGATGGATGGATGGATGGATGGAAGGAAGGATTGGGAATAAATAGAACCTCAGAATCCCTGAGCTGGAGAGGGCACTCCACCCTCTCCTGCCCCAGGTGGAGGAGTTTAAGTATCTCAGGGTCTTGTTCACGAGTGATGGGAGAGCGGAGCGGGAGATCGACAGACGGATCGGGGCTGCGTCTCCAGTGATGCGGATGCTGCACCGGTCCGTTGTGGTGAAAAGGGAGCTGAGCGTAAAAGCGAAGCTGTCGATTTACTGGTCAGTATATGATCCTACCCTCACCTATGGTCACGAGCTTTGGGTAGTAACCGAAAGAATGAGATTGCAAATACAAGCGGCAGAAATGAGTTTCCTCCGAAGGGTGGCTGGCCTCTCCTTTAGATATAAGGTGAGGAGTGCGGCCATACAGGAGGGGCTCAGAGTAGAGCTACTGCTCCTCCACATTGAGAGTTGAGGTGGCTCGGGCATCAGACTAGGATGCCTCCTGGGCGCCTCTTGGGTGAGGTGTTCTGGGCATGTCCTACCGGGAGGAGGCCCCGGGGTAGACCCAGGACACACTGGGGAGATTATCTCTCGGCTGGCCTGGGAACGCCTTGGGGTCCCCCCGGATGAGCTGGTGGAGGTGGCTGGGGAGGGAAGTCTGGGCTTCTCTGGTTGGGTTGCTGCCCCCGCAACCCGGGCCCAGATAAGCGGAAGAAAATGGATGGATAGAACTTCTTGCAGTTAAAGCCAGTGCCCAGAAATGCTTACAAATCAAACCTATGGTGAAGGTGTTTCAAATTTGACAGTGAATGTTTGGAAGAACCACATTTTTGTCTTAAATAGTTTTTAGTGTTTAAATATAACTTTCTTGTATGTGTAGATACCCTCATCACATGTTTATGCTCTTGTGCAGTACAGCCGCACATAACCCTGAATATTTTTTTGCCTGTATAGCATAACATAATCTGGAGGCCATGTCACATTTGAAACGCATATCATTATCGTGTTTGTTTGTGTTTGAGGAAATGATAATGAGTTGTGTGACACTTGGGTTTATGTCAGCATGTATGTTTCTGTGTTTCAGACTCCGGGTCTCTGGATCGATGAGGGAGCAGAACAGGGAAGTCCTCACCAGCGTTCAGCCTCCTGGGGCAGCGCAGACCATCTCAAAGAGGTAGGTCGACCTGTCGTGCTTTCTCTTACTGTTAGAAGGTGCTCACATGTTTGTTATGAGCATCCACCGTTTTATCTGTTCAAATCTTGTGTTTGCGAGGGACAGCCAATCAAAAGAAAGTTTGCTTAAAAGGAGGGCTAAGGAAGCTTTAAATTTGTTTCAGATACTGGGTGATCCCAGGGGTTGCACCAAAGCCCAGCATAAGATAAATGGGTAGTAATTTGAAATGTGAATCATGCAAAGCTACTCGGGAGCCCAAGAATAAGAATCTGGAGCTGGAAATGAGCACAATGGGCCCACTTTAACCTTGATTCACACCACAGAAAATGTCCAACCCACCCGGACTAGCTGAATACATTAATTCAGCTAGTAGTAGTAGTCTGTTTTTGTCATTTTTGAGGTTCATATCATTTACTTAAAGTGTGTTTTATTTGTCAGGGTCTGTGGTCAGACTAAATATTATTCTCCTTAAGGTTGGTTTCCACTCCTCTCTGTCTGCCAGGCTTGGTAGCCAACCAGCCGACCACACAGCATTATAAGGTCTCCAGCTCTTCAGACCACAGTCTAAATTTATCCTCGTTCTCCCCTCTGTTCCTCACTCAGCTGTGTCCTTTGCATCTCATTATGGCCTCTTGTTTTTGAGAGACTGTGCAGGAGCTCCTCTCAAGGGTGAAACAGCCATATTGTTCCCTCTTGGGTTTTCACAACTTAGTCAGGGTAACTGAGGTTCTTTAAAATCCTCTCAGATGTTCCCGCAGTATAATAGATGCTCATATTTTCAGTTTCCAGCCCCAGAGGAATTCCAAAATATTAATTAAGCACAGATGTGCTGGGTTTTGACCAAAGAAATACTCAGATCTTTTTAAAAAACATGCAAGTTGTCCACAGTTTGAAAGGCTAAGGTTGGTATAATTCAATCTTTCAGAAAGCTCAGATGTGTGTTTTGTAACTTTATACCACACTGCTACCACTACTATTCACTGCTACTGTAGGTCAGTGATCAATATTGGATCAGTGTCTATTATATAACAGGGTTTTGTTTTGTTTTTATTGACAGTATGTGATCTGACAAGGATGTGGTTTAATTTAGAAGTCCACGCTTTTAATTTAATGGTGTTCATGTTGCATTATGGCAGTGATCGCAGGTGTAAAAGAAAAGAGACTTTTTATTTCATAACTGCCACAAGAGTTTCATAAAACCTGTTTCTTGCCATGAGCTCCAGCAGTTTTATCTGATTAGAAATTATGAAATCTAATTCTAACTTTTCAGGTTTTATTGTTACCTTAGACTAAAACTACACCTGCTGGATAAGTTCGGTGTTCATCTTTCCACAAACAAACCCTTTGCCTTGGCCTGTACAATCAATAGCACAGCCAGGAAACCCTCTTTCCCATCCACTGAGATTACATCAGGATTGTCTGGACTTGTCGTTATCATGTGCTGTGGTCACTAAGTGAATGTAGTGAACTGCTTTTTTGTTCTCTAACCTACATGTGTGGGAGGACATCTATGAGAAGAGCAAGTCTCTTTGTTGACTGTGTTGCCAGGATTACAAGATCAGCATTGAAGACCACACCTTTGTCTGCACAGCACAACTGCATCTCACAAAGGGTATCCTGTTTTTAGGCTGATCCTGGACCAGACGTAGAAACACCCATTGACTAAATTTGTATCTGTCAGGTGTTCAAGGCTGATCGTATGCAATATACTGACCTGCAACAATACAATGCATAAAGGATGACTTTGTTGGGCATATTCCTGCCAGCTAGTTTAGTGGTTGATTTTTAAACAAGCAAAAAAATAAATAAATAAATCATACTAAATACAATAAAGTAAGAAGATAAAACAAACAAAATGCTTTAATAGATGAGAGTAAACAGTGTCTGTACAAATAGTGTCTGTAGAGACGGTTTAAACGTTAATCACATTCTTTGACAACTACAGTAAATGGTATATTAAGAGGACGGATGGATGCACACGCACGATGCCAGATTAGTTTGTGTGGGTAATAACAATGGAAGTAATTTTTTTTTTTTAATTTAGTATCATGAATGGTTCCTTTTGGTAGTGGGATTTTTCCATAGTTTTTGTGATTATTGGAGAAAAACGAGCTCTGTACAAAATAATAGATTATGATAGTTGCACATTTTGTTAAGCAGGATAATCTCCACAAACTTATGCCACTTGTTTTTAACCTCTGAAGTGTAAATGCAGTTGCCAGAACTAAAACACTAACCAGGTGATAAAAGAACTACAGCACAGATGTTTTGGATTGAACTTTTGAATGCCTCTCACAGCAAAATGTCTAAAGCCTGTGTTAAGCGCAGCTCTAGCAGTCATTCAGGCACCTTAGCAAAAAGCTGCTCAAAAAAGAAGCCACCATCTTTGAGGCAAGGTAACCAGAAGTGCAACATCGGTAACTCGTTTCTAGGTTTTAGGACGTAATCCAATCCTGTAGCTCTCAGCGATAGTTGTACATCAATAAATTATTACTAATTAGTTTAACTAACTGGTAATAGCAAGAGAAGCAACTTATGTGCAGTCAGCTAAATATTGGACATCTCTAGCTGTTATGGCTGCACGCTGTACAGATTTCAGTGAATATGACCATCAGTGCTAAAATAATGCTACGAGTAACATAAGGATCAACCCTCCCAGGCATCTTGAAATCAGATGGGGAGTCAGGGGGAGCAAAGATGGTTTTCCTGTAATTTTGCAAACACTGTGTGTTCTCACAGTTGCTCAATAAGTTAAATTAATTACAATATTGTCTCTGGGCTGACAGTTAAGTAAATGAGAGGAAATGTGCTTTTCACCTCCTGACCTCATTCAGTTCACTCTTGGGAATAGTTAAAACTCATATGCTTGCATGCCTTCACAGCTCCCATTGTGACCCGTCATTCACTGAAGTGCTCGTGCTTTTTTTTTTTTTTTTTTTCTTCTCCCCAGCAGATTGCTAAACTGAGGCTACAGCTGCAGCGTGGCAAACAGGTCAGCCGTCAGAGCAAAGACAGGGAGCAGAGCTCGCTGCAGCTCCCACAGCAGGCGCAGCACGGCACTGCGTGCCAGCCACAGGTGAGCGGCTCGCGTCGGTACTCGTGCTTTGCCTATCTGGGTTGTTGTTTTTCAGGTGGAAACATTAACCAACCCCACATGAGTGATGCAAGGTTTTAGGCTGACAGCAGTGATATGATAAGGTAGCTTAGCAGCTGAGCAAAAACCATACAAATGAAGCAGACCAGCCTGAATCACAGCTGTTGAAGATAGGGAAAAGGAGCAAGGTTGCTTTCTACATTACTCAGTTAATGTAGCCCAGAGGGATTATGATTAACTTGGTTGTATGTCAACTTGGAGTAATGTCGAAAATCACCGTTATAAAGCTGTAATTTTGATGCCACACAAACTGCTCTTGGAGTAGGTGTTGGTTAAAAGTATATTTACTCTTTGTGTAGGCCATATTTCATCATAATCACAGGTTTATGATGTATGTTGCTTTGACTTTTACTCAGGAGGTCTAGTTAATGAGTCTCCTTTGTGACCAGTTGTATCAAATGTAAAAGGGAGACAGTCGAGGAGAAAAGTGTCTGGGCATGTCCCTTTTTTCCACTGCTTGCAGTTCATTCATTAACAGATGCTCAGCTGTGCAACTGCTGTAGGAACATTTACATAAACCATGAAATCCTTGTGAAATGTAATCCACAAACTGAGTGCCTCTACCCAATATCCATGAGTCCAAGACACGTTCAGTTTGATATGTTGTTCAGAACTTTATTTTGACATGTGCATCATTTTTCACATTTTCTACTTTTTTTTTTTTTTTCTTTCTTTCTTTCTTTCCAGTATAAAGGAACTTCAACGACAATCCCCGTGATAAAATCCCTCATCTGCAGGGTGCCGAGCAGCGTGGAGGGCATCAACCATGAGCTAGAAAATGTGTTTATTAGAGAGGACTGGGAGCAGGGGATACAGGTAGGGTGTGTGCCCATAACTGTGATGGGTCAAGCTATGTTTCAACATGATTTGGAGTGCTTGTTTAACTGCATACCTGCAATTGTTGTGAAATCTTATCATTCACCAGTAGAATAAAATGTCAGACTTTAAAATGAAGCATTCCAGTGGGCTTAAAAAGAAAGGTGGGCTGTTTATAAGTTGCTTCTCTGCACATATCTTAATTACAAACTTTGTGACTAATGCATGACTAAGCAACACAATCTGCTGCCTTTCCATCATCCCACACATGAGTTTCAACTTGACTATACTGGAACGCAGCTGCTGATAGTAGTGCTTGTTTTGCTGTGCAGCCACCGGGCAGTGGCAAATGAATTAGCCAAAGAGAAGAATAAGGAGTACTGCTTACAGCTGCAGACCAAGAAGGTAAAGCTGGAGTTCATCCAACTTCTTTAGAAAGGCAGCTTAATGATATTGAGGGCTACCACAATAGTGCCCTGATCCACCTGCAGGTAGGAAGACATGAGGCAGGAAGGGTTTGGACTGGTGGTTCAATAGTGACTGAACTTTCAAGATGTGGGCATTGTTCACTGGTGAGCTGATTGCACTCTTGGTTGCAAGTGCTGAAATGATTCTCTAGATGTACTTTAGCAGTCATTAGCATGCTTGAAGCTTAAAGTCTGTTGGGGGTAATCCTGGGAATATGTCTGGTATGGCTGCTTTAGGTTACAGTTTTGAAGCCGGTGCTGGAGCTTATCGCACCCTTGCAAGACAATGCGTGCAGTTCCATCAGATACACCACAGAGTATTTCATAAACATCCAAGCAACATCACATTAAAGCAGCTCTGGGTTTATTTTTATGGAAGCTGCATCACTGCACAGAGCAGATTAGAAGGACAGGAAGTCGGACAGGAACAACATGGAGTATCCGGTCAATTTTCACAATAAAAGACCCCACATAGGGCGCCTGGGCGCCTGGGTGGCTTAGTGGTGAAGCCGGCGACCACATACACACGCCGCGTTGCGGTGCGGGCAGCCCGGATTCGCGTCCCGGCCCGGCGCCGATTTACCCGCGTGTCTTCCCCTGTATCTTTCCCCCATTTCCTGTCTCTCTCCACTGTCACCAAAAATGGAAAAAAAAAAAAAAAGACCCCACGTAGACTACTCGCTCTGCTTCTGAAACACTCCCGGTGTGATTTGTAGCTGTGCAAAGACAGCAACAAAACTGTGTCGGAGATGTGACATCAGTTCTAACGTCACCTCTGAGTGATTATTTTACACATAAATAATTTTTTTTTTTTTAAATCACAGCATCGTTATTATAACATCTCAATTATTTAAAAAAACAAAAACAAATGTTCTGTAAAAGTGCCACACATTTCAGATATGAAAGTTTAACATTTTCAAATAGCTCTTAACATACATGTGCAATACTCATGAGCAGTGTTTATTTGGGCTCACTTTTGACTGTTTGAGTGTTCTTACTTTTAGGTTGGTCCTTTTTCCTCTCTTGTGTAGACGAGCTCATTAGGAGCTTGCCTAATAAATGTTGATGATGTTTGAAGAACTTAATTTCTCAGGATAGAAAGAGCTTACAGCTGAAACGCATTTGTTTGTCCTACACAAACGAAACGAAGCTGCCGTTTTATCAGTGAGTGCGAGCCCGTGCCTGCGAGATGTCGAGATGTTGATGAGATGTTTTAACAGCTCATGATCAAACATAAGCTGCACTCAGACTCCTGAGTCACATCAGCCCTGCAAACTGCAACTCTCATACACTGACACTAACAATGGCACTTTTTTTTTTTTTCAGGATCATTGTGAGTCGATGTTGCTTATGCAGTTTATATTCTGCATTACTGTTTAACTTAAAATAAACCTGTGTGTTCTCATTATAATAAGTTAATTTCCATAAAGTCAATCTTTTATGCATCATTAGCTACAATTTTAACGTGTTTAACATGTCATAAATGCAAAGGTGATCTCTGGATGTTTAAGAATATTAAATCATACAAATAAAAGTTAGTATAGTTAAGTTTTCTGTTTGGCTCGTGTAAGGAAATGCACAGTCAGACGTTATATTTGTATACATGACTTATATATACCTATGATTTAAATAACTTTTTAGGCTGTAGTTAAAATTCATTACATGCCCACAAGCACAGGCTTGTAAAGTAGCTTGTAGCACTGTACACCATAGAGCCAGGCACATATAATTCTCACTCACTCTGAAATAAATCACTCGGAGGGAAGGAGGTCTTAAATCTCGTCTGGTGCAGGCTAATAAACTTCGGCAGGTCTGTAAAGCTCTACTCTTAGAAGGTCGCACACACGCACATGCCCACGACACACCGACAAACACATGCACACACACTACAGATTTACAGCCTGCTGAACGCGGAGCATTTTTTTTTTTCCTGGTCTCCCTTTTTGAATCAGCTGTGCCAAAGCAGAACATTCTGCACATCACACTGTTCATCTGCTGTCAAGCACTACCATCTGGTGTGGTGTTTGCTTCTCCATTTGCCCTTTAAACATGCAGACAAATACACCAGAGGCCTTTTTAGTTGTAGCCAATTTTAGAGCAAGGACGTTTTAGCTGGTGCTCTTCACCCGGAATGATTTCATTCAGTGAGTTAGCCGGTATTTGCACAGGGTCGCTTCAGGAGTTTGCAATTTGAGAATGTACTGGGGCTGGTGGGGAAAAGATCTAACCTCTGACCTTGAGGTTATGAGTTTTTTTTTTTTAAATATTAGGATTTACGGGTTCTCACCATCGCTTGTGTATTCTGACGTCACAGACAATGGATGTGGTAGATGGCCGCCGCGCCCCCTTCCCTCCACATCGGTACAGCAGCAGTGGGGACACACGTGACACAGACACACAGGCTCCATCAAGCGGTGAATCCAGCCCGTCGCCCCGTCCATGCAGCTCTGATCACCTCCACTCACCTGATGGGAGCCCCTGTTCTGCAGAGGACATTGACAAAGGTGTGCCTTCACCAGTAAACAGATGTAGTGTTCACTGACTTAAAGGAGATCACTGAGTTATTTTTTGCTCAGTGTTATGTGATATTCAAAGGTTATATAAACCTCTGTGGCTCCATGGAGATGTGTGAAATCTGATAAACATGCTCAAGTGATTCAGTGTTGCTCGGGGCTAAAGAGTAGAAGATTTTAAAGACAAGAAAAAAGAAAGAACATGAAGTAAGAGACTTCATAGGCCACAGATGGGGTAGATGATAGAGGATAGAAAAAGAAAGTGGGAGAGAGTGAGAAGAGAAGAGAGATTGAGAGATGGAGAAAAAGTTGTGGAGCGAGATGGACAGAACGAGAAAGGGATGGAAAGGGTGCGAGAGATACATGCAAGGGGCTCAACCTGCTGTGGCAGACCTGCAAATTCTGGTGTTCAGGGTCGAGCTGCGAGGTGCTTGGCTGTAAGTGCAGGTCCCAGTAAAGGATCGCCCAACCTCATGCCACCCTCATGGAGTCTGTTTGGTCAGAAATATCCACATGAGTAGCCTGCTGGAGACCATTTTTTAGGGCTTTAGCAGTGCTCATCCTGTTCCTCCTCACACGAAGGAGCTGATACCAGTCCTGTTGCTGGGTTGAAGCCCTTCTTTGGCCCCGTCCAGTCTTCCTGATGTCATGGCTGATTACCTGGTATCTCCTCCACATTCTTGAGACTGTGTTGGGAGACACAGCAAACTTTGTCATCCTGGAGGGACTGGTCTACCTTTTTGTACAGCAGTATGATAGATAATATAAAGCGGTACGGTGGTGTGGTGTTTGGTACTGTTGCCTCACAGCAAGAAGGACCTGGGTTTGAATCCAGCCTGGGGCCTTTCTGTGTGGAATTTGCATCTTCTCCCTGTGTCTGCGTGTGTTCTCCCTGGGTACTCCAGCCTCCTCCCACAGTCCAAAGACTGTGGTTAGGGTAACTGGTGAGTGTGAATGGTTGTCTGGCTCTCTGTGTTAGCCCTGCGACAGGCTGGTGACCTGTCCAGGATGTACCCCGCCTCTCGCCCTGTGGCAGCTGGAGCAGTCTCCAGTCCACCGCAACACTGAATTGGAGATAATGCATAAAGATAATAGTGCACAGGAGTGATTATGCCAGTGTTGGTGTTTAATCTGCTGAGAGCAGTGCTGATTGTTTAGTCTGCCTGCAGCAGGAATGAAGTTCCTGTGGTATCTCTTCTTCAGACACTGTGGGTGAAGCAGCCTGTTAGTGGAGGAACTGCCCAGTGAGGTCACTGTTGTGCATGGTGTGGAAGTGTTTTTCCCACCAGAGATGATAGTTCAGCCATCCTCTCAGTAATGGTCTCTGGCCACCGACTGCAAGCATTCCCTTTTTGATGGTTGTCACGTTTTTAAATTTTTAAAATTTTGCTTCCTTATTGGGCAGATATCCCTGAATTTTAATGCCCTTGTTTTTATACTATTAAAATCCAGTGTTTGTTACATAAATTTTTTTTTTTTTTTTTAGCAGAGTATATCTGATTTTTAGGGGGATTGAGGCTGTTTAAACAGTGAAAAGGGACGATGTAAAGAGGGAACTATTATTATCTACTATGTTTCTTTTTATATTTTAAATATATTGCAGGGGGAAAAAACATGGAAAGAAAGAGGTGTACTGTATCCATTCAATCTTGTTTGTTTGTAATCTGCCCATCGTGTGTCTGTTTATTCTCTTTGCTGTCCAAACAAAAACAAACAAGCAAAAAAACACATTCCACAAAAGCATTGTGCAGAGGACACACTACAGCCCTATTTTAGGCACAGTACAGCTTTTCAAAATTTATATATATATATATGTCTCATTATCACTTTAAAAAAAAGCACAGTGAACATGTTGTAGTCTTTCTTGTGTTTTCAGACAGTTTGTGCAGTTCTCCTCTCCCCAAGTTTGCCACGTCACCCAAACCTAACAACAGCTACATGTTCAAACGGGAACCTCCAGAAGGCTGCGAGAAGGTCAAAGCCTTTGATGAGTTGGTGTGAGTATTCTTTTTTTATTTATTTTGTTTTTTTTTTTTTTGGTCTTCTTGTTTCTTTTTAGACACATCCTCACAACCTCATATTTGGCAGTTACTACTGAACAATTGTGTTTTACTGTGTTTGTACCGAATGTTAGTTACACTTTACTGTACAATTTCATGATTTCTTGAGTTCCTGTGTGAGGATGGAACAAAGCCAACAAGCTTATTTGCATTGTGGGTGGTGCTATGTGTTATTGTAGGATCTAAAACTAACAGTTAATCAGTTACAGTCTTATAAATGATAACAACAAGCCAAATTACTGAGCACCACTTCTGTTCTCTTCAGGTCTGGCAAATCAAAAGGCTTCCCTCTCTTCTCGTGCCCTGACAAAAACAAGGTGAACTTCATTCCCAGGGGCTCGGCCTTCTGCCCCGTTAAACTCCTCTGCTCCTCCCTTTTCTCCCCCATCTCTCCCTCTTCCTACACTTCTGTCAGCTCCGGTTTCCTTGGCAACAGCAGCTCTGGACCACAGGTCGCCCCAAGTGTGCCCACGGCACCTCTAGCTACCTTTTCGTCCTCCACAGACAGAAACGGCAACTCGAGCGGTGGCGTAAACTCAGACAGCAGCACAGGCAGCCAGACCCCTGATGCAGATGTGGGGAAAGACAGCTCGGCACAAGTACTCCTTACCAGCTAGTCCTCAGGTATCCACGACCAAACCACCTACAGCTAAAATATTGCAACTAGTCAGGTATGGTTTAAAAGAAGAAAAAAAAAAAAAAAAAGTGTATTGCACTCCGATAATTCTAACGTTAGCCAGCAGGGAGTGTCCAAGGTCTAGAAATACTTAAAAGGATAATGGTACCAGCATCCTGCTGCACAAGCATCGCTACTTGATCCTAGTTTTAGTCCCACTGTCAGTGAACTCTGATGGTTTGGGCATTATTGCTGACCTTGGGCAGAGCCTCTCTCTTCACCCATCACTAACCTAGTCTTCTCCTCTGTACTATAATACTTCCCGTAACAGAAATAGCGTTGCTTTTTCTTTCTTTTTTTTTTTTTTACAAAAATAGAAATGACTGCTGGAATGACTGTGTTACTTAGTGTCAGCAGTTTGAAATGAAAAAGGACAAAAAAAATAAATAATCCAAAACTGTCACAGGACACAGCTATGAGATATCAGACAAAAACATTGTATTAACATTATCTAACCAGCTTATTAGCTGTTCAGTGTTCAGCAAGCTAACATTTCAAAGTGCATTTACGTTTCATATTTTTAAGATACACGGATGTCAGAATACTTTGCCCCGTTTCCCTTCTCTGTTACTTATTTGAATGTATTTGTAGCACACAGTCTTAAGTGAAACCAGCAGTCACCTAAGTGCAGGTTCACCTGACAGGCTTACCGGCCGAGACCTGCATTCCCAATTTGATCACTGATAAAACTTGGTAAGCTAAAATGCAAACATCAGCTGTTTAGTCAGCGACCAAATGACCAATCACAAAGCACACGGCTCCTCCGTTTCCTCGTTTTATCACCCCACACTACCCAGAACAATAACTCAGGTCATGTGGAATGTACTCTCTCTGACTATGTTGCCTTTGCCCAGTGTTTGACTTTCTTGTTCAGAAAGACGTTCCAGTCTTTCGCTGAAATGTTTCTTTTTTTTTTTTTTGGGTCCTGGAGAGAGAGGGAGGCTATTACAGACTGAATAAAATGATTGATGTCACAGCTTGTGACAGATGACTCATGTGTTAACTTGTTCAGGTTAGAGTTTCAGGTGCTACGACACATTCCAGAGACCGCCGTTGAATTGGTCAACTGTGAGAACTCATGCAAACGGAATGAGCGACATAAGCTTCACCCTCCAAAATTAATATGCTGACAATTACGGCATTTTTTTTTCACCCCTTTTGTTAAATATGTACCAAAGGAAATTAGAAAGCAATGATGGGCCTTTCATGTATTTTGGGACACAATGGTAACAATTTATCAAACTGATGGTAAATGGTAAACAAATAGTTTACTGTTAACAAACAAGGGAATTATAATAAAGGTTTATTAGTTATTAGAAAGGTTTATGCTGTTAGTTTGGTCCACGTTGCTGCACCAATAGTGAGACAGATTTCTATCCAAGCCATCAAAATTCACCGCTGCTCCATCTGCATACTTATACATGCTTTACAGTAAAGCACTATAAACATCTATGAACATTGTTCATGTTCCAAAGTTGCAGCTGGTTTACAAACAAATTAATCACCATTTAGTGAACAAAATCAAGCATAATTTCATTGTTTGTTAACAGTAAATATCTGTTGCCTAAAGGTTAACTGGTAATTTACCTTAACAATATTATACAAGCGTTACTGGAGCACACAGAAGCAGAACGTTTATCTGCTGTTCATTTCTGTTATTAAACAGCTCAGCAAACATATAAACACAGGCACTAATCATTAAAACTATACCGAAGCACTTAGCTGGAAACATGGAAATGATAATCACCATCTTATGTTAGACCAATCTGTAAAGTTAAAGCAATCAGTGTGCAATTTTGATTTTTGCTTGAAGTAAAGCTACACTAAGAAAAAAAAAAATGTGTAAGAGTTCGTCTCAATATACAGACTCAGCCAGATGTGGCCTGATGTTACTTGCAGAAGTTGTATTATCAGAATATAATTTAAAAAAACAAAACAAAAACATGACTTTGACTTTGGTCTGTTTTGCTACTTGCACACAGAAGCACAAATAAGAACGTATGCAGCACATTCAACACAAATGAAGTTGAAGTACTTTGTTCTGCTTGCAGCTCCAAGAGTTTTAATCATGCTAATTCTGATTATATTCACAAACACATTGTGCTGTTCAGAAATGATTGCCACGTTAGGCAACGATGATTCAGTTCTGTGTATTACACGTTTTTATGTAGATCTTGTGTTTTTCAATAAATAAAAAAAACAATGTCTCTCTTTGGGTTGATTTGTTTTGTCCTGCCCCCCCCCCCCCCCCCCAAGGTCATAGCTAAGCATATACTTATCAGTATTCATAAGCATGATTTCTATATACAAATAGGAGTAAAGGTAAGGCAATAGATGCATTTGGTTATAACTGATCAAAAAGGAAACAAAGCAAACTTTTAACAAAATAAATTCACACTCAGTTGTAATTCTGATGATCTATGATTAGATTAAGGCATTTACTGATTTATATAATCAATTTATGCAGCATTGTCATTAAAGTTGTTACAAGATTGTATTTACATGATTCTTAGTTTCCATTTTTTGGCTCTAGAAGTAACACACTGACATGACACACAATGCCCATAAAAACCAAAAACCACTGAATAAAAACAGGAAGTAGAAAAATGTCACATCACTATACAGTAAACATGTAGTTCATTCAGTCAACGTTTACTGCTTAACATAAAAGAAGGCATGCAACATGCAATAATAAATGACCGATAAATCAACACACTTCTGGATTATACTTAAAGGGGATCACATATACTAACAAAGCATCAGTGCTGTTTGTTTTTTTTAAACAAGAACAAAAGTCGTCTGAAACAACTTGAATTACCGTACACGGATTAAATCCCCCCCCCCCTTCAGATGTGGTGGGAAATGAGTTCAGTTTACTTGCACTGCTGGAATAGATCAATACTGGCCAAATATGCTTCTGTTTAAATAATTCTGTTGAACATGCATTAAAATTCCTTCAGTCAACTCTGTAAACAAAGGAACTGTTATCTTTGTCGTGTTTTCTTTCCTCTTGTGCACATCACGCAGTAGTTCCCCCTGTTTGCCATCTTCAGTAATGAGAACTGCAAATGAAGCGTGGATGCTACGAGAGAGACTATAGATTCCCAAGGCATCTAATGTCAAAGGCTTGTTCCTAACTTGTACTGAGGTATTCCTGCTAAAAATTAAACGTTTAGCTGTAAATGTTTGTTTTCTTTCATGGGACACTGACATAGGCATAATACTGCCACCATTACATAAATCTTCATGTCTGGTTACAGCCTGACTTAAAGAGGACTCAGCATGCTCAATTCCATCTCATCCACATTTTTACCCTTGGACCAGCTTAGCATTGAGAGAAATTCTTTTATACTGGTGTCTGTCTGAAACAAACCATTCAACTCCTCTTACTTTAAGCCAGATTTCTTCTGATTGGGGACTCGTTGCGAACAGAAGGGTTTAACAGTTGGTGGGTGGGGCTTCTGTGCTCACAGCCAGAGCTGTATACCTGAGATGGCCATATTAGGGATATCTTTTCACAGGGATTACATGTACACATGCTGACCTCATTATCGGAAACTATGGCCAACCTTTAATACTATATATAAGGAAAAGCATAACTGGTCCCCTTTAAGTCCCATACACTGAGATGATCCTAGTAGTTATTAAAAGCATATTTTCATGTTATGGCCTTGTAGTTTGACATCACTTTTTTTCCCTGTAAAAAGTTTTTGTTTTATTTTTTTAAACATACCACATCTTCCTCAATATAAAATCTTACATATCATTTTTAGATGTTCATTGGGCCTCATGCAAGAACATTTTGTGTTCTTATCCTAAATCTCTTCTCTATAGTATTTGCTAAAAAGGTTAAGTTGAATACACAAAATTTTACCTGTGATCACTGGCATAATCACGGCTCCAAAATCCCTACGACAGGCTGCCGCCTATTACTGTGTCATAATATGCCAGTGTGCACAACCAGGGAAAATGGTGAATTTGCGAGCCATGATGACGACACAGTGAATTATTGAAGTTAATTTGTTATATTTAAACTAGTTTGATTCTTATTAAGAAAACTAGGCAATTTGCCTGCCTACCTATGAGCTGAAAGGAGTGACCACTCGTGGGAAAGCATCGTCCCACAAACATGTTGTTCTTGCATGAGGCCCTTTGAGCATGAGTCTGTTCACCCCCCCCCTTCTGTTCATGGTGGAAGCCAAATACTACTGTACCCCTTAGAAAGCTAAAACATGATGCTGAGGAAGAACTATGCATTGTGAAGTTCGTGCTCTGTGTCAGTTTTGCCGATGGCGTCAGGATTGGAGAGGGGGTCCAAGTCGGCAAACAGGTTGAACCATGCTGTGAGGTCTTTGGACGTCCCTCCTGCCTCTATTTTAAAAAAAAAGAAGTTAACAAATGTAAATGTCACCAAGAAAACTTGCTGTGAAAGTTTGGTGAAAATCATGCAGCTGCCTGAAAGTATGAATGGAAACTAGCCAAGAGCTCTTAAAACATGAGCACAGTTTTTAGTTTGCCCATTTCATTCATATCTTCTAATATGTTTGACTTCTGTCACCTGGGCCTACCTTTCGCTGGTGGCTTAGGAGTGCTCTGATTGGCTCCTGATGAGTGCTCGGTTGCCTGAGTGGCAGAATGAGGGGCCCAATCTGAAGAGGAGATGCAGATTTGGGTTGGTCATAAACCCTAATAAACCTGAATTACTTTGTAGATGGTGCTGCTGCACCCTGACCTTGCCTTGAAAATGTTTAAGAATATTGAAAATGAGCCATTTATTCTTGATTTGCCAGTTTGGACTGCATCCTGAATTCTGTGACTCCTTTTTTGGATCTATCTGCTCTGCTTTCTGCTGGCTTGAACCGCCTCTTTAAGTACTGACCTCTTTCACCACAATCCAAGATGCTCTTGAAGACATAGGGGAGGTTTAATCTATGGGAGAGATCCACAGTAACGAGTATAGCTTGAAAACTTATTATGGGGCAAACTCAGCAAACATTTTGAGTGTTTTCTTTAAATCCAATTTGGCTGGGGATCCTATATATGCACTTCTTGTCACAGTGACCTTTCAAGTTAATTAAGTTAAAATAATTGCCCGGAGGCATTTCAAGACGACGAGATTTTATTCTAGGAGGACTTTTGGCCACACTCTGTTCATCCCACAAGCTGTAAATTAATTGATAGCAACCGAAAGCCATTACACCGATGTAGAAGTATCAAAAACTCGTGTATCAAATATAATACACTAGGAGTTAAAGAGTTAACCATTATAGTATTTGTCTAAATACTATTTAGACAAAGTAATGCATCATCTTGTTACAGTGATCCAAGAAGGGGACCATACAGCCAACTCACAGCAACAGCAAAAATAAAGGATCTTTAATTTTGTACATTGTTCTATAAGTTTCAGCCTCTTCCAGCGGTCTGAATATGACAACTCAATTGCTCTGTGGTAAATTTCATTTAAAAAATAAAGCTAAAACTTTTAGCTGTACCATATAGCCTGGCCTTCCTCTGCGATGATGGAACTGCCTTTATAACTTCACCAGTTTGAGATTTGGGACATTTAGCTGTAGTTCTCGGTTCACTGTCACTTGCTCCATTTTTCTTCTGGTGTGTGGTTCTGTGATGATGATGAAGAGCAGCAGGTGTGCCCAAAACATCAGATTTTTTTTTTTTTTTTGTGGCGCAACAACAAAGTGCAAGCGTTCTGCACCTCCCTCTGTTTCAGTGTGGACGTGCATGTGTTTTCTAGTTTTTGGTTTTATAATGACACAAATTATACTCTTTGGCACGCTGATACACGGGCCTCTCTTTGCACTTGATAAAGAAATACTCAAAACTCCCACCTCTCAATAAACTGTCCTTTTTTGTGCCACGTTGTTAACTAGCTTGTATGTGCAGTGGAGGTACACCCCTCTGCTGAACTAGCCTGTGCATGGGAGGTTTGTCATTATGCAAATGAGAGTTACAACTAGACTGCCTAGACTAAAAGTGATCTGTATGCCATATAAAGTCTGCCCTGTTAGTCTCATGGCCAACTTTTGAGAGGAGAGAATTAGCAAAGAAGCTCTGTTTTACTGTAAGAAGTAGTTCTACACTTCAGCCCTTCTACCTGCACAGACTTTCATTCAGTGCTTTGTAATCGTTTTTACCTCTACCGACCTTTGCCCTAATTGTCGTTGTTTACTGTTTTGTGTTCCCTTAATCTGGGGTTCAGTCTGTCATATCAGTTAAAAGTAGAAAATATATGTTCAGCAGCTTTTTATGGGAAGAGATTAAGGTCCCAGCCCCCCTATCCCAGCTGTCATAAGGCAGGGTACACCCTGTACAGGTTGCCTGTTGCAGGGCTCACACCTATGGGCAATTTTAGAATCACCAATTAACCTAACCCCACTAACTGCATGTCTTTGGACTGTGGGAGGAAACTGGAGTACACGGAGAATATGCAAACTCTTTGCCAAGGTGGATTCGAACCTAGGACCTTCTTGCTGTGCGGCAGCAGTGCTAAGCACCACACCACCGTGCTCTCCCAGATTCTTACATTTTGTCTAGAAAATGCACACAAACTACATGTTCTTTATAGCAGTGTGCAACTCACAGCCTTCAAAGCTGGAAATGGACAAAACCAAGTCAACAATACCAGATGAGATGGTAGCAGCCAGAATCGAGGCCAAGAGGAGATGGAAAGTACTTGGCAATTACTTACGGGTAAGCAGATCTAATTGCCATATTCTAACAGCCGCCTACTATTACTTTGACAGATGTGGAGCTGATGAATCATTTTAAAGCCACTTTTCTATGTGCAAGCCATTTTTGGGGGGGCAGGTCAATTTAGCTCTGCCTTAATGATTTTTCTAACTCACTCATTCATAGAAAAACAATGTAACTTATTTAGTTTTTAGGAATATTTATCTCACATTAATGTATAATTAAATTCAATTATGGCTAATGGTTAATGATGGCTAATTTTTAGAGGCTCTGTGTGGTGGTCACGGTGAGAGAATCTTCCTAATGGTGCAAAATCCAAATGGTCTATTCTTCTGAATTCTAAAGAGCCTTCTTGGACCTGGTTCACTCTTGTCTAGTAGCACAATTACACCACAGACACACACAGGCTGCTATTTTCTGACCTGAGATGGAAGACTGCAGATTATTCAAACTCTGGTCCAAAAGCTGTGATGGTAGAAAGAAGGAGTTTTCCTTGTCCTGGGACTCTGCTCGTCTGCTGGATGCTGCACCTGCTCCCTCATCAGTCTCTCCAAACACTTCCGTCCACTCCCGAGAAAAATCGCCCTCGTCCACAGACAACCCGCCCAGGATCTCATTGAGTAAGGCCATGCTGTCCTTCTCCTCTCCCTCTGACTCTGGATAGCAACAAAGAGATTTGAGTGTTTAGACTAGAGTTATTAGACTGGACCATTTATACTCGTTTCCAGCACCATATTTTTATTCACTGGTGTTCTGTGTTTACAGCTGTGTGCTGGAGACAACCATATCAGGCCTCAAAGTGGAAAAATGATAGAATAGAATAGAATAGAATAGAATAGAATAGAATAGAATGCCTTTATTGTCATTATACAGGATGTACAATGAGATTGGAGGGCCACTCCTGTTCAGTGCCATGTAACAGAAAATCAAACTCTCTAAAATAAAAATATTATAATATTATAATCTATTATGATCAATATAATCAAGAGATATACAGAAATAAACAATGTGTAAAATATACAAAAAAAATAGAATGTATAAAAATATATACATACATTGGTGCATCTGTACATTGTAAGAAAAATAAATATGTGTATACATATAATAATGAAGATGATGAATATTGCACTAGTGAATGAATACTGGATATTACACAATATAGGAATGTCAGATATTGTTCAGTATGAATAATATAATATTGCACAGTTACGGTGGGTGAGTGTGTGAGTTCAGGGTGGTGATTGCTCTGGCGAAGAAACACAGGCTAGGCCATTGCAGCAACTCAAAATGGTAGTAAGGGTCCCCAGGCTAGCCCACCCACCCCCCATTCTGCTTAGCCGGACTATGAGTGAGAGATATATGATTGAATGCTGACTACAGGGACACAGCACAAGTGGACATGAGATAAAGATAAAGTGATAAAGAAAAATTGGATGATCATAATAATTGATTAGGCCTGCAATGGAACAGCGAGCTGTCCAGATGTGCCCCACCTCTCGTCAGCTGTGATAGGCTCCAGCCCTCCTGTGATCCTGAACTATGGAAAAATTGACTGATGCAAGGATGGATAATAGGCCCCCTTTAGTATTTTATTTCCTTCTTAGTCCTCTTATTCTCAGTAGATTATTTAACAGTGAAGTCAGTTATTATTATGCAGCCTAAAATGTAACAATAAGCACATGTGCAGCTGTTTCTATAGAAATTAAGTAACAGATTTAGTTGTATTTTACCTTCTCTGGTCATGTTGCTGGTGCTTTCATTTGCAAGACAGACGAGTCTATAAATGTGAGAAACAGAAAGCAGGTTTGTAACATTTTGTTCATACATGACATGAACAACGTGCCAACATCACAGAACAGTAATATAATGCAGTTTTTCTGCATTATATTACTGTTCTGCACAAGGTGTCCTTTGGCACAGGTCCCCTGATGTGACAACCAGAGCAGTACTGGAGGAGATAACAGCCCTGGTTTTAGGGAGTATGTGTTAGGGTGTTTGGAAATGATGCTGTGTGTCCCATTCAGACCTTTTTTCTTGTGTTTGTGTGTGTTTTGCTGGTTGGGTGTAGGCACTTAAAGCTTGGTTAGATTTAGGGAAAGATTGCGGTTTGTCTAAGTACACCCCTTCACAGCTGTAACCCTGATGAGCTCAGAGAGACAGTCCCTTTAAGCTAATGCCGTAACCCGTTGCATCACACGCTGCTGCCTGAGGTCTGCATAAACGAGACATGCCAGTGGCTTTAAGAAAACAGCAAAAACTGATGCCACATGGATGAGTCAGGCTGACCTACAACTGGTTCTTTGTGTTCAGACTGAGTCAGTCTGATTCTGTTGGTATACGTGTTTGGTATTCCTGCATAACAACAGATATTTTGTGAAACTCACTGATCATCTGTAGTTTCTTCTTTTTTTGCTTCCTCTGTTTCTGCTTTAGCTTTATTCTTGCCCTTCTTTTTAGTCATCTTGTCCGTGGGGTCTTTTAAAGTCTGGAGCAATAATTTTTTAAAAAACAAAAAACATCACTTATTGTTATTACGTGTCTTTAGTGTCAGCATTTAGTACTGTTATTATTGAGACTCTGACCTTAATTGCGGAGAACTCATAATGCTGACAGCCCTTGAAGCTCTCATGGATGGCTGCCATAGTGTGGGATGTCTTCTCCCAGAAGTGCAAAAGTGTCGTCTGAAACACACAAGAAAAAAGTCACATGCTTAGCTGCTCAAGGTAAAAGTAGTAATTCTCCCCAGTGGATGATAGTTTAACCTGCTGACTAAGCCACATGTGGCAGAGCCACTGAAAACACCATATTTAAGTGCACGCAGACAGCTGGGACCTGTGAGGTGTACCTGGTATGTGGTTAAAACATGAGAGAGGAGGTTGCAGCGGCTGGCTCCCAGCAGGTCCACTTTCTGGCAGACGTCATTCTTCAGTTTGTCAAAGCTTGTTTTGGTTGTGCGCACCTGAGCCTGAACCTGAGAGAGAACCAAGTCACCTAGTATCACGTAGCACACAGTGAAAATGCGAACAGTGGCGTTCTCGTTCGCTGAACTGTAAGAGACGCCGGTGCTCCTGCAGGTGGACCATCTGTGGGTATGTTCTGCCCTCTAGTGGCAGTTTTTGTAACTGTTTTTCTTGATTTTTGATGTTTTTGTTGTCTCTTCTGATTGTGTAAAATTATCACTGAAATAATTAGTCAATGAGGATTTGTTGATGATGTCATGATAACTGATGTTTTGGGGGTTTAAATTGTTCCATAAAAACAAGATATAAATATGAAGCTAACAGAGGTACTGGCAGATGATGATGGACATTTTCCACTGTTTGACATTTTTTAGACTGAACATTTAATTGAAAAAAATGACAGATTAATTAATGATTGCTGGAGGCCCTATGGCAAAGGAGGAAATTGAATTTGTGGAAGTCATAATATTTTTGCGAGTTTCCCACAGACTGCGTTGGCAGGGCTCTGATATTACTGTTTTTATGTTGCTCTAGGCAGGAACAGCACTTCATCATATCAACTTTGGGTTGCAGTCTGAGAAGTACTCATTAAATTAACAAAAGAACAATTAATTGGATTATGTGCAGTTGCAACTTATTACTGGTATATAGACATGACTTTTCATAGGGGGTGTCAGTGTGAACTATCATGCATACCAGAGAGAATGCAGGCATTAGTCATGTTTGTCTGCTCACTGCTGTGCTATCGAAAAAGACGAACCTTTCTGAATTTCTCCATCTGTTTATGTGTATCCGGGTCGAGCTCCTGAGACACATCCTTCATCCAAAGCAACGCTCCTCGATACTCCGTCCTCGACTGCTCCATTCGATTCACTGTGAGCCACGTGTCTGAGATGGCACGATAACGAAACGTTTCCACCTCCTGGTACAAACGGCACAGCGGGTTCCTCAGAGCCAGTCTGCAGAGTGTCGTATTAAAATCCATATTAAGGTGCTGCGTGTGGCTCTCGCGTGATCATATGGAAAATTTGTCACGTATTGTCTACATAGCAGATCACAGGCTGCAGATTTATTCAGCTGCACTGAAAAGTATCTCAGCTCCTCCGCGGCAAAAGCTTTAAATGATCTTGGAAAAGCAAACTCAAGAATCAAAAAGGCTGAGCAGTGGAAAAAAAAAAAAATAGAAATACTGGCACAAACAAAATCATCAGTATGACATTCAGGCTACCACTGATGCTGCAAGATTAACGCTATAACATTTAATTTCATATTGATAATTGTTATTGCTGCTAATGTCTGATTGCCACACAGATTCAGGTCCATGAATTGCTGTTTTCAGTGGAGTGAGAGTCTCTACGCTGACCTGTCGTCTGCTCTGTAAAGGCAGTTATTTGATTGCTGCTGATGAACATTTCTGATATGATCTGGACCCACTCTCTCCTACATCCCTCTTGTGGATTCGAGGTGATACAGTTAGCTGACCTTTGAAGCCATTTTCTAGCGTGTTATTTTCAGGATGTGTCAGGCTGCACATTGATGCGTGTCGCTTACCTCTGCTGTGATGAAAAGCAGAGAGCTTTCCCCGTGGCTTGCATGATCTTTCCAGCTCTGGTTTTATCCTGAGAGCCCTGAGAGCGCAGGAAACGACCAAGCTCGTTCTCTTCTTGGGAAAGGACTGCGCAGTAAGAGATGGGAAGCACTTTTTCATATCTTAATAATGCTTACTGTTTGGCTTGGCATCCTGAAACTCTTCAACTCAATCAACAGTTCATACTTTCAGCATTCAACTAAGGTTTCTGTTTCCTCAAAAAACTTAATGCTTTTAATTTGAACTCACAGCAGATCCTCCTCTGATACTGCTCAATGACCTTCAGCAGCTCCATGCACGTTCTCTGGATGGAGTGGAAGACCTGCAGGGAAAAAAAATAGCATAAACGCACTGTCAAATGAAATTAATGATTAATGGAACTGTTAATCATAAATCACTAATGATTTTAAATGAAACATCAATTTTCATTTTCAGCAGACAACATTTGTGTGTTTCAGTGACACATTGTGTTACCTAATGCGAGTTTATCATATTAAAAGGCTAATTGATCATTAGAAAAACTCTTTTCCAATTATGTTAGCACAGCTGAAAGCTGTTCTGATGATTAAAGATGCAATTAATTCAGCCAGTTGAGTTTCCAGAGAATCGGGACTTTTTTTGAATTCATTTATTGTCTCAAAACAAGGAAGTAAATAAAAAACTGTCTTCTGAAACTCTTTAGAGTATTTTTGTTGTAAGAAATTAATATTATTCCATGCAGGAAGCTGCCAAATAACTCAGGATTTAATACAACAGTACATACTATTCCCTTCATAGAACAGCGAAAAATGACTCCAACCAGAATAGAATGAAAAGGAGGATGGTGCAGTGCAGCTGAGCAAGTGGACAATGGAAGTGGAGATGAAAAATAAAGCTCAGACAACAGATGGATAAAGACTGGATTTGAGGCATTTGGAGCACAAAGAGTATTTGTGAGGTGTGGGAGCTTCATAACACCTTTTGGTGGTGGTAATCTTGGAGAGCCGTACAGGGTAAAAGGGACCTTGAACAAAAAAGGCCAGTGCTTTGCTGTGCCGTGTGGATATTGCTCATTTGGAACCAATTTCTTTCTACATCTGCAGACCCAAACCACAGATTCAAACTGTGCAAGAACTGTTTAGAGAGAGCACTCAGACAGCCGCATTCTGACTATAATGGAGTGGCCAGCACACTCACCAATCTCAGCCCTAGAGTCATTGAGGTTACAGCTTCACTGCATGTACGCAAATGCCCATCAAACCAAAAAATACAGTGGATTCAGACTCAATCATCTATTGTGCAGGAGAGTCAATTTTAAGCAGTATTTTAGTGTTTAGAGCCTTTACTGTGGCACTGAATTGTGTTCCCGTTTGCTTCAATATTTGCTGTGTTCAGAATTTGACTGGAGTTACATTGTAGCAAGTTGAAAGGAGCAGGCAGAGATTAAAAGGACAAAAACATCTGTGAGATGTAAGCTGGAGGAGTGCTTTATGCCAAATATGATGGAGAAATCTTATGGTTGTGGAGACGCTTTTGTTGGGAAATTTGGAGATTTTTACAAAATAAAAAGAATCTTGAACAAAGAAGGCTGCTTCATTTTGCAGGAGTCAGTTTGCTCCAATAACGGGTCACAGCCACGACTTCAGACTATGCAAAACTGAAGAAGAAGCCGTCATCTGTCTATAACGGAGTGGCCAAAGCAGTCTGTGTATCATAAAAAACCAATCCAACTTGCAGTAAGTATGGGGTGAAATTTCTTAAGATTATTTCAACAAACAGCCAAATACTAAAGGCTGTGGAAAGCAAAATTTTAAGGACAAAATTATTTTGGATTTAAAATGTTATTTCTAAACCTTACTGCATTAAATATTCACTTTGCACTTCATTTGTTTGATGTGTTTTCATTTAAAGAAAAAAAAATTATACCACAAGCCTTTAAGCGGAAGTATAGATACCCTATTTTAAAAGTGAAGCTCAAACTTTTTGGACAACCTGTACTTCACAACAGGGAATATTATTTCTTAGATAGACTATTCTCCCAAACGTATTCCCTCACCCATCCAAATCATTGAGTTCAGGTGTTCCAGTCCCTTCCATGTCCACAGGTGTATAAACCAAGTACCTCGGCATGCAGACTGCTTCTACAAACATTAGTGAAAGAATGGGTCGCTCTCAGCTCAGATTCCAGCGTGGTACCGTGATAGGATGATACCTGTGCAACAAGTCCACTCCTGAAATTTCCTCACTACTAAATATTCCACAGTCAGCTGTTAGTGGGATTTTAAAAAATTAGAAACAATTGGGAATGACAGCAGCTCAGCCATGAAGTGGTAGGCCACGTAAAATCACAGAGTGGGGTCAGAGGATGCTGAGGGTCATAGTGTGCAGAGGTCACCAACTTTCTGCAGAGTCAATCACTACAGACCTCCAACCTTCATGTGGCCTTCAGATCAGCTCAAGAACAGAGAGAGCTTCATGAATGGGTTTCCATGGCAGCTGCATCCAAGCCTTCCATCACCAAGAATGATGCAAAGCGTTGATGCAGTGGTGTAAAGCACGCCGCCACTGTTGGTGGTTGCCACTGTTCCCCTGGCAACCACCAAACCCAGAGGAGTCTGGGTTTGGTGGTTGCCCGGGGAACGGTACCTGTCTGACTGCATTGTGCCAAGTGTAAAGTTTGGTGGAGGGGGGGGGGGGGGGGGGGGGGGGGGGGGGTGGGGGTTTTGGTGTGGGGGTGCTTTTCAGGAGTTGGGCTCGGCCCCTTAGCTCCAGTCAAAGGAACTCTTAATGTTTCAGCAGACCAAGACATTTGGGACAATTTGATCCTCCCAACTCTGTGGGAACAGTTTGGGGATGGCCCCTTCCTGTTCCAACATGGCTGCACACCAGTGCACCAAGCAGCTCCATAAAGACATGGATGAGCCAGTTTGGTGTGGAAGAACTTGACTGGCCTGCACAGAGTCCTGACACCTTCAGGAAGGCACCAGGTCCAGACGGCGTCTCCCCCTCCTGTCTTTAGCTCCGGTCTTCACGCAGATCTTCAATAAATCCTTAGAACTGCACGAAGTCCCCTCCTGCTTCAAAAAAATCCACCATCATCCCAGTACCGAAGAAACCCTCCATCACAGGACTAAATGGCTACAGGCCTGTCACACTGACGTCTGTGGTAATGAAGTCCTTTGAACGTCTGGTGTTGGCTCACCTGAAGAATGTCACAGGACACCTGCTGGACCCCCTGCAGTTTGCCTACCGAGCAAACAGGTCAGTGGATGACGCTGTTAACATGGGACTGCACTACATCCTACAACACCTTGACAGCCCAGGGACATATGCTAGGATCCTGTTTGTTGACTTCAGCTCTGCATTCAACACCATAAAACCTGATATCCTCTCCTCCAAACTCTCTCAGCTCACCGTACCTCCTGCCATCTGTCAGCGGATCACCAGCTTCCTGACAGACAGAACACAGCAAGTGAGGCTGGGGGAAATCACTTCAGATACACTGTCATCAGCACTGGAGCTCCACAAGGATGCTGTCCCCACTGCTCTTCTCCCTCTATACCAACGACTGCACATCGACAGACCCGACTGTTAAACTCCTTAAGTTTGACACAACAGTCATCGGACTCATACACAACGGTGACGAGTCTGCATATCGGCGGGAGGTTGAACGGCTGGTGCTTTGGTGCAGTCAGAACAATCTGGAGCTAAATACACTTAAGACTGTGGCGACTTCAGGAGACATCCCTCATCATTGATTCCCCTCACTATAACCGACAGCCCTGTGATGACTGTGGAGACCTTCAAGTTTCTGGGAACCACCATCTCTCAGGACCTGAAATGGGAGCTCAACATCAGCTCCATCCTCAAAAAGGCCCAACAGAGGATGTAGTTTCTGCGCCAACTGAGGAATTATGGTCTACCACAGGAGCTGTTAATGCAGTTCTACTCCGCGGTTATTGAATCTGTCTTGTGCTCTTCTATCACAATCTGGTTTGGAGCAGCAACAAAACAAGACAGGAACAGACTGCAGAGAACTATTAGAACTGCTGAGAAAATCATTGGTGCTCCTCTGCCCAACCTTCAGAACTTGTTCACTTCTAGAACCAGGAAACAGGCAAAGAAAATCATCTCAGACTCCTCGCACCCTGGACACAGTTTATTTCAGCTCCTTCCCTCAGGCAGGAGATACAGATCACTGTACACAAAAACCACCAGACACTCAAACAGTTTCTTTCCTCACATGCCATCACACTCATTAACAGCTGATCAATAACACTGATCTCTACATACATTGCCTAAATGTGTATGGAATAGAGATATTGCTGTTATACCAGTATAGTATAGTTCTTAAATTACACCGCACCTTCCTTCCTTTTCTTAGATTTGTATTTGTATTTATATATAGTATAGCATTTATGTTGAATTATATGACACTGTATAGTACTAGAGAGACACCATCAACTGGAACCAAATTCCTTACTTGGCCAAAATAAATCTGATTCTGATTCTGAATTAGAGCAGAGACTGTGAGCCAGGCCTTCTCTCCAACATCAGTGTCTGACCTCACAAATGTGCTTCTGGAAGAATGGTCAGAAATTCCCATAAACACTCCTAAACCTGTGGAAAGACTTCCCAGAAGAGCTGAAGCTGTTATAGCTGCAGAGGGTGGGCCGACATCATATTAAACCCTCTGGATTAAAAATCAGGTTCATGTGTGTGTGTGTGTGTGTGTGTGAAGGCAGATGAGTGAATAATTTTAGCAACATAGTTTAGTTGTATTAAAAATGCTTCAAAAGGCACCAAGAGAACAAAAATATTGAGAGGTCCAGCTCAGTGACCACTACTGGCTGCAGCTGCCTGTGTTGGCACACTAGTCAGTCAAAGTGGCCACGCCCCCAACTTTAAGCCTTAACAGTGTCCAAACGGATGAGCTTAAAAAATAAATGTATCCAAAGTACAGCTGTTATTAAGGGAGGAAACCACAAAGGCCAAAAGCATTTTTGTACCAGACTGTAAACATGCTGTTTAATGCTTTTTAATATGGGTGTCCATGGACACTTTTCACTTTTATGGGGCCATTAGAGGAACTGCAGTTCCTTTCACACTGACTTTGTTTTTCAGCCTGAGGTTTCTGCTTGGCCTTGACTTGAGCATTTTTGCTACAAGTAAGGGGTTAATCTGATTGATGGGCCTATCACTTTGAAAGTCAACATTATGTTTTAGTTAATAAGACTTGAAACTATCAACTGAGACCATAAACTATTAAGTGTTTTTTAAGGGTCACAGAACAACTGAGCGATACAACCTTTAGTCTTTTTTGCCACCACAGGAGTCACCCCCCCCCCCCCCCCCCCCCCCCCCCCCCCCCCCCCCCTCCACTGATCATTAGTTAAAAAATGTATGTTTAAGGCACCTCCCCACTGACTCACTTTTCAGACCTGAAAGCCCATCTTTTATATACAGTCTAAGATTGCAATGCTTATCAGGGGCATGGCCTTGATTAATGTTGGATGTTTATCAAGTATTGATTTCATGAGTTAAATTTTCCTCACTCTGGTAATGGAGGCCAGATAAGGGGGGGGTTGAGTGAGCAACCTAATATAACTTTTAAGCCTGAAGCAAATACTGGCATAGTGTAAATCAAAAAGCCATTTTAGTCTGTGCAGCCTGCCTGAGGGAGGGTACCTTCAGCTTTTCTTGATGTTCCTGTGGTGTGACAGAGGGGAACAGGAGGCAAACATGGCTGTCACTGAGCATGCTCTTAAACTAAAACTGCGGCTCACCTCCAGCTTGGCATCCAGATCTGCGTCTGAGGCAACCACATGTTCGTCCTCCTTCTTCCCAGTGACCTTGATGAGGGTCTGTTTGGTTTTCCAGTATTTCTGCTGGAACTTGTTCACCACAGATGAGTCTTGGCTTTGGATAAAGCGGTCAAGATGGTCTCGGGAGTAGCCACTGCAATGACAAAGGATGGACCAATGCTGTGACTGCTCCTTCTTAGAATTATGTAAAAATTTGGAAGACCTGAGCAATTTATGTGAAATTATGTATGGGCACAAAGCTATACTCACAAGTTTCCTCCCTCCATTTTCTTAAATTACCTGTAGGGTAAACAGAGTACTCGGATCAGTGCTGGATGACAGACTGATGCCGGGGTGACACTTTCAAAATTTCTTGCAATTGACTCAGTACAAAAAAATCAGTTCTACACAACTTCAGTGATACAACCAAGCCTTTACATAAGCTCTCAGGCATAATAGTATATGGTATGTGCATTGCCTTATACCTGTATTTACACTAACTGTTGTATTTTTTTTTTAATTAAATACAGTTTGATACACATACAGTCATAACCTAAATAACCCGTTGGTCTTACAGTTATGGTCAGACTTTCTCCATCGCCTTTCAGTCCTATTTTGAGTGGGTAAATGGTTAAAGATTACTTTGAATGACAGCATCATTATTTTTTTTAATTTGTTATAGATATAACAGTAATTCTGTCAGCTATGATTATTGTGGAGTGAAAATTGATTGCCCACTCGCCCTACAGGCAGTCTTACTTTGTCCTCCAAGCTCAGGTCCTCTATCAGAGGCCTGGGAACTTAAGGGTCCTGCGCAGTATCTTAGCTGTTCCTAGGACTGCTTCACAAGCTTCTCATGTTCCTTCGCCTTGATGTTGCCATCATTTGTATTGCTACATCTATCACTGTGGTTTTCTTCCTTTGTTTGTCCACCACCACTCTGGTTGGTTCGCCATCACCAGTTTGTCCGTCTGTATCTGGAAGTCCCACAGTATCTTAACTCAGCCATTCTCAACCATCCGTGGGGGCATGTCCCATTTTGACCTCAGGGCTTCCAGGTCATACTCAGCACAGATGTTTCTGTATACAATACCAGCCTGTATACAATGCCAGCCACTTGATTATGGCATTTCATGTATGCCCTGCTTGCTAGCATCTTGCACCCTGCTGCTGGAATGCCTCAGGGGCATCTCTGCACAGCCTGCAGCTGGGCCAACTTCTTTAGCCAGTAGGTGTGAATCACATCAGGGCCTGGTGCTGTCCAGCTTTTCATATGAGACTCTTTCCTGGATGTCTGCCACTGTGATGGTTACTGGAGCCTGTTCAGGGAGGTTGCTGTGGTCTGCTCTTAGATCCACTAGCCACTGAGCTGAGGTGTTGTGTGTTGCATCCTTCTCCTATATGCTCTTCCAGTATTACTCTATGTCCAGTCTTGGTGGGGGTGGGGCTGTTCTCATATTGTTCCCTTGTCACTGAGAGTGCACCTTGCATGGCTCAGTGAAGAACATCTGGTTTATTCTCCTGGCTTCTGTCTCTGGTATACCTCTTCAGGCTGTGAGTGTTTGTTTGGCAGTCTCTAAGGCCTCAGGGATGGACAGCCTGCTGTATTTCTTAGGGACCCCTCTCTTCATCACACCTTCCTGCAGCTCTGATAGCTGGCTAACTTCCCTCCGTGCTGCCTTCATCTTAGCCTGAAGTAATTTTTTCCATGGAGGGTACTGCTCCTTATGGCTGTTCATCTTATAGCCAAGAATCTCAAGGATCACTGCTGTTATTGTATAGATCAGCTGGTTGGTTTCAGTGATGGTCGAAGTAGGGATTGTCTATAGTCCTGTGCTCACCATTCACATGTTCTGGTAGACTTTCAGAGGGTACTTCACGTATATGACAGCTCAGTGATTTCCAAACAGTTAACTGGCTTTGTTCAATGATTGACACAAAGCTTATATGAAACATAAATCAATAAATTTACCTGAAAAGGTTTTGGTAACCTAAAGCACATCTGGAACATCTGCTCTTTTTTTTGTTTGTTTGTTTTGTTTTTAGTGACTTAAAAATAGGCTTGTGGGTCAGATTTTAGTATCAGTTATGGTTTAGGCTATATTCTGCTTTTTGAAAGGAATACAAAGCTGTACTAATTCCTTTCAAAATACAGAGGTTATGTTTACTTGTTATATAATATAATAATAATAATAATAATAATATCAGACAAATGGGGTTTTAATTTAGCTTCATCTTACTTGGAGTCCTTAGCAGCAGCTGTATTTCTCTGAAGCTTCAGTAAAAGTTGATGATCCATAAAAATGTATCCAAACTCAGGACTACAGAAGACTTGAGTAAAAAGTGGCTTGGTGAAGAGACTCAAACTTGTTAGTTGATGATCAAGTTCAGTGACTTCTAGCCTAGATAATAATAATAAGATGTGCCTGAGGACTTGGCTTATTTATATTTCTACCATCTCGCCCAGCGTTGTTTAATGATTACTGGAAGTAGGATTTAGTTTTTGTGCCCACTCAAACCACATCAGAAGAGCATCACCTGTTTCCAGTGAGCGCCTCATCTGCTGTGCGTCAGCATCATGAAGAAATTAATAATTAATAATCACCATATCTTACGGACAGCGCGCGCGTCACGACTCCTTTAAAACAAATGGATGACGCGCTGCTCTATCTGCCCTCCGCGGCACCTTATAACAGAAATTACCCGCAAATAATCCACACCTACTTATCTCGAACCAACCAGCAAAACTGATGTAAATTAGCAGTTCCTTCAACAGATCCGCACTGTGCGGAAATCCCGCAGCGCTTCTCCCCGTCGTCCTTTAAATATAACCCATAAATATCAAAATAAAAACGAGCAGATATAAAAAGCAAGCAGTTTGTTCCGCACATACCTCTCCGCGCCGATAACATGTAGAAAAGCCTCTTTAGTTCCTCCCCACCGCTACACACACACACGGCAGCGCTGCCTGGCTCACAGGCCCTGATGTACTGTATACAGGTACGGTGTGTACACACAGCTGCTTCTTCAGCTCAGCGCATTGTCCGCGTGCACGAAACATCGCTGACGTCATCCACACTGCCACCCCACCCCACCCCGCCACCTCCTCCTCCTCTGCCGCGCGCATCTAATGTTTGCCTCGTGCAAACACTGCATTCAAGCACTCTCACGTATGTTAGTGTGCAAAGTGGACTGATGGCTGCAGACTAGAAAACAACGATGGAGAGCAGCTGATGGAAGAAAGACGAAACACTCACACACGTTAATGTGTAACACGTTTAGAGCCATGGACAAAATTGTAAATTTTGCACGCTCAGTGACCGATTATGACAAAGCAAAAGCTCTTTTTTTTTCCTGTAAAAATACATCTAAAAATTAAAATAGAAAATTTAGAGTTGCAAAGAAAAACCCATTTATGATCCTGACAGAAATGGACAGAAGAAGACTGGACACACTGTTCTTTGATAGCACAGTAACTGATCTGAACCATAGAGCTATTATAAAATTCTTCACACTCAATCCCACAGATTTCTAAGCAAAAAATAATCATTTGTGGCGATATGGCGGCTCAGTGGTTAGTACTGCTGCCTCACAGCAAGAAGGTCCTGGATAAAAACAAGGTAGGGTTTACATGTTCTCCACATGCTTTTGCACAGGTTTTCTGCGAGAACTCCGGTTACTTTTCAGACACTTTCACACTCAAAAACATCTTTAGATTCATTGTATAAATTCCAGAGAGAGAGCGAGAGATCATCAGGACCCTAAGAGCCTTCATCAGGAACTCAATGGGGATGTGGAGAACAACAACAGAGGGCAACTTCAAGCCAACTGCACAAGTCCCCATCAACTGCTCTGTCCCCACTGATGTTCTGCATAGGCCTGAACCCCCTCAGCCAGATCATTAACAAGACTGGCTGAAGATACCAACTACGGAACGGAGCAACCATCAGCCACCTCCTCTATGGATGATATCAGCTGTACCAGGAGTGAATGAGACAACCATTCACTGATCCACACCACTAGGATCTACACAGCAATGACATTGGAATGTCATTCAGACTGGAGAAGTGTAGTCGAATGGTAACAAAGAGAGGGAAGGTAGTCAGAACTAAGGGGATTACACTACCAGAAGGCAACATTGAGGACAGCTACAAGTACCTTGGAATCCCACAGGCAAATGGGAACCAAGAAGTGGCCGCTAGGAAAGCTGCAACCTCCAAGTACCTGCAAAGAGTAAGGCAAGTCCTGAGGAGTCAGCTGAATGGGAAGAACAAGATCCGGGCAATCAACACCTACCCCCTGCTAGTTGTCAGATACCCTGCTGGGATAATAAGCTGGCCAAAGAAGGAGACAGAAGCCACTGACATCAAGACAAGAAAGCTCCTTACCATGCATGGAGGGTGTCACCCCAAATCCAGCACCCTGAGACTGTACGCTAAGCGGAAGGAAGGAGGCCGGGGACTAGTGAGTGTCAGAACCACTGTCCTAGATGAAATAACCAAGATCCATGAATACATCAGGAAGATGGCCACAGAGGATCATGTGCTTAGTGAGTACCTCAGGCAGCAGAAACCTGAGAAAGAAGAGGAGGAAGAACAGGAACCATCATGGAAGGACAGGCCTCTGCACGGCATGTACCACCGGCATATCGAAGAAGTGGCTGACATTGAAAAATCCTACCAATGGCTGGACAAGGCTGGACTGACAGACAGCACGGAGGCACTAATCATGGCAGCACAGGAACAAGCTCTGAGCACAAGATCAATAGAGGCTGGGGTCTACCGCACCAGGCAAGACCCCAGGTGCAGGCTGTGCAGAGATGCCCCTGAGACAATCCAGCACATAACAGCAGGGTGCAAGATGCTAGCAGGAACACCATAACCAAGTGGCCGGCATAGCATACAAGAACATCTGTGCCGAGTATGATCTAGAAGTCCTGAGGTCAAAATTGGATATGCCCCCACGGATGGTTGAGAATAACCAAGCTAAGATCCTGTGAGACTTCCAGATACAGACAGACAAACTGGTGATGGTGAACCAACCGGACATCATAGTGGTGGACAAACAAAGGAAGAAGGTTGTAGTGATAGATTTAGCAATACCAAGTGATGGCAACATCAAGAAGAAGGAACACAAGAAGTTTGATAAATACCAAGGGCTCAGAGAGGAGCTAGAGAGGATGTGGAAGGTGAAGGTAACAGAGGTCCCCGTGATAATCGGAACACTCGAAGCAATGACCGCCAAACTGGGAAAGTGGCTCCAGCAGATTCCAGGAACAATCTCTGTCCAGAAGCGCGCACTCCTGGGAACAGCTAAGATACTGCACAGGACCCTATGTGGCATGTGCTTCTTTTGGTCGGTGATGTTGACAGTAAAAAGAAAATTGTTCCCCCAAGAAGTTGCTCACGAGGTTTGTGAGGACATCAATACAGCTCACCAGGATGAGCTGGCATCCCATCAACTGAATGCTATTGCAGGGTCCTGGACTTTTGTCTGCCCCAGACCATGTCCTGTATGTCATTGCTCTGCACTCTCTCTGCTTTCCTGTCCTCTGCACTGTACTATCAATAATTCTTAAACAAACAACAAAGTTTTTAAAAGGATGGAAAGATTTTAAAAAGACACTGCTTCTGAGTTTTTAAATCATATTTTTTTGGTGCTTTAAGGATTAAAAGGTGAGCACCATCTGTTCCATAATATTCAAGAGAAGGCAGGCATCTCTAAAAGTGGGCAACTCATCCCAAAAGAACTGATGAATAAAAAACATTATGTAACTGAGGAAAAATATGTAAATTTGGCAAAATGTCCCTTTAAGTAATGCACAAGCACATCAATACTTCACTTGAAAAGCTTATGTAAGTAAATACTTCTATACAGAGCACTTTCTAGCCACATACTAAAAAGGTAAATAGAAATGAGAAGATATTACATTTCAAGTGAAGTCTTATTCATTTGACCTTGCAGTTTATTTGGTTTTTTTAATCAAAGATTTTCCATTTGGGCCGTCCAGACAGGTGAAAATCATTTTAAAAGGCACAGACAATAACCTTACCCAAACTCTGAAGCCTTATCCTAACTACATCTTTCAGCAATGACCTGCTGGATCTAAAGGATTTAAAGAAAAAGGCACAAAATGGGAATCAATTATACAACTTTCTATGCATATAACCAAATGTGTTTAAAAGCAGGCGGGAGTCTGTTATCTTTAATTGTTTTACATGCATATGTGTCCAGTTTTGTTCTCGTTAGAGTCTTGTGCAGACCTCCATCAGTCTGCTCCCAAAATATCTGCTGATGTTTAGTTCTTCGTGTGCCCAAAGGATGGCAGTGTAACACAAAGCAACGATGGCGCACCTTTAATAGTCTTCTCTCTCCTGTTTGGGGCCCCGAGCGTTCATCTGTTGGCTTCAATTTATTTCATCACAGTATACTGCAGCTGATCTAATAGCATGTACGTTTTGTTGTCACCTAAAGGGAATTTCTTGTCATGCTCCAAATTGATGTACCTGTTTGTCGCCTTGGACAGTATTTGTGCTGCACAGTCACAAGCAGTGTGTGAGCAGCATACAGCTCAGTCGATTTCACCGATCAGGCACCGTGAGGTACATTTAAACAGTACGTTATGGATCTATATTTGGAAGCTGTGCTTCATGTACAGCTTAATTTGATTATCACCCAGGGAATATTGAACCCTTTGATCCTCGAACACCCTGAGGTCAGTTTAGTGCACAATGGAGCCTGATTTCATCCTGGAAACATACATATTGTGTTTGTTGGGTTATTCAGTGTCTTCAGTGTCAGGATACCTTCTGATTTTACAGAAGAATTTCTTAAGTGTGCCATGGCATCCTTCCCAAGCCTTACCTGAGACATCATCTCAAAGTCTTTTGATATGAGCAGATGGATAGGGGGTCTCTTAAGGAGAGGATGTAATCTCCATAAAGCCTTGTGTCCTTCAACCCATCTGATTGTCTTCCTGCACTCACAATCTTATCTTCAGGTCCGAGATGGTTTTAAAGCAATTTGACTTCACTTAAATAAGACAGGAAAACAATTAAGCGATGCTGTTGGGGGTCTAATTCAATCAGAGGAATTCCTCTCCGATATTGATCAGAGACTATTGATTTTCTCTGACATTTCCGTACTCTTAACTCTCTGCTTTGTTTCATTTGCAAGATTTTCCTTTGTATTAACAAAGTGTCTTTCATACGCCACTACCATCAGCCCTACATCAGCTAACGCCAGAATAGCCAACACACTGATCCCCTTTTTTTTTTTTTCTGGGGCACAGAATAAACCAGACTTGCGAGTGTCCTCATTATGAAGGTTTGCCACCCCCCGAGAGCGCCCGACCTGACCCCAAAAATTGCTCAATTGACTTTTTCCATCTGCAGTTATGTGTGGTGATGGGGAACCATGACATTTACATTTGCACCACTCCAATATGATCCCTTGCTCTGCACGGGTTTTCGACACAGACTATAGCTCAAAACCAGTCACAGGATCAAAAGTGTCTCTTGCCTGAAGGAGCCACTGAGTCGATCCTTTCCATTTCTGCACCAAATGGTGTTTTCTCTCTCTCTCTCTCTCACCAGTAACTTGCTGGAACACATTTAGATCCTGAGTAGAACTCCTCAGTGCCCACTCATCACTCTGCGTGGTGTTTGAAGATTACTACGCTCAGAGACATCCTCACTGGGCATCCAGGCAGCTTAGAGGCCAAAATCCATAATCCCTTACCCTTCATGGGAATTCTCCATGCACTTCAACATGCTGAAATACAGCCCCGCTGCAGCAGCCACTCATGGCCGAGAAACTACTGCAGCCGGAGGCCCAGATAGATGGATGACATGTCTCAATGAATGTGGGAGAAGTGGAGGAAGTTAGATTTAAAAATAAGTTATATACCGCAGATAGCTTCTTCCCTGAAACACACTGAGTAAAGAGATCTTTCTTGCAAGGTGTTTTATTTCTAAGATATGCATGCACACAACTCCAGTCAGTCCGCATACACCGCTAACTGTTTTATGCATGCTATACCAGCCCAGAAGACATTATTTACTGAAAATATGGGTGCAGTGCTGGGACTCAGCAGTTCCATGGCTTTTCTAGCAGTCGTCTCAATAAAGAATATCCTCCGAGGCTTTGGCGCCTTATTAAAAAGCGTAAATAAGTGTAGTTCCTTGATTCAGTAATCTGCATGAGCGAGTAATATGTAAAGTTCAGCTGTTGTATGTGAAGGACCGGTGGGGTTTTTCCTCCTCTAGGCTGCACTCTAATGCTTTGTTAGTCTGCTGTGCTTAAACCTGTTTATTAGCTTGGGGACTTTGTCTTGCAGCAAACGAGAACAATAAAAGTAATCTCACATTCACATTTGGTATTTTCTCTTTATGAAAGTGTTTCTTTGCTCTGAACCTTTTCTCAACACAAAAGTAAAAATATGAGGGAGACAAACGGAGTTGTTTCAAGGATTTCTTTATTTTTATTTTTTATTATACACGGTGGGACCAAACCACACGAAAATTAGTTGAACTCAGTTCTAATGGGTTTACAGAAGTTGTCCTTCCATAAACATGAATGAAGAATATGATTGGAGGACAAATTTGACCATGAGGTCATCCAGCTAACACAATGCAGTCTGATTATATCTCTAAATATGTTTTGTAGAAAAGAACGTGGATGAATTAAAGAGCAATGTCTCACTTTAAGTTCACCTGAGCAAAGTAAAGGGGTCAGGGAAGGATGGGCCGTGGACCAAACCTTCCCTGACCCCTTTACTTTGCTCAGGTGAACAAAGTAAAGGGGTCAGGGAAGGATGGGCCGTGGACCAAACCGATATGGAGCATAAGAGGGAGAGACCATTAAAAAAAAAAAAAAAAAGCTCACTTTAACTTTCCTCACACCCATATTATTTGTGTAAATGGACTAGTTCTTATATAGTGCTTTCCTACTCTATCTGAGCACTCAAACAACATGTTTACATTCACCCGTTCATACAAGCACTTCCATATGTAACTAAGCTGAATGTCTAACATTCATACTCCAACACTTGTGTCGGATTGCAACTTGGGGGTCAGTATGCAGCCCAGAACTGAACCGCCAACCTTCTGATTAGCAGGTGACCTGCTCGACCCCCTGAGCTACAGCCACCATGTAGGATGTATGTTTCGGTAATAACCTTTGATTTTGAATTATTATGGGCAAACTAAACATAATGGGGGAATTTCTTTTTACTTTGAATTAATGATTGATATCTTTTTTATTTAACAGACTTGTAGTCCACACACACATAAAAAACAAAGACAAACAATACATAACAACAACTTATAAAAGACTTAAACTTATAAAAGACACTGTTTCCACAAAGACGACTGGTAGCGTAATGCACTAGCAGAAGAGTGTGACAGCGTTACAATAAGACTATTCTGGGAGCTGCACAAATGACACAAACTTATATATCAAATTTCTCATGAGTGCCTGAAATGTCCTGACATGCGCATAACAAAACATCTCACTTGCACTACTGAACCTGGGCTTTTTAAGCAGAATTCTCAAAGAATCATAATAAGCAACCCTAAGCTTCTGCATGCTAGCTTTTTTGAATTTACACCACAAAGGAGCCGTGTACAGAGATGTACAGTAAGCTCTGAATAAACTTATCTTTACCTCGTCTGAACACATATGAAATTTCCTCACCAGAATGTTTGCCTGAGCATATATTAGGCGACACTGCCGATTTAATGTCATCATCCCAGAGCTGATCTGTGATGTAGTGACCCAGATATCTGTTTTTTGAGCAGATATTTAACTTCTCCCCGACAGCCAGAAATCTGGAAAACAAAGGTCTTTATCTGCTTTAGTCCTGCATATTAGCACAACAGTTTTCCTAGCATCGTATTGCACATCATATCTCAATCCATAATCAGAGCAGACTTTCAGTAACTGCTGAAAGCCAGCACTGCTAGGTGAGAGAACAGCCAGATCATCGGCATAGATAAAGTGATTAATCAGTCAGAGAATCAGTGAATTAGTTTAATACTTTATGGTTAAATTGTGGGGTGTACAGCGGCATCTAGCCAGAGTCCTGTGGGTTCAAACCTGTGACCCACTTGGAATAAACGTTTTGTGTTTTCTGCTGTAACATCAAATGTGCTTTTTTGTAGCCATATTTGATTAACATTACATAGCTGTATTTGCGATACACTGAGGGGGATGCGAACCCCCATACCCTGTACCCTCCATGTTGTCAGGGCTTAAAATTAGGGGCGTGGCTGCAACTGAGTGACAGGTGTGCCAAGACCGAAGCCCACACTTCACGGATAGGTGTTACCTCAACTAATTAGCCTTGCTGAGTTAGACCTCTGTGGTGTCTTTGGAGCATTTTTTATTTTCATTTTTTTAAATTATCTGACAAATAATAATCTGACCTGCAACACTGACGCTTCAAGAAGTTTGTGCATCAGTTTTGGTGAGTAAAATGTTACCGTTTTTATTAGCTTGTTAGCACTAATTAGCCAATATGTGAATGCACCTTTCTAATCACCTGATGACTCAGCGCTTTACCCTCTCATTCAAATATTTCCAAGAAATTTTACCAAGTACTTTTGAGCACTTTAATTTACTGCAATCTGTTAAAGTTTTCTGCCATATTTCCGTAAAGGAAAACACACCGGATGACAGCTGGAGTGCAGTGAGGCTCTCTGACATTCTGTACTGCTTTCAAATAATTAATCTCAGCTTTTCTCATTAACATTATCGCCGCTAAGTCAACACACATATAGACCTGGTTTACTGGTCTGTCCTTTCCCGTGTTTGCCTGGTTTCAGCTGACAGTCTGATATCCTGCTGCTTTTTTCTCTCTTCTTTGGGGGGAAGTAACCTGCATAAATGTGCATGGAACATCTTTTCATGTTGCTGAAAATGACACTAATATGCTTTAATCAACTCAAACATGTTTCAACAAGATTTCAGCCTATGCGTGAATATAAAACATCTTAACTGTGTTATTGAGATTTTTTTTTTTTTTGAAAGCCAAAAGCTCAGGCAACATTGTAACTAATTTCTGGTGTGGTCTCAGCACAAAATGAAGTAGTCACGGAAAAACGTGTGTGGATATTCGTGGACAGGAACTGTCTCGTTGTTTCATGTCGGTCAGCAGTGTGTTATCAGGAGTCTTCAGCAGGGACACGTCACCCTGGCAACCAAGAAAACAAGCTTTGAGAAAAAGTGCCCATCGTTGTATTTTAACAATAGACACGCAGAAGATGATGGACACCGCTGGTTTGAGAAGTGCAGTTACTCGTGTTTTTATTTTATTTTTTTGTGCCATCACCATCTTGGTGTTTTGGAAGCAGAGATCAGGAGCCAGGTGTGACTGTGAAAGCTCATTGGCTAAAGATGTGCCAGTTTCAAGTCCTGCCAATGACTTTGCATGACCATAATTTACAGAATGAACTTCATGTTTTATTCACTGTGCGACTGAGCCCATAAACTCATCAGTATTTACTGAGGCCACAGATCCAGGGAGCCAAGGGCTGTTTTGTCACATATTTCTATACAACCAAAAGTTTTTGGCAGCCATAAAAGCCCTCAAGTCCCTTGTTGGCTTCACTTTTCAGACCCAAATACTATAGTGATCTTATATGTCTATGACTTTAATCCAAATAGTGATCATTATTTAAACCTAACCAAGTAGGTTTTAGTCCCTAAACCTCAATGAGTACATTTAAATGATTAAAACTGAACCAAGTAATTTCTAACAACAATTAGTAGCATAAGTACAACAACACATTTGAAGTGTAAAAACTCAAACCACTGTATTTAGGGTGAGCACCAAAATATTCCTCCACTGCTAACCCGTCCAGCCTCCAAATGTGGACTTTTTTGGCCTTTAAAAGTGTAAAAAAAACAAGAACCTCGGACCTCATCTTCCCTTTTCCTTCCTGCTCCTCCATGCATCATAACCTGCCCGTGTGCCGGACGAGAGGAGGAGATGCTGTGCAGCTGCTGAATGAGATCCCGACACTGTGTGTGCGTGTTTGACTGTGTTGGGCTTTATTACATTTACCAGAAAAGATTCAGTAGCTGTAAGAAGTCTAAGGAATAATTCATATAACAGCAGTGAAAAAGGTCCATTTTTGGAGAAAAAAAGACATTCAGTGCTGAGGAATGTTCATTCATGTTTTTAGAGTGTGTGTGTGTGTGTGTGTGTGTGTGTGTGTGTGTGTGTGTGTGTGTGTTTGGGGGGGGGTTGCATCTGTTCTAATCGATTAATTGATGTTATTTATTTTTGGTCAACCTTTTGGAGGCAGTTTGCAAGGACATGCTTCAGACTCATTCGTTTCCCCTATAACAGGTTATTCTAACTTGGACAAAATGTCTGTGTAAATGCCCTTGGTCAGCAGCGAGCTGGACTGCTACCCAGCACTACGGGTCTAACCTGTATCCGAGGTTTGCAGCTCTCTCTCTCTCTCTTATCTTCCCGCTGTTTGGCATGCTCCGTGGCACGGCGTGCTGGGGGCAGATCGTGTCACCGAGCTGGCACCGGCCTGAACTTGTTCAAGGTTACTCTTTGATTTAATGGTGATGCATTTTTTAAAACGGCATCATCCCTCTCTCTCTTGCCACAGCTCCTAGTCCATCTCTGTCACAAACACTGGCTGTGCGTCTCACCTTTAGCAGTGGAAGCACCGGGAGAGGTTGTTTAAGATATAAATCAATGGCAAACGAAGCCCCAGCTCCAGTGCAAGCTGGCCCCGGTTGTTGTACCTGCCAGCCTGTTTTAAAGGCAGCACGGTGAAGGAAAATTCTTCTATATATTTAGTCTGACATGGGAAAATGGTCGACTCATCATGCAGACAGCTTTCTGTATGAGGACTTAAAATTAATGTCTGCAAAGCCTTGAAGTTTTGATACATAACTAGATGCTGTGGAATACCTTTGTGATTTTCTCGTCCCTTCTGAAGATGTAAACGATGGAGAAAATGATCAGTGTGATGCATCTCGTCTATTATAAATAGTGTCACCTGGCTCTGTTCGTCAGCGATCATCTCCTCTCCCTGCTGCTGTTTCAGGAAACGCTGTGCACCGTAAAATAGAAACAGATTTTCAACCAGTTGCTCTTTTCCTCTGAGGAGCGGCTGCTCGTGAATCGTTGGGGGGGGCACACTCGTCGCACAGACGCACATGAAAATGTCCACGAGATCAAATACACATTTAACTTTTTATTTTCTGTTCTTAACTGAAATTAAATCTAAACTATTCAGGCATGAGAGCGTCAGCCTTTGTGTGGTGTGGCAGCCTGTTATGGATGGAGATGAGGATTTCTGATAAAGAAAAAAGTGATAAATCAGAGGATAGAAACGGGGCATATTCATGAGCTGTGTAATCCTCTTATATCTTGTGTCATTTTGAAAAGCAAACACATCTTTGCCATCAGTACTTGACTTGACTGTGTCTGGTTTGATAAACCTCACCTCCCCCCTCTGGAGAGAAAAAAAAAGTTAAGATAAGAAACCTGATGAGCAGAAATGTCTAGAGCGTGCATAACTTCTCTCTAAGACACTGCAGTCAGAGGATCACTTGGTGTGTGCAGTGCTGGGAGGATGTTTTAGAGGAGTCATTCTGAGTTGCACGATGATTTTTTAAAATCAGATTTTCATTAGTGGGATTGTGATGCAACTTTCTCCTCTTAGAAATGCGATGCACACAAAATTTTGCCCCTAAGGCCTCTGTCACACATGCCTGGAGACTGGTTGGCGACTCGCTGTCAACGTGGAAACGTGTATTCCCTGACTGGTTGGCGAGGGGTTGTTCACAGTCGTCGGATGAAATTGGTTGCAAAGATGGATGCTCCTTTAGATTGCTTTGGTTGGTAGCAGTTTGTCTCGGTTGCCTGTACTTTGCATGGAAGATGCCAAATTGTCTACAAACATTTGCCAAATATTTGCCAGGTGGGAGTAAAACTGAAGACCGGTCCATTCGGCGAGCTCGAACTCTTTGGTTTGCATCTTTTACCACTGCAACCAGAACACCTCAAAAGAGAAGATGAAGGTTCTCCGTTCTCGGCTAAATGCAAATAATGTCTTTAATTTAAATGATGCATTTTTATTCATTTATAGTAGTTTTTACTTATTTATACTGATTTATCTATAATTTGGGGGTTACCATAGACTCAGCTGACTGAAGAGCCTTGAAGCTGCATTCTTTCTAATGGCCAGCAGGGAACAACTCCTGACCCAGTGCTAGATCCATATATTTAATGTTATTATGAAAGTTGTTTATTTTAAATTCATTTTGGACACAAGAAGCTCAAAATTTTTTTTACCTTAAAAGTGCCACAAAATTATTGTAATTTGAAAAGCACGTTGAATATGGCAGATAAAACCATGTATGTTTATATATATTATATATAATATAATATAATTTTTTTTTTTTTTTTAAATAACCCAACAGTAAAATAATGAAATAGGAAAAACCAATACTTGCATACGTGTTTCATTTACTAATCTGTACTTAACCAACTGCAATGGGGAGCATAAAGATTCAGAATGAGTCTCTGTTTTTAGGAACAATTAATCACCGTTTAAATAATAATTTGTGAGTTGAGCATCTGTTTATCGAGCATGAATCCCTTTGATGCATATTTTATTGCACAGATTCAAATAAACAAAATGCCTTTTTATTTTAGTTGCATCTGAACAATTTACCATAAATGGAGAATCATCATTTTTGATTACCAAATCTTAGTGTTTATAAATCTATCAAAAGAAGCAACTTGAAGACATTATTATTGGCTACAAGATTTTTATGCCCTGTTGTTCCAGATGCAGATCATAATGGAAATTAAATGATTATTTGGTTAATTAAGTAAATAAAACAACTATTGCAGTACGGAAGATTAGATTATAGAAAATAGTTGCTACTTCCAGCCCGGCACACGAGTGAAATGATTAATTGAGCAGATTCCGTCTCTTTCAGTTCACAGGATCAATTGATTTGGTGCTTCAGTCAATAACCATCAAGAGAAAACTGCCGCTCAGTTGATCTCAGTTAATTTACTCAAAAGCTAGTTTTAAGTATTTTATGCTGTTCATTTGTTAAATTATGGCCTCACTGAGACAGACGAAAAAGCCGGGTGTGCAGCATCCTTGGTTTCTCAGTCAGATCCACCTCTCTGTTTGAAAGAAACACAACAAAATGACTTGTACACACACACAAATCTTTTGGGACACCACTGGAACCCACAACAGTGTTCTGACCCAGTGTGAGTGCTATTTTTAATATTACCATATAATTTTAAATGCATTTTATACACAAGAAGCTCAGACTAGCACTAAATAATCCACCAGTAATATAAAACAAAAACTATACATCAATACTCGCTGATTTCTACCCACAGGTAAAGTAAACTCAGCAGTGACCTGATCAATGTTTATGAATGTAAACTGCAGATTTATCAGGATGTCTTACTTCTGAGACTGTAAACCTGTTTTAATTTTATTTGCATTCACTGTAACATGATGAGAACTTTCCCAACACTCGTGCACGTGAGTGCGAAAAATCATGACAATACATGAAAGGGGGGCTTAGCATTCTGGTTAAATGTGAAAATGACTCTTGTCTTATCTAATGGGATAAAAGGTTGGAGACTTGGGAGACATTTGGTGTTGAAAGCAGACACCCAGCAGACAGACATTTGAAAGCGGCCTAATTTCTTTCAGATTCATGATGAGCTGAGCGGCATTAGATCATAGATGTGCACAGAGCAAAATGGGAGAATTAGACAGTCGCTGCTGCTGTCAGCCATTATCCACTGAGGTAAGAATTGACAGGGCTATGGTGTTAACATCCATTAGAGCAATTAGCTGCGGCACATAGGTGTCCTGCATTTTAGGTGTGTGAGGTGGTCTAATAAAAGCCTTAAAAATAATCTGAAATTTCATTCCTTTTCAAAGAAACTGCTCGCCAAATGTAATATAAGCAGTGGGACAGAATTAAATAGAGCGTAAACTTAATTTCATGTTGCCACAATTCATTCGATTCATATGGGCTTAATAGTATTGTTCATTTTCCTGCATATTTAGGGGTGAAGTGTTCGTACCTGGTTATGTCTGGGGGGCATTAATTCTGACTAATGAAATGACTCTATCCTCTGTGGCGTTTTAATCTATTCACTGGGAAAGTAATTGACAAGCCCACAGTATGTGCATTAGGATAGCTCCGGCACCAAAGGACAGCTGTCACTAAAGCAATTAAAATGACAAAGGTTAATTAATTCTCTCCAGTTTTTTACCTGATATGAGACATTCGCAAAGAGTGAGTTTTCATTTTCAGAGGAGTAATAGTGTTTTGAGGAGGGTAATTTATTTGTGGTTTAAAAAAGAAAAAAACACCAGTCATTGTCTGATGGAGCCTTTAATATGTCAATACCTCACACAAAACTGTGCCCCCAGGACAGCTCCAGCCCCAGATTTGAAATGCATTCTGCAGAAGGACATGATCTGAAATGACAATTGCTTGTTTTTGCTTTTTTTTTTTTATTTTTTCAAAGCGAGCTCCTTATTGTTTATCCTGTAGCAATGCAAACAGAATGTGATTTGTTTTTAAATGAGGCGTGCGAGGATGCTTTACGCTTTAATTCGAGCAAAAGTCTGTAAGTAAGTGGAAGCTCTACATTCTCGCTGCGGTTGGGGGTCAAGCGGAAGAAAAACCGAGACGCAAATAATTACTATGCCAACCACCTCTGACACCACGAGAGCAGAACCCAAGAACTTTCTAATCCACCTAAATGTCAAAGCAACGTTCACAGCCCTCCCTCCATGTGAATCTCCACAGGCTGCCAAAAGGCCAGTGGTTAGTCATCTGTTTACTCCTGCAGCTGCTGGGTGTCATTGGGACTCTGAAGGAGAAATCCCATGATTCTCTCTGCCATTTCTGACAGCTCCCGCCCAGACCACATTAATCAGGGATTGTGGGCGAGCTAGGGGATAGAAGGCAGGCATGGATGGCTCCGGCCCAGCACAGCTGAACCGAGGGAGAAGATCTGGGCCCAAAGATAACTTAGCCGTCCAAACGCTGCCGCTCTGCAACGCTGTCGCTTTCATTCATACGCACAGAATTTGTTCAACGGACAAAAGAAACAGCCAGATTTTCCTTTCTTGTAAAACAGAGCTGGGAAGAGGACTCAAACATCTCCTAGTTGTGCACATTGGTGTCTAAGAGAGATTAATTTCTGAGAAGATATATTCCCTGTGTTTTAATTATTGAACTCCACTTCCTACATCTTCTCTGTTAAATTATGTTTTCACTGAGCTGTGCTGAAGGTATAATCTGTGATGTGAAAATGGGAAAAAAAAAGTGCTAAAGCTCACATACAAAGCAAGAAACTGCTCTCGCTTCCAAAATGAGGGACATTTATTAAAAAGATAAATTTATTTAAATATAAGGACTGTTTTAAATCATTAATGTTCTTATATAAATGAGTAACACAACTCCCTATTTGCAATTACAGATAAGAAACCAAAAGAAGGATGTAGCCACCGGTACTGTAATTACAGTCTTTTTTTTCTGTAATGCAGCACGCTGCTGTGCTAAATTCAGTAATCAGATTACAGCTGAAATGATGTCCTTACATGCATTACAAAGGTTCTTCAGTTACCTGCATGATGGGTATAGAAAGGGGGGGGGGGGGGTACCCTTCTCTGCATGTCTGCTCCAGTCAGCTGACTTCAGTTCGTATCCGAGGAGGAGGAAAAATGGTGGCGCGGTCTACAACTTTTAAAGGGTGGAGATGTGGACATTACAGTGTAAATTGCATCCAGGACAGAAACGACTATCTGCTGCCGCTACACTGACTCTTCTGCAAACGTCTGCACAGACAGCATGCTGAGACGAAGGTAGTGTGGAAGAACCCGGAGTGATGTTTAAGCCGAGCGCATGCCGAACCCAGCCAAGCAGCCGGAGCCCGATCTCCAGCAGAAGCAGGGATGAGCAGCCAGGCTTGCAGCATTTCAGCCTCCGTTTCTCCAGCCTGCACCTGTTTCTGTAGCAGAATTGTTGTGAAGTGCTCTTTGGGCTAGTTTTTAACTTTACTGTTGGCTTGTTCATTAACACTACAAGAAAGACCTTGAGTGTGTTCTCATCAGGAGTGGGATTTGTGTCCACGTCTGGGACTGTGGCCTAGCACTCGCGCCATCCATCCATTTTTCTGCTGCGTGTCCGGGTCGGGGGTTGTGGGGGCAGCAGTCTAAGCAGAGATGTCCAGACCTCCCTCTCCCCGGCCACTTCCTCCAGCTGATCCAGTGGGACACAGAAGTTTTCTCGTCCCTTCTGAAGATGTAAACGATGGAGAAAATGATCAGTTTGATGCATCTGGTCTATTATAAATAGTGTCACCTGGCTCTGTTGTTCAGTGACCCAGGAGACACTGGAGAGAGAGAGTCTCTCCAGTGTCTCCTGGGTCTGCTCTAGGGCCTTCCCTGAAAGGCCCTGCTTAGGAGGCATCCTTGTCAGGTGCTTGTTACCTCCTCAACTGGCGCCTTCTGAAGTGGGGGAGTAGCAGCTCTGCTCTAAAACCCTCCTGAGTGACTGAGCTCTCACCCTATCGCTAGGGTATGGACCTTTTAGAGGAAGCTCTTTTCTACTCATTTTCACAGCTTTCGGTCACGACCCACAGCTCGTGGCCATAGTTGAGAGCAGGAATATTGATAAACTGGTAAATTAAAAGCTTCGCTTTCACGTTCACAACTCGCTTCACCACAACAGATCATACAGCATCCTCGCCGCCATAATGCGAATCTCCTGCTCCGCTGTCCTCTCGCTCATGAACCAAGACCCTGAGATACTTCTATATTTTCCCTTAGACTTCTAATCAGATATGAAACCAGACGGTTTGCCCCCTGCTGGCCATTAGAAAGAATGCAGGCTTAAGGCACTTCAGCTTTGGTTTCATGTTTTAGTGTGTGCTGTAAGAAAAACACAAAATGTGAAAAAAAATTTTCATCAAACTTTTAAAATTGCATTAATGAATTTGTTTTTGGCAATTTTGGGGCAGCAAAACGATTTGTAGGTAGAAGACTGAAAAAATAATCATCTCATTGTGTCGATCTGAACTAATTTCTAAATAGAAGAAAATTAGTTTTCATTTGAATCCATTAGGGGTTTAATGGTTCCAAAACAAAGACTGAATTTGTCTTCATGTCCCCCCAGCTCTTCCATCCGATCCACTGCTCATTAACTTACTAATAGAGGAGTTAATAGGACATAAAGTTCCTATAAAAGTTAAGTGCAGAAACTCGGTGCTTGAATGTAATCCCAAACAAACGAGGATGTTTATGAGAAAGTTGTGGCAGAGAACTGCAGGGATCGCTGGTTCAACTGTTAGTGTGGGGGAAGCTGCAGTGTTTAAGGTACAAGATTCTTCAGATGAAATCACCTGAGTCAAAGTGGCACAAATCGGATTTTCGCTCTAGTCGGGTGGCTTCTGCAGGTCCCGAATTTTCCCAACGTTAATTCCAGTAAAATCATCACCTAAATCGGATCATACAAGCCGGATTTTCGCCTACCTCGGATGAAAAATGTGGTCCCATTGTAATACATTACATTGCATAATGCATAAACCAGCTAAAGCCCTCCTTAGCTCCCGCCACGCCCACTTCCAATATCTACAACCTACACAAACTCCATGCATCGGCTCTTCCATGCACAACTACGCACACTAACAACATGTGGAGATTGCCTGAGTGTATAGACAGTCACGTGACGCCTGGATTGGCGGCACTGGGCAAATTCATTTCAAGCGCAGGACTCAAGCGTAAGCTACAAACACGCACTTACAAGCAAAAATATGAGATTATAAAATTTGCAGAAGCAAATCCAGAGATGAAGCAGAAAGACATTGCTGCGAAATTCGACCCCAAACTGTGATATTTTGAAGAATTGGCTTTTATCCGACTTATACAGACTTTTACAAGTCAGGTAAAATTCGATGTGCCATTTGAATTCGACTTAGCCTGTTTTTACTGTATTCCAAAATTAACTAAGAAACATCAGCTACGATGTTGTGTCCAAGACTTCTATGTGCTGCAAAGATATCGGCTGAAATTAGGAGCTATTGCTGGCCCATAATGATCGTTGAGTTAATTTAGCATCCAGTCCACCCTAAAGTGAAACTCTGCACTGTGGTATTTACACGTCACAGGTGAATAGTTGTCTTGCAGTAAATAACATCAGTGACAACCCAAAATAAACTCTTATAAAAGGTTCTGGACCTGCTTTGTTCACGTGTCTGGCTGGTTGGGATGCCTTCATACACAAATCTGTGTGCTGTCCCAGTCATGTATCATCATATTTTTTACTACAGGGGCGGTTATCTGCACTAAAACCTCATTCCTATGGTGAGAGGTTTACCCGCGACACCCCTTAGAGCTCAGTTTTTAGCCACGAGTCAGCTAACAGTTAAAACTGGGGTCTATCTGAGAGAAGAGGTGCAACATCATCTATACAAATATTTTATTTAACCTCCTGATATCTGAACTCTTGTTCGGGATGCCACAGGTCTGTGTTGAGCAGAATGAAGTGTAAGGTGCAGAAGAGTCTTGAGGATGCAGGGCCTTAGAAGGTTAAGAGCCATTTAAACACTGTTAATCACATTTTTCAATAATCAAATCAGATTTTGTGGAACTTTGTGCTGTGCATTAGATTTCTCTCACACACATTGATTGTTTGCCAATTTATCCTGATTGAAACTATACTTAACCATTTATTTCCTTCTGCTTTCATTTGGGACAACCTAATTAAAGTGCTTTGTAATTTGTGCTCTATCAAAGCATAATTTCCTTAGAGGGATACCTACAGTAGGACGGACAGTTACAGGTGGCTGTGTGTAACCTGCCAGGTCAGCTACCAAGCTAAAGCCCCGTGTACGGCCACCCCATTGGTCGTTGCGCACAACAACTGTGAAGCCATCACAGCCTGTAGCCGTTTGTACTGGTTCATTAGGAGCACTGGAGTCACTGCAGACTTCTCCTAAACGAGAGGTGGCGCAAGCTTGTCATTCAGTTTTGAGCGGCTGTGGTTCCACTCGGTGGCAGGTAGCACGTGTACATTGCCCATGAATAATAATTTTAGCCAAACAGTATTTCTTTTGCACTAGCTTCACTTGCTAGTCTGCAAGAAGATCGACTTTTGTCTTTCCCGCTCAGCCTGTAACTGCTCACTGCAGATGGCTGCCCTTCCCTGAGCCTAGTTCTCCTGGGTATCTTTTTAAAAAGGGAGTTCTTCCCTCCCACCGTCACCAGATGAAGCTGAAGTTCTCTCTCTAATATGGTTATTATAACCTAGTTATACCCATCCCTAATAAATACTTAGTTCACCCATCTGTTGATGCTTGCACCAGCTTTTAAAAACATTCTTGAGTGAGCTGAGAGTATGACTCAGAGTATGACGATATGATGAGAGAGACTAAAACGCTCCACAGAGCTGAGAAGGACTGTCCCAAAGGGCAGCTGAGCTTTGGGAATAATCAACAGCAAATAATCACTGAAAGGAGCTCGGAGAGGGAAGTTAGCTGGAGTGTGTGTGTGTGTGTGTGCGCTGAATACCTACCCAAGATATATACAGTACTGTTTGACAATGAGTCAAATCGTTTCACGTATTCAACTCATTGTTACCGATAAATACTGAGCAGAGCTTTAGTTATAATAATGTGTAATTTAAACGATTGTTATTTAGGCCTCAAACAGTCCACATCATAATATGTTGCATTTAGCCTGAGACGACATCAGTCAGGGAACAGATCCATCTCTCAGCAGCTCTCACACCCAACACTTTTGTGCCAGACTGTTTACACTTGTAAGATTATATGCATAATGAGGCTGCATTGTCTCGGGAAAGTGCTGCTTTAATTCTCTGAAGCTGAACAAACTGTCCCTGGCACATTTGGGTAGGGGTGGAGAGATATCAAAGTCACTTTATTGAGATGAAAGAACTGGCCCAAACAGCAATCTGAGACATTAGTCATTCCTTCTTCTTACTGACAGAAACATGCTCTCAATTTACGAGTCAGGTGCTTCCAGTGATTTCTGCCAGCCCTGTTCCTCCGCATCATAAATTCCTTTTTATGCTCACTCATCCCACAGGCAGACCCCTATTCTTCGGCCTGCCTTGTCAGAAAATTCACCCCATGTTGGCATATTGGATGTCATCCAGGCTGCCATTAGCAGTTACTGCGTTGTGTATACCATGGCATACACTGTGAAAGAGCACTGAATTTAAATAGACAGCAGCGACTGTGCCCCTAGGTGCACATTCTTACTTTTTTACAGGTTTTCTATCGGCTCTTTAATTCATTCTTTCTGTGGTGTTGACTCTGCAGAGCTCCCACTTACACTGTGTTCATTTTCTCTAAATGCTTCACGTGGAGCCACTGGCTCCCAATCTATGTAATGAAGGTTTAATAGCCAATTGGAACATCCAATATCATTAGCAGCCGGTGTTAGGCTCATCTCTCTTTTTTTTTTTTTTTTTCTTTCTTTTTTTTTGGATAACCAGAAATGTGAGTGTTTGATAGGTGGGATGTGTGATTAGCACCTGCTGTTTAATGTATGTCCTGCCTCATCTGGAGCTGGGGACCCCTTTTTACCGGTTCTCTGTTTTAACAGTGTTTTTGTTCTGCACTCGATGAAATCATCCTTTCTACAGCTTCCATGTTCTCTTCCATCTTTTCTTCTTCTATGATCTATTTTTAAGCAAACTTTTGACCTTCCTTTTTTCTAATTATCACTTTTCGATAGAAATGATTATTCCAGTGTTTACAAATGGTTATTTTTGGTTTCTGCAGGGCCACCGTGGCTCTGATTTCGTGTCTTCCCACCGGCTGCTTGTCATGTCAGCGATGCAGGAGTCACAGAAATAAAAGCAACACTTAAATGTCTAAAATGGAAATGCAGCACTGAGAAAACCGAGCACAGCGATGTTTGATTACGTTTAAAGAACGGCACAGAAAATGATCTTCTGTTTCTGTCGTCTTGTGTGTCTTCTTCAACTTTTATTTATTGTGACATTTACTTGCTTATGTTTGATCTGTTGCGAGCCCTCCATTTGGTGCCATTTACCGAGCGCCGTCCGTGGCCTTAAACTGCTAAACACACAACACAGAATTAAAATAGAACATACTTTTTTTTTTTTTTTTTTTCTTCTTCTTCTTTCTCTCTCTGTGGCATGACTTGGTGAAGATTATTTTTGACAGCTGCAGTAACAGGAAAATATAGATGGACGTTATTAAGTTGTTTACCACATTCGGGTTCATGCATGGGACATGGATGAGATTCCAACAACAATATCAGAGAGGTACATTCACTCTAACAATCACACCGCGCAAAACAACACCACTCAAAATATGTTTGATTTTTTTCCATTATGCCCTCTAATGCATACTGACAGATTCTTCTTATTTGCATTGACATTTACGTGTTCGCAGTGATTACCAGAGACTGATTGGAGGAGACAGAAAGCATGATTGAGACGGAAATACACCATCAACATAAACAACTAAATTAGCAGGAGAAAACACTGATAAAATTGTTCTCGGGTCTTTGTGTGGAATCCACGATATTTACATAAATACAATCAGCATATTTTTATGGTTGGCTTGAGAATTTCCTTTCGATGTAAGCAGCTATGCATATAAGATGAGTATTGCAAGCCTATAAATGCTTCCCTAAATGCTCTCTTAATGACCTCAGGCTAGGTCTGTTCATTGGAGCAATATCAGTCTTGTGACAAGGATATGTTATTTGTAATAATGCCTGTCGACATCTCAAGTTGGAAATGTCTTGACTCCATTTTCTTTCAAATAATCTGACATTGCTCAGGACCCTGCAGCCTGTCTCTGCATATTTTTTTTTTCCTTCCCCCCCTTTGTCTGGTCATGTGATCACCCAGTAGGGAGGTAGGGGGTGTCACTGTGGTAGTTGTAGTCTGGGCACACCTTCTGCACCAGCTTGTAGTCGGTGCTGTAGAAGGTGATGAAGATGCAGATGACTTTGAAGGGTTTGGAGCACAGCCAGGACACGTGGCTCTGGGTCTGTTCCTGGGGGCAACTCTGCGAGGGGTCGTGGGCACACAGTGAGTTCCTGGTGCCCTTCTCTACCTTTTCGTACTCCACCCTGCAGTTGAACAGCTTGGTCTCTTTGGTCTCCAGGGCCGTCTGCTGCTGCTGCTGCTGGTGATGGTGGTGGTACTGCTGGTGCGGCTGGTGGACCTGGAACTCCACGGCCTTGGTGGGAGGAACAAGTCCCACAGAAACGTTGCCCTGACCGGTCGAGTTGTGTCGAAAGTAGACGCTGAACGTGCCGTTACCGTGATCCACAATTTTGCCAGTGATGAGGAGGTTCAGCTTCACCGTCTTGATGTTGGAATGGAAATCGCCCCAACCAAACATCTTCTTAAACTTTCCAGTCTTGACGATGGGGCGTCTTTTCATCCTTGATCGGGGGTCACGGGGGGCTGAGGTGTTGTAAAGCCATTTCCAGTGCTCCTGCTTAGAGTAAGAGTCTGCTTCATCATAGTTCAGGTCCAGAGAGGTGAAGTTCTCTTTGCCATAGAGGGTTTGGGACAGCAGACGGCTGATGGAGATGGCCTTACTGTTTTCGTCCCAGTAGGCCTTCACTTTGGATTTGGAGCTTTCTCTCAAGTCTGAACTCGGTAAGTCGGCACTGGTGACCTGGAAAATCAAATGAAATGAGCATTAGTTAAAATGTTACACTGAAAAAAAATACTTGGATGTCTTTTAGATGAAACTGAAGTGAATTTTTGCCTCATAATACTCATAAAAATACAGCCGCTGATGTGTTTTTGGGCCCTTTTGCAGTCCCTAATCATTCAATCCAAATGGTCAATAGGAGAACAACTTTCGGGGCGCCTGGGTGGCTTAGTGGTGAAGCCAGCGACCACATACATATGCCGCGTTGCGGTGCAGGCGGCGCGGGTTCGAGTCCCAGCCCGTCGCCAATTTGCCCGTGTGTCTTCCCCTGTATCTTTCCCCCATTTCCTGTCTCTCTCCACTGCCCATAAAAGCTGCTGTGGCCAAAAATGCAAAAAAAAAAAAAAAAAAAAAATAGGAGAACAACTTTCTTTCAAAGTACAATCAATACCTGAAATCAGTTAACAGTAACATATTTTTAGAATTTAACACAAAGATAAATGGAAGAAGATGGATGCGTATACGGTTCCTGTAACGGCCACTTCAGGCTGGCTCCAAAAGCGAGTCATGTGCCACAGACTGTAAGTCCAACCCTACAGCTTTAAAAAGCAGGTTTACAGCCTGGTCCAAAAACAAGGTTTCTGTGGATAATTTCCCCCTTTGTATGAATGATACAGTGAAAGGTACTTCCGGCTGCTCTTATTTCCCAAGGGGCTGCCACAGTGGATGGATCTGCATGTTTGATTTGACACAGATATAACTCCACATGCCTTTCCCTCCTATTTATTCAGGCTTGGGATCAGCTCTAGGAACACACTAGCTTGTGGCTCTCTGAGGCTGTGTTTGCATCTCCTCCTGATCTTGAACCAAGGATCTGACACAGTGGGTGAATTTATTTTTAAAAGATCCATCTGGGTAATCAGGGCCATGCACAAGTGTCCTGATATTGGGACCGATAGCTGTTCTGTTTTGTAGGCCTCGTATCCTCTCGCCTTCTGGATCATTTTTAATGTAATTATCTAAGAAATAAGATGACTTGCTGTGAGTTATAGACCTTTCCAAGAAGTTTGTTAGATCCAGTTAGCAGTGGTGTGTGTCTGTGTGATGCACCTGTGTATGTTATGAAGCTTGCTAGCTAGGCTTGGTAACCTTAGCTGGTATCTTATCTACACTCTTGTCTCTTAAATTAAAAAAAAAAAATGTTTTCCCTTTTAAACAGCATAAAATGATAGAGATCTATCGATATATCATATGAATGTGATAACTGCAGCCTGGCCCATCTTAAATTTTCAGAGCATGCATACATTTGCCTGTGAATAAAAATAAATTTCACGCGAGTCAGACTCGGCCCACAGAGAGATGTCCATTTAAATTAGACTGTCCTCCCAAAAAGGCACCAGTCATTTTCTGCAAATCCCCCAGAACAACATATTTTACATTTTAGAGACAAATCCCTCCAGTGGCGGTTGGAGTTATAAATTTTGCCTGTGAGGAACTAGAGGGAAAATAGTTTGTTGCTGTTTTAACCATGACAGCAAAAGTCTCCGGCAGTCCCCGCTGTAGACAAACCTGATCGAAGTTATAATTTTAATACAAATTAGAATGTTTTCCTAATCTTTCCAAAGCTGACTTTGTGCCTAAACCTTTAAAAGATTTATTTTTCTGCAGTGACTTGTCAAAGAGTTTTGAAAGGCACACAAAAAGCATTTATGCATCGTGTTGGAGGGCATGAACAAATGTCAGATTGGAGGGCTTGTTTAATTACAACTGTCGTGCAGGTATTGCACCAGCTGAGGGTGAAATGCCACGGAGATGTGCATATTTTAATAAATCCTGTAAATATCAGGAATTTGGCAATAGATGGGATATTTTGGGGGCAGGTTATCTGACATGTTTGTATTCAGAATTTGGAAAAGTGATGAAAAACATGTTAGACCAGATAAAAATATTATTTTGTAATTCTCTCTCTATAACATGAATTAATCCTTTGGGGGAGGCCTTTGCAGCTACAGTGGATCCGGCCAACAACACCCTCCATATTACATTCATTGCAGTGGCTGCTGCATACACAAAAAAATTATGATTGAAGATTTGTGGTCAGCTGTTTTATACATGAGATGTTATTTAATACAATCTGCAGTGATGCATTTAATTGCAATCGTGTGAGATTTTAGGGATAAGATATAATTTAATTTATTTATAAGTTGGTCAATTTCTGTGTTTATAGCAGCTGAATCAGCAAACACAATCATTAAGAAAATAAAAATAATAAAAGTAGAATAGCAAAAAAAATGCCTCCATCAAATAGGAGTCGAGTAGAAATGAGCTGAATTCAGCAGAATAAAACGTCACCTATGAAATGAAATAAAATACAGTAGCTCAATAAGTCCAAGATGAAGTGTGAAATAAAAAGCTGACAGTAATATTATAATATAATATAATGAAGTGGCTTTATGACGTCAAATCTCAGAAAATAGAATAAAGCAGTTGAGAGCAGAGTTGTGTTGCGTTGTACAGCGTTAAATATATCCTGCTTTCACCTGCTTCGGGCTCGTGTTTGATCAGCTCAGTGAAGATTGATATCTGCTGTTTGTTCAGCACAGCAGTTGTTATTGTTGTGTTGCTCTAAATTCTTTAACAGTTTGTACTGAAAACAAACTCGGTGCTCCAAATCAGCCGGGAAGCTGCCAATTTTGGAACTTCTGATCAGTTTATGAGAAGTTCAAACACTTTGTGCTCGCTCACGTTGATTGAGACGTTTATTTGTAGAATTTCTATTCTGCTTTGGTTGTTTATTTATTTAATATTAGCTTCCATGCAAGCATAGCCTCTGTGCTTTTTATTATATGACATAAGTGGACGTTCGGTGATTAAATGTTGATCATTTTTTTATGTTAGAAATCACAGATGCATCTTTAATGTTGGTTTTGCCTCATGGCAGGCTGAGGGGATCAATTGGATTTTAATTTCAGTTCCTGTTTGGCTTTCAGGAGTTTTGAAGATGATCATGATACAGGGGTCACTTTTTTTGCATTTGATTTTGATAGTTTCTGTTTTGCCTTCTAAATCAAACAATACTTTCACCCCTCACTCCTCCCTAAAAGCTGAAACTCTCACAGTTAACTTCAGCTCCAGCCAAGATGGCAGAGTCTTTGGCCCACATGATCTGTAGCTGGAGTAAAAGCCATATCCAGGTTTCTGGAGTTGAACCTGTGGAAGCATCGTTAATGGTTTTGGCCCAGTAAACACAGCTGAGGGGTCGGTTGGTACGAGTCCTCATGTCGCCCCCGTCTGCAGCTGCAGACATCAGGCTGGCAGGGGCCCTCGAAACTTTTGGCTTTGCCAGAAACACCGACTAGTCTGGCCCCAACTCACCACTGGTTACTGACTGTTGAAGCTTAACCTCAGGTCATTACTGTAACACTGCTGTGATCATCATTTCAGTTACACTGTGTTTAGACTTTGATCGTTGTGGATGTGTGATATGGTTTCCTGTGTAGCTAAGGGAAGTGCTGAGGTTCAACTGGCTAAAACTCCTGCAGTGATCCATAAATTCCAGCCAGAATTCATGTGGTTATTCAGATGTAGTCCTGTAACTGTGCAGTAATGTGTATTTAAAAAAAAAAAAAAAAAAAAAAACCTGACACGTGTCTTTTAACACACAAAATGTAAATATTGTGTTCAGGTATTCTTAACTTTAGCCGTTCTTTGTGACGGAGTTTATGACTTATCAATCAAGCAGCCTTACTGCTGCTGCTGTTAAAGAATATTATAATGAATACATATCTTTACATGCAATGTTTTTATTAAGCGTAACCTAGGGTTTTTTTTTTTTTTTTTTTTCTTTTTGTAGGGTTGTCCAATATCAGCAGTCTGCCTAGCAACAGCTTTGAGTAGATGTCTGTGCTAACAAGATCAAAATGAGTATCCTTTGCAAATGTAGGAAAACATCAACAAATCCATACGTGTTATCCATCTACAAATACGTCCATCACAAATGGTTTTAATGCTGTGAGAAAGTCTTACAGTGTGTGTGCAACGTCCTAATCAAGATTAAGCCTATTCCTGTCATACATCGAGATGAATGAAGCGCTTCTCGGGCGCAGACGTGATGCAACGGCAGACTATTACCTGCTGAATGTACCCTGAATGGATGATTGATGATTCATTCTGTGTCTCTCCTCTAACAATCACACAGATGAGAGAGCAAAGATTTCCCGCGCACCCCACAGAGGCTTGTGACAGCGATGTCCAAATCCCGTCCGAGGAACGTGACAGCAGATCTATCTGGTCGAAGCGTTTACATTTTGTACCTTCACCCACGATCAATACTCTGAAAATAAGGTCTCCTCTCATTCAGAAAGTTCACCGAATGACTTTGTTGTAGTGTAAGCTGGAGTTCGTGCAGCGCTCTGAGTAAAGTGCGAGGACTGAGATCTTTCTCTGAAACTCCTGTTTATTTTATGCACTTGGATTCAGAGTGGAGGAGTCTGAAAGGATGGCCTGCAGTTGTTTTGAAGAGGCCTCGATGATGAATGACCTGATGTGAACGAAGCGTTACTGGCATTGTGATCTTTCTGCCTCTCTGAATAGAGGAACATAGCCTGAGCATTTTTTTTAAAAGCAGCATGATACTCCAGAGTCAAATCAATACCTTCGTATTCAGCCGAGGTTCAAAGGTAGCAAAACCTTTGCTCTAGTTAGTTTTAATAAGTATAAAGGGAAAATGCAAGAAGCTCACAGCAAGATGTTTGTAGTGACAAGGTGAGGAGAGAAATATGAATTTCAGCAGTTTCCCGGTGCAGTGGGGCAGTTAAACCGTATTAATGAACAGCCCTTTTTGTCTTTCATTGCTGGAAACAAAAGTCTGTCATTGGTGGTGCATTGTAAAAAGATAAAGTGAGTGTGAGGATGAGGGAGACTTTCTTTCCAGGATTTATTGGCACCATTATAGTCAAACATAAAGCTCCTTAGGATGTAAAAGTTCAGTGAAATAGTATCTTGCAGACTGTCAGCCAGGGAGCTGTAAAGTCTATTATGCCATCACAGTTCAGTCCTTTTTCTTTGGTCTGAGAATATTTTACGTTTGCTCTTGTTTCAGTTGTTAAGTTTAAAAGCACCAATGTTTTTCTACCTAATAATAATAATACAGCAGGTAAAGTAATGCATAACCTCATATTTTTAATTTTTATTTACTTTTTAAAACATTGCGTGTTAAAAGGTCAAGTACTAAACTGAACCTGTTATGTTTTTCATTATTTTCGGGCATATTTATACATACTGTTACAAAGGTGGCTGTTCATATGAAAGTTTTAGTTGATGAGGTCAGACTATCCCTGCGAGCCAAAAACTCGGACTGCTCGAAACACTTAGTTTGGAGGCTGTTTGTTCTACTCTCACTTCTGATGTCGTAGAGAGTGGATCTCTTATAGAGCGCAACAGGGACCGCCCACTTTTTTAAGGGCTTCAGTTTCTCCACTGACGCATCAGAAAGTCCTCAGTTTTAAGCCTTGCCTGAAGTCAAACAGGTGACTCATGACCATAAAAAGATATGATTCTGATTTAAAACACAAAAAAAAAATGGAAAGGAAGGACTTTTTTTTTTTAAAAGGCAAAGGTATATGACAGAATTACATAATTACAAAGGTACATGCTTACATTTAGTAATGAACTGCTCATCTTATAACCTATTCCAAATCTCAGATTTTACAGTGAATGACTTGCAGCCTTTATGAGTTTAATCCTTTTCATTATTGTAATGTTTATATGGTTAGTAACATTGTAGCGGTTGCGCTCACTTAGCAGCCCGACTTTGTTGGATTTAAACATTTCCATTCCATTTTTGAATTTAAGAGTGAAGGTAGAGGAGTTCTTTTTGCTGAAACTGGGTTGATAACAGACGTACCATCGTTTCACAATGGCACAGCTTGCCGTAAGTCTGCTTTGGCTGGTTACGACGTTATGGGTCACATCAAAATCCCTATGAAGAATATGAAATGCTCTCAGCACAGAGGAGCTGCCGTTGAGATCTTCTGTTCAGGAGAGAGAGCCAATCAAAAGAGCGCTGCCTGAAAGGGGACAGGTGCTAAATCAGCTTGTTTCAGACTGTGGATGAACTGAGAGTAAATCATTATTTTCAGCTGGGAAGCATACAAAGATACTTCAGAGTTCAAGAATAGAAGTATGTACTGGAAATGAGCGGAGCAGGTCCCCTTCAAGGCATGCAAGCAGTATTTGAATTTTTGTAATTTCTATGTGCATATATAATATAAGTTTTACAATTAGGGGGATGCTGACTGTGAAGTTCTTTGCTGATATGATAAAGGCTTAAAAATGTAATGCGGCCAATAATCATTAATTGATCTTTTTCTGTATATTTTTTTTGATGATATAAATAATTCTTATTTATAAATGTATAAAGACTGTGTTAACATTTACTCAGAAAAGATCGGATGTGCCACAACTGAAAAATGTCAGAAAACAGACCCTATTGGTGCATCCCTAATAAATACAGTGTCATAAACAATAAAGTCATCAAGCCAGTAGCTTGTATCAGACAGTGTATGAAATTGGAGTCTGCATTAAATGAATAAGCATTGCACAACACTAAAAACACAGAATTGTAAATGAGTACAAATACGTCCTCTTTAAGGAAAACCAGGAAGTTGGTCAAATTCAAACTAAGGCCAGTTTAAACATGAATTTGCTTGAAGATGCTTCCAGTAGTAAAGAAAATGAATTAATTGAGTCTAAATGACCTTTGGCCAGTAATCCAAACTGTAAAGCCCATTAATTTTTCTATTCTGAGTTGTTAAAAGACTGTAGTCTCTAATGATCAAATGAAATATCATTTTCAGAGTGCAGTAATTACTGGTGCTTCTCAGTTACAGAGTTTCAGTCTCAGTGGAGTCCCAAAACCAGATCAAGGGATATTAGCAAACTGCTTGGTTAAATGCCTGTCTAGCTAATAATTCAAAGTGTGCGTGTGTGCGCCTGCGTGCGCCTGCAGCATTTTCCGGAGTAAATGTAAAGAATATTTTCCAAACAATGAAAATCCATGTGGGTTTAGGATCTTTATCATTTCTTCAACCAGGAAATTAAATTGCACTCAGTGTGTTGAAAAGCTTCATGATTTCCTGCAACTTCGTGTTTTGAATAATTTTCTAAGAGGATGTGTCACTGGAATCAGATTTTTATTTTATTTTTATTTAAAAAAGGGATTGCTTTACTATTTTCCTCCAAGATTATCAAAATTACATAGCGCATCTGAAGTGTGTGCCCAGTCATCGTCAGACCTAATTCCTTGTTGTGGAAACTCTGCTCTGTTGTCACAGCGTTATGTCTGGTCCCCAAACTGTGACATGCAATTAGCTTTCATCTAAAGCACCTGACAGTCTCTGGATTAGAGCACTCGGAGGCACATTCATAGAGACCCCACTTCACGGATTAGAACCCAACCTGTAATCCAGCCCGGGGAGATTAGGCAGATCAGAGGCAGTCCTGACTAAAGCAACGTTTATATCCAGAACACCCCGACTGACTGCACCAACACTCAGAGGGCCAAGATTTACCTCTCCTTTGCTTTAAAAAACATGCAAGTGGGGCACAAAGAGCGTGTGCTGGATGCATGAATGTGCCTGAAAAAGAGAGCGCAGAGAAGAGAGCGTGAAACTAGAAGAAAGGGACAAACAAACATGGCAGCGTAAAGGTCAACATTCACACTGTGATGGTTCCGGGTTTAACAGATATTGGTTTGTCACTATTGTATTCTGTAAAATATTAAAGTGACAAATAACATTGCACATGGCTAAAGACGGAATTTATTTTGCCTTTTATTAATAGCAAAGCAGTAGTTCACAACCCTAAAACGAAGAAGCGCCCACTTGAGACACTTTGAAATAAACTTTGAGTTAAGTACTTTTTTAGTGATGAGAAACGGCCAGACTATCAGATATTACATGAAAGAAAATCAAAATTAGATCCAAATCTGAAAAAATGAACACATTTGTCTTCCTTTGTTCCCCTTCAGATGAATGCTGTGACCCATTTAGAGGGTCCTCAACCCGAGCGTGGAAACTATCACAGTAAAGGACTTTAAATCTTTAAGTCCAACATAAAATTAAAGATGTTCATTAAATGTTGTCAAATACTGACTGTGAACCAAAATAAGCTTTTTATATAGAAATTGGTCAAATATTATTAATCAAATAATCTCCAACCATTTTGATCACCGTTGAAGCCAAAACATTGATTGTTAAATACATTTTTAAACTAATTTGAAAATGTTAGCTTAAATTTTGTAAAATGCTTTTAAATATAACTAACAACCACAAAAATACACATGAAAAAGAATACCTGTAAAATACCCATAACCATGCGTTTGTGATCCGAATCTATCAAAGATGACCGCTCCCAGTAGTGCTGGGTAAGGCCGTCTCCCCTAAAGGACAAAGTGTGGTAATATTTTAAATTAAAAAAAAAAAAAAAAAAGTTTTTTTTTTTGTTTTGGGATCTTTTTAATCTAAAAAAAAGAATCTAATAAAATTTACAAATATCACTGAAAATAGTTTGTAAATATACAATAAATGATTCAGTCCACAAAAAATGTTTGAATAATAAAAAGTAAAAACAACATAGAACTAGCAGTGAGACAGAATTATATCAAGAACAAGTAAAGAAAAAAAAGATGCATTATGTTCACATAATTGAACCAAATGATTACCTTCCATAGCAGTTAGCACATGGAAGAAAACAAAAACCACAGATCCGTATTTTCAAGATATTTTAATTGGCGGCTATTGACTTCCATACTTCATGTATGTAATATGATTAAATGTTAGCAAACACTTAAAGAGTGGGTCTCATATTTTACATTTTCCTTCTTGCCAACATCCTTGTCCAGAAAATATAAAAAAAATCCACTCATTTCTCTCTTTATTGCACTGAACACAAACTGAACTTTATTTTGTAGCTGAAAATGGCCGGGATAGATGCTGACGAGGGCAGAGTTTGAACTGGAATAAAATTATTTTATTCAAAACTTTAAAACCGAGGGATATTGCTTATCAGCAGCTTTAACTGTTTACCTAAGAACTGCAATTTCATAAAGTTTGAGGACTCAGGAGAGTGAAGCTTTGTCTGCAATATCTGTGTAGCTTCTGTGTTTCCCATAATTTAAACCATTTAAACCCTCCCTGCTTTTCTTCCAAACTTCCTTGGTGGAGGCTAAAAATGTTTTTTTTTATATATATATATATATATATATATATATATATATATATATATATATATATATATATATATATATATATATATATATATATATATGAAATAAAGTCAAAGCCTTGTGGAAAAGCTGCAGTAAATTAATTTTTGAAATGTATAATAAATGCAGTGTTTGCATTCAGAGATACTATATCTCTGTCGCTTTCAAATGCTTTTATTTCACAGCCCAACTTTTCGTCTTACAGTTTGTTATGCAGGAGCCCTCACAAAAAAAAAAAATAAAAAAAATAAAAAAAACTCATTTAACTGTCTGTTAATATAATTCCCAGATTCGGCATATGAGGCAGAATCCCTCAACAAGATAACGCAAACAGCATCGCTATGCACAAGTCCTTTAGGAAATGACTCTGATTGCCAGATGCAGCATATAGGCAGGCTGTTGGACAACTTAAATGCTATCTACTCTTGGCGAGGCTGTGATAAGGCGCAGGCGTCCGCTTTTTGAAACAGGAAGATAAACAACCCCCCCGTTCCCTCAGGAGCTTGGAGGATATTCTATGGGGCCGGACCCCCGAACAGCCAACAAATTCCACCTTTAATAGAACTACCGGAGGAGCCAGATGACTCTGCGGTGGGCTGTACACAAAACCTTGTGAGGAAGAATGAAAGTGTGTGTCAGTTTTCATTTACCTGAATGCTGCGGCTGCTGCTGTGACTGCTGTGCGGGGAGGATTTGTGGGGACGACAGTTCTGCTTTAACAGAGTGAGAATGGAGAGCGGCCGGCCTGATGGCAGATGTGGGTTTCCACTTTGCAATCTTTATTAGGTGCTGTGAGTTCAGCTGCTGCTTAACAGATATTGATTTATCATTATTCTATTTTAATGAATAACAAAAAAAATTGATTTTTTTTTTTCTGCACTTGTCTTTTATTAATAGCTGTGGTTGTTGTGGTTCACCCTGCCTTAAAACATTAGCTCCTAACCTTAAAATGAAGCAGTTCATACTTGTGATGCATCTTTGAATTGCGAGCTGTTCGAGACGTCTCAGATTTTCATTTAAATATTTTTAGCGGTGAGAAACAAAAAGCCAAAAGAATTATATAAAAATGAGAATAAGTGAAGTTGTCTTCTGCAGAGAGATGCTGCGACCTGTTGGCCAGGCCACCAACCCAAGATTGGAAATGAGAAGAGCTGTACCACTGGTTTCAGCCAATACAAATCAGGACTCTATAACATCTATAATCTATCATATTAAAATGTTAAAACCCAACAGAAAATTACAAGATGATCATTAGATGTTAAGTATTTATATAGAGTTTGGAAAAGTTTTGAAAAGTGAGCCCTGCAGCTTTATTTTCTTTTTAAATTTAAGGTATTAAAGTGATGCTCTTATGCAGAGAAGCTTAAAATATGAGGAGCTATTAAGGGGTTAGCGTTTGGCTCAAGGACATGTGGATGTTGTAGGATCAGACTTGTGACTCTTCAGGTGTGAGACTGACTAGCCTCAATAAAAGCTTATATTTAATCTAATTTATGACTTTCAGTTGCTGTGAAACAGACACCTCTAGCACAAGACTCCCACCAGTTGGTTTATGAAATATCTTCCATTTAGAGCCACTTTTCTGTGTTTGACAGTAGACGGAAGAGTAGCGTAAGAGTCCTTAGAGTGTTGATGCTGTCTTTGGAGTATTTTCCAACTGGGCACTTGTCGTCATAGTCATTTACAGTGAATTTAACTCGTCTCGTCTTGTGAGGTCCCTGTGTAGTTGAGCTGATGGACCAGCTGAGGGCATTTGACGCCCACTAAGAGTTTAGATCTGTTTTCTCCCAGTGATATCAAAGTGTTACCTGAGGGGGGTCAGAGATGATGACAAATCACAAAGTGTGTCAAGACATCACAGGCAGCTGTGGATGGAGCTGAGTCCTATCACTGCAGCACTGCTTTGAGAGGCCAGGGCACAATTATTACCATGACTTCTGAGGAGGATAAATACTATACGCGGACAGACTGCGGGATTTTTTTTGGGGGGGGGTTGAAGAAGAAGAAGGGGGGGAGAATCTAGCCACCAGTTTTCCAACTTACCCAGAGGAAAAATGCATAATCATATTATTTCACACACGACTTGGTTCAAAGGCGGCCAAAATAAGTTTGTGAGGTTCCCATGGGTCTGTCAATCTGTTGAAGGAGCTGCAGGCAAAAGCTTAGGATGCACCAAGTACGAAACAATTATGATCATCCCATTAAAGCATAGCGAAGCAATTTGGCAGCTCAGTCTGGGGAAAAAAAAACACACTCCTGTCAAGTGATGCTGTGAGATCAGCTCACACTATCATGATACTATTGTACGTATATCTCACATACTTAATGATTGTTTGTCTTTACATCATGACGAGGGGGGGGGCGTGTTTGTTAATGTTGTTACTTCTGAAACTGAAGAATTGTTGTTTTTCCTTTAAAGCAGGAAGGGCTCCGTAAAGCCAAAAAAAAAAAAAAAAAAAGTGGGAGGGGTGAAATGATTAGTGCGCTTAGTCAGCTGTGAAATTGAGTTTATGGTTTTCAAGACGGTGAATTCAATTCGATAATGGGTATTAAGTTGTAGAGAATAATTAATAGTAATTGACTTCTTTCCATCACTATGCAAATTAAACACAGATAACACCACGGGAGCTTTTTAAGGCCAGTCAAGTTTGTGGGGATTAAGTTTATGGAATTTTTGTTGGAGAGAGGAGTGGCTCCTGTTCTGCTTTGATTGCTTTGTTGACAGATTTATCAGCGGGTGAGGGGTTACTGTCTCTTCAAGGATTAAAGGAATTGGGTTGTCACAAACTGTCAAGGCATTGACTTGGGAGCATTCTGGTATGTTTGCCATAATGGGCTCAGGCTGTTCCCCGCCGTACTGCCAAATATATTCTTATTGGACCGCAGCTGTAAACAGGGGGTGGGGGGTGCAAAGGAAGGATTGAATGAATAGTGCTGAGGGAGAAATATCCAGCGGGTGGATTTGTCAAGATGCAGATTTGGATTTGGAGAGCTTGTTCATGCTGAGATTGGTTAATTCATCGTGATGTTAATGAGTGAATGCATAGATGTGTTAGAAATGGAGCTTCCCAGGACTTAAAAACTGCACTATAACACAGATCACATGTGTTGGAAATGGAAGGAAATATTATCCTTCGATTGGTCACATTATCAGACGGCAACATGAACTCAAAATGATCAAGTCCAGCTTGGGGGACTCATTTGTAGAAATGTCTTTATGAACACTGCAAACATTAATTAAATGGTGTTCAAATCAAAACGACATTTAACTCACCAGAGAGATGACTGACAACAGCATGGCGGCAGCCCACAGACATGTGGTCTTCATGCCTCCTCGTGGAGCGTCTCTCCTCATGCCAAACAGTCCTTGATCTTCTCAGCTGTTGCAAACAAAAAAGAGAGAATCTCCTTCTGACTGAGCCGTTATCAGTTGCCAAACTTGAGGTGGAATAAAGAGTGAAGAAGACGGTCCAGAGGTGCGGGAGAGGAGAGCAGGCTTCTCCAGTTCATTCAGGAAGGGTCAGATGTCTGCTGTTAAAACGCTTCAAGTGAGTACCAGGGTGTTTTCTGACGCAGGGTTTGGAAGAAGCTGCGGTGGGGAACGGAGGTGTTTGTACATCTGAGTGTGGAGGGATGTTTTATATAGCGCGCTCTGAGGTTCAGAGAGAGAGAGAGAGAGTGGGGGAGTGGAGGGGAAGGGACAGAGAGAGAAAAGATGGAACGAAGAAGGGGGAGGGAGAGAAGAGAATGGGGGAGCAGAGAGGGAGGTTCACACTTCTGAGAAGCAACTTTTAACATCATCAAGGGCTGACATCTAGTGGGCAGTCAGCTGCAGTGGATCCTTCTTCTTCTAACTGTACAGCAAACCCAGTGAGATTCAAGAACAGTTCTGTTTGTGTGCATCCTGCACTCGGACCTCCAATTAAGTATTAAAAAGTGCCAATCAAGTATTTATACATCAGCCCTGAGGCAACTGTTTGTTGTGATTTGGTGCTATATAAATAAAATTGAATTTAAAACTACATTTTAACACTGTTGGCACTCTATAATGCTCAAAATACCAATTCATCACTAAGACCATGAAGATATTGTTTTTAAAATTACATGAAGGTACTACACAGTGGTTTCCATTCATAAAAGTCCATAACACCACGTCATTGCACATTCTAAAGCACATATAATCATTGCAAATGCGCTGGGGAAAAAAAAAAATACCACAAATTTGTTTAGTCTGCACTTGGAGAAAGTTTGCAACTTCCGGGAGGTTGAAGCTGGAGAGGTTGATATCCTAACGTTTAATCAGCAGGACGGTCCGACTCTAAAATAATTAGATCCAGTAAAGCAGCTTGATAGCATCTACAGCAGACGCTCCCTGTCCAGGAAATGCCCGTGTCCTTTAAGCTCCACGCCCCCAGTTTGTAGGGCAGGTTATCAGTTTAAAAAGTCTCCCTCAGATCCACAGATGACATCTTGTTGGACACAAACCAAAACCTCAGGACTGATCATGTCTAATTATTCCTACTGATAATATTAATGTCTGTATTTCCACACTGATACAATTCTTGTGTTGTTATTGCCCATAAAAAAAAAAAATGAGTGCTTTCAGTCTTTGGAAGTGTTTCCAGTGGAAGTGGAGTGAAACAAATCCACAGTGCTCATTCTGAAGTTAGTAAGAGGCTTCAGCCGGCAGACTTAAACCAAAATCATGCAGATATATACAGTGTGCTGCAGAGGGCAGATAGGAATACAAAGGGGATTTTGTACTAAAATGCAGAAACTTTGGAAGATCCTTAGGTTATTTAATTAAAGGCTTCTTATCTTATTAACTTTAGATAAACCAAATTTTGCCCCCGTTACTTACATTAAGAGGACGTCCCTTCCTCCCTCTGCTCTGTTCATAGGGGCAGACAGAGCTACATTTACATGATGTCCATGCTGTCTGTGTATTGTGTTGAAGAGGTATCAACTAAAGTTTACTTGAAGCTGAGCTGTACTTTGGAGTAATAGCATGGTGCAGCAAGTCAGTGGCTCAACACTGGCACAGAATTCATGCTATCATACTGAGCCCACTTATTCTGGTTGCTAGAAGAGCACAAAGTGTTTAGTTAAAAGAAAAACAAGAAAATAAATAAACGAACAGTTTGAATAGAAGTCGTCTTTCAAAACAACAAAAAATTACTTAAAATGTAAATTGGAGAAAAGCTCTACAGGCAATTCAATAGAGATTTAAAAAAAACAAACAAAACCTTTTTAAAAACCTTCTATAATGACGGCTTCACCTCTTGCTGCTGATGGTCTTTTATTGTAGTGAATAAATCTAATGGAAACGCCAAATACAGCTGCTTTGTTATTAAGAACTGGTAAAATGAACGACAACATTTTCCTTGAATATTTTCAGCAAATGCACCAAATATGTATTAATACCCAACTGGAAATAGTACTCAAAGAAAGCCCAATTTAGTCCTACTTGAGTAATGTTTGCAATTACCTGAACATGCAGCTGTTAAAGAGAATTATTGAGGCTTTTAAACAAAGAAATCATTTCTGCGTCATCTGTTATTTCAGATTTATGTCTTCGGTATGAACGGACTCTGGGTTCAGAGTCGTGCCGCTGTCAGCTAACTGCAGATACATGAAACTGGATTTAACCCCTCTCTGCGGTTGTTGATTTGGGCCAATTTTCTGCCCGATTTTACATTTCCTCCATTTAATGCTTCATAACTAATGTAACGCAGTTTCTCACAGAACCACGGGAAATGAAAGCGGACGGCTATTAAATTTACAACCATAATTTCCATAATTACTTATCTCTATGAAAATATAAGACACTGAATGCACAGTTTAATTTAAATAAAAGTCTTAGAATAAAATGAATACATTTTAAATTGTTAAACTCTTTAAATTTATTATTTATGGATTTAAACAGATAGGAGTTTGCATTTGAGAAATTTCTTTGTGTTCATGGTGCGGAAAAACTTTGTTGTAATTTAGAAAGTGTGCTCTAGATTAGACAGTGTGTCCACCACAGAGAACATCTTTTCTACCAAAAAATGCAGTGTTCTCTGCACTCTTTCACCACATTTATGTCTCTGCTTTACTCCACTTACCTTTTGTCATGCATAGGCAGTATAAACCAATCAGGCATAACATCATGACCACCTGCCTGATATTGTGTTGGTCCACCTTTTGCTGCCAAAGCAGCCCTGACCTGCTGAGGCATGGACTCCAGTAGAGCCCTGTGGGTGTGCTGTGGTATCTGCACCAAGATGTTAGCAACAGATCCTTTTAAGTCCTGAAAGCTGCGAGGTGGAGCCTCCATGGATCAGGGATGTTTATCCAGCACATCCCACAGATGCTCGATTGGATTGAGATCTGGAGAACATGGCGGCCAAGTCAACACCTCAAACTCATTGTTGTGTTCCTCAAACCATTCCTTTGCTTTGTGGCAGGGTGCATTACCCTGCTGAAAGAGGCCACAGCCATCAGGGGATACCGTTTCCATGAAAAGGTGTACATGGTCTGCAACAATGCTGAGGTAGGTGGTACGTGTCAAAGCAACATCCACATGGATGGTTGGACCCAAGGTTTCCCAGCAGAACATTGCCCAAAAGCATCACACTGCCTCCGGCAGCTTGCCTTCTTCCCATAGTGCATCCTGATGCCAGGTGTTCTCAGGTAAGCGACACACACACACACACACACACACACACACACACACACACACACACACACACACACACACACACACACACACCCGGCCAGCCATGTGATGTGAAAGAAAATGTGATTCGTCAGTCCGGGCCAGTTCTGATGCTCACATGCTCATTGTTGGTACTTTGGGCAGATGATAGGAGTCAGCCTGGGAACCCTGACTGGTGTGCAGCTATGTAGCTCCATACACAGCAAACTGTGTTGTGACACCTTTCTATCAGAACCAGCATCAACTTTTTCAGCAGTTTGAGCCTCAGTAGCTCGTCTGTTGGATCGGACCACACGGGCCAGCCTTCACTCAATAATCCTTGGCCACCCATGACTCTGTCACTGGTTCACCACTGTCCCTTCCTTGGATCACTTTTTGATAGATACTGACCACTGCTGACTGTTTTTCCTGCTTCTGACACATCAGCATTGAAGACAAATGACAAAATGATGCCCGTGGCTGCAGAGGACTTCGGTCCTATAGAAATCTATAGGAAAATGGCCTTTGGCCCTGACCCCAATTAAAACTTTCCTGATGAGTTTATATGTTTTATACCATCTATGGTTTTATTAAAGATGAATGTAGTTGCCTTGAAATCACCCATTGGTATGTGAAGGGCAGAGGGCTGTTTTTTCTATAGATTTGTATGGATCCAGAGGTCTTTTTGCCACACAGGGAGCGCCCACTGGTGGCCATGAGAAAGAATGCATTTTTTTTTTTTTTCTTTTCCCTGAAGCTCCCAAGGACTGCAGATGAAGGCTAAATCTGGCATATTTACATGATGTGCTCATGCTAATTAATATGTGCTGTCCTTTTAAAATAAATATAAACATTCATACTTTTATCCAGAGCATGGTGAAACAGACATGCACATAGAGAGGAGCAGAAGAAAGACTGGTCAAGTAAATATATTTACTCATTCACTGTAAGTCCAATAAGTTTCCCAACAAATATTAAATTATGTAAGACGTAAACATTTCAGGATTTCTGTAAAAGCAGCCAAACAAACGGAAACCTCTGCATCTGAAAAATTAAGCCTGTGTGGAAGTAGCAAGAACTGCAGTTCCTCGACGGGCCACGTGAAGTTGGCTCTAAATCATAGTACATCATAGATGGATGAAGCTTCCTTGATGTCACTCATTCCTGCTTCACCATCATCATCTCGGTGTTCTGAAACCTGATGTGATGAGAGAGGGCGAGTCTGACTGTGAAACTGTGCATGTACCCCAAATAATCCTCCTTTCTGAGAGAGTATGATCTTTTATTCAATGTGACCTGAAATGAGTGGAACCTGCTTTGATGTATGGTCCGAAGACAAGTGGCACTGACAAAAAGACAGGAGGCTGAGCTGGAGATGGCAGAGCTGAAGATGTTAAGATTTTTGTTGGGAGTGACCAAGAAGGGACAGGATTAGAAATGAGTACATCAGAGGGACAGCTCAGTTTGTGCAGTTTGGAGATAAAGTTAAAGAGGCAAGACTGAAATGGCTTGTGCAGATGCGGGATAAAGGATGTTGAATATGGAGCTGCCAGGCAGGAGGAAAAGAGGAAGACCACTGAAGGTACATGGGTGTAGTGGAGGAGGACGAGCAGAGGGCTGGGTGTGACAGAAGAGGATGCTGGAGATAAAAATGAGATGGAGACAGATGATCTGCTGTGGTGACCCCTAAAGGACCCGAAATGAGCGACAGAGACCACAAACTGGAGAGGAAAGTGGTCATAGGTCAAATCAGACTTTCTCCCGTAGATTCCTTTTAGGACCAGAGGTCTTTTTGCAACAGGTATTGCCCCCTGGTGGCCAATAAAAAGAATGCCAGTTTGAGGTTGTGGAAGCAACTCCCAACTGACAAAGCAGTGAGTAAAGGTGGCTAAATCCATCTCATGTGTACAGGTTATTACTCGTGTTTAGTGTATTACTGCCATTATAGTGCTGGGAAAGCGGTGATGGCTGTGATGATGGCGCTCTAGTACAAAATTCAGTTTCCAGCTCCTTTAATGTCAGATTTGATCTTTTTTTTTTTTCCAAAGTGAACTCAAAAACGACTCCGTAACTTTGTGTGTTCACAACCGTGTCCGCATTTATTGTCAGTATTTCTTCCCATACATATAAACAACCTATACAAAATGCCGACTCTTCATTTTCTGCTTCTTTTTGCTTTCCTTTTTTTTTTTTTTTTTTTTTTTTTTGTTTGTCACAACATACAACTGGCATCATGATAACAACAATCAGGAATATCATACACCCAATTTTGCAATAGTCAAACTAAACATTTTCTGTGCAATACAAAATAAATGTACACATACTTTGATCTTTTTTTTTTTTTTCTCCAAAAAATAAAAAAATCGCTGTTATTTACAAAATCCAACAAAAAGAAGTAAACATTCGCCACACCAGTTTGCTTTTACGTTGAACTCGGAAGCGTGTTTTCTTATTAACATGTTGTTATACTTTGTTTGTACAGTTTTCTTTTTAATATTTCATCTCTGTGTAGTGTGAGCACCTATAATACTTACTACGTGAAAAGGTTTCAGAACTGATTCGAACCGTCGACCTAACCTTGAAAGCAAATTTAGTATATTTTTATTTTTTTTTGTCTAAACATACTGTAGTATTGATGTATGCCCCATTCAAGTATTAAAACTGTATTACAGGACTGTTAGTATTCAGTTATCATCAGTAAGGCAGAAAAGACATTTGGATGACATGAATGATTTTAAATTTTGCAGTATCTTTTTTTTTTTTAATTACTCACTGCAAAATGTGAATGTTTGCACACATGAACTGTTATATGTAAAGATTAAAAAAAAAAAAGCCTGAATTTTGATATTTAAAAAAGGTTTTAGAGCAGGCGATGAGTTAATACCTGCTGATATCGTAGTTGCATCTGGGCAGAAATAAAGTGGTGACACCAGACGAAATCTACAAACCACAAAAGCAACTTTACTACAACCAAAAAGTCTGTTGTGAGAAATAAAATCTATACATATATTTACTGGAGATTCACGCCTGTTCTGTTGGACGCGACGCGTCTAAACGTCCCTTCCTGTCGCTGTTGTTTCGCTCGTCATGTTCTCGTGTTGACTGAGGCGCTTCCTCTGCTGTATTATTATTTTTTCTGTCTGTGGAAGAGGCAGTGTTTTATGGCAATATAAGACAGAAGTCACATGTGCATATCATGCTGCACTAATATAGTGCAATGTAGTGCCTGAAACAAAGCAAGGGTGGAGGCAAGCAGGCAGTAGTTTCCATGAACAACTGATTGCAGGCTACTCCTCCATCAGCATCATACAGATTGGTTTATCCCACAAACACAGGCCTGTGTGCCTCCGAATCAAGCGGGGGAAAAAAAAAAGAGAGCGAAGTAATGCCTCCCTTTTGTTCAAGACTGTAAAAGAGATTTGAGTCAAAACCCAGTTGAGGATTGAGAAAAAGGAATCCAAACCTTTTTATGGAGATTTTCCCTCTCCCTCCTCCTCTTCCCTGCGGTGACTTTTGGCAACGTACGAACCGTCGGAGCATCCTAAGCCTCCAGCTACTCAGCATTTTTAGGGACAAGCAGAAAAGGCGCGGGGGAAGAGCTGGAGCCTGTGCTGCCATGTTCAAAGACAGCAGGAGAGCTGGTTCTGTCTTCTGCACCCAGCATTTCCTGTGTCTCAAACAAGTCTGTTAATGCAGGAATACTGGTGTGTAGGGGGCAGGGGAAAAAAAAAAAGGCATTTCTTTGAACACGCTGGAGGTCATGATGGTTCTCGCAGAAGAAAATATTTAAGAAAACAAAAGAGGAGTGAATGAAGCTCTACTTGAAATGGTTAAACCCCACCAGTGTCTCTGCTAAGAGGATTTTCTGTCATTTCTGTGCTCCGTGACGTGCCCGTTCACTGCAAACATCCATGGCCCTCGCTGTAATGGCGTGATGAAGTGGGTCTCTATGACAGGTGAAGTGCTCGGTGAAGCGGCTCGTGGAGGACTACATGTCCGTGTCCCCGTCGTAGGCGAGAGTCAGAGGTTTTAGTCGGTTATTCTGCTGTCTCTGTCTCTGAGGTCTCTTTGGCTTTTTGCTGTATGAAAAGATTAAAAGAGTCAGAAACACAACTGTACTGTAACGTGACACGCTTTATGCTTCGGGTAAATATGGTGGTAATTATGAAACATACAATGCAGGTGGGATAATATCACAAACAGGAGAGGGAAACTGCTTTTGAAAATTTTGATATAAATGTGCTTTGTGTCCTAGTTTTTATTTGCAGATGTAGATTTTTTCTTTTTGTTGTTTTTAATTTGAAAAATAAAGTTAATAGTGAAGCTTCCTAATTATTTCTAGTCAACAAGTTAACCATGAATAAACTATCAAGAATCTAAAGATAGAATTAGTCTCTACTGTTCTAAATCCTGTGAAAACAACAAAACAAGACCTCTTAAAGGACATAAAATTAGTTTACTCATGTGGCAGTCATTTACTTTGGAAGGGGCGTGGCTTGTTTTGACGACTCCCTGAAAGTCGTTCTGACCACTAGCATCGCACGATTTCATTCATTTTTGAAGAAGAGGCCCGAGTTACAGGGAGCCAAATCTGGTGATCAGGGTGGGGGGGCAACAAGTTGTTCTCCTGTGGCCAAAATACTCAATTCGCTGTGAGCCGGCACAGGATGGCACACACCGTAGCTCCTCAGGTGGTTTGTGGTGAATGTTTTCCCTCAGATGTTAAAGCAGGACTCCGGGGGTTATAGCCGGAGACCCAGCTCAGACTATCAGTGATGATCGCTGACGTTAAAGAGAAGCCAGTTTGAAAAATGACCGGACTGATGATTCAAACGCAGCAGCTGCACTGAAAGCAGTCCAAACACGAGAGAACTAATCACCTAACTCTGGATTGCAACTTCTATTAAGTCTTTTTTATTTCAACCACTTCATTATTGGTTTTGATATTTCATGGGATTCAAAATCAGACAAAGCTACAAAAAAAAAACAAAACAAAAAAAAAACTGCAACCAATATGATTTAAAAACTATAAAAAAAAGTGCAGCTGTGCAGCCTAGATTGCACTCGCTGCAGTTTTCAGTTTATTTTATGTGAAAGGTGTTAGTGAGTTAATTTGCAGACAAACTTTTCTACCAGAGAAAAAAAGTAAAGACACGATTTATGCTTTTCTCCGAGCCATCAGTGCTGCCTTAAATATCAGGATGTGTCAAAGTGAGGAGGTGTGTAATGTTTGAAATTTTAATAAGCATTTGATATCCCATAGGGAGTGGCTGTTAAAAACATTAAAGCTAATATTTAGTTCTGTATTGTATCATTTAATTTTTGTTATTAAAATCTATTATCTGGTTTTAGCCAGAAAAAAAGTCTAATTAACACTTCAAAATCTCTCCACAAACATCCTCCCAAAGCCAGAGTACAGAAAAATGTAATGAAATGCTTCAGAGAGGAAATTCAGGACGATCAGAGGAACTCTCGGGGGAATTTCCTGTGAACAGTTTGTCTGAAGAGCTGCAGAGTAAATGACAGCAAACACCTGCATCTTTCATCTGCACTGACTCATGTTCACACTGCAGCTGTAGCTAATGTTTGCTCTTATTGGCAATTAAGCTTTTTCAGTTAAATGATTTGTAGAGCATGTAACTCAAAAGCAGCAAGTGTTGATATTACATTAATAAAAAAAAAATGCTATTGGGACATCTGATCTAAAATAAGTCTTTATAGATTTTTTTTTTTTTCCCAAAGTTGAGAGAAACAAACAATATAAAGTGTTTATCTAGTAACAGGGAAGTGTTACTGTGTTTCCAGTTTTGGCCACAAGTGGGCAGCGTGACATCATTTAACTGAAGCAGCCTCACCTGCAGGCACTATTCACGAGCCTCTTTGAGGTCATCATCTTAGTCTGCTGATATTAACAGGGATTAATAATATTAACCCCTGTTAAAAAGTTAAATGAGGAAAAATGTTTTACATGGCTGCTGAGAAGTATGATGAAAATATGAGCGACAGTGTAGTAATGTACTATTTTTTTTTCTCATTTTCTAAACAAATGGAGTGTAACTATTTTTTTTAATGACTAGATATTGATCTATTGATCAACAGTTACTAATTTAAAACCAACTTTTTATTAACACATGAACATGATTTTTGTCCACATCCTAATAAATGAGGTCATGTGGTTAACGAGTACTTTTAGAGCTTATTGGAAATGTTAAAACTGCTTTTTTTGGCTGAGGTTTCTTTGTGTGGGTATTTTTATTTTGAGTATTTTAGTTTTTTTGTTTTTTTAACTGATGTACAATATTGCTTTGTTCAGTTAAATGAAATGTTATTCATATACTGTAGCGCTTCAAGGCGACTGTGGATGCGATTTCTTGTCAGGGTTTAAGAAGATTTAAGAAGCTCAGTACAGCCATAGAGACACCCCGGTCTTAATAAACACTCACTTTTTAAAATTATATTTAAACATGGCTCTTTTTTTGATGTTTAATTACTGCAGATTTTGTCTGAAGTGCTATATGAATAAACTTTACTTGGTAATGGTATACCTGCTTTTAGTTTAGATATAGGTAACTATAGTAACTGAGACCGTGTGGATGGAGCTGCTGTACCCTTTTGTTTATTGGAGTCCTGTTGTTGAACCCTTGAGCCTGAGTGCTTTGAATGTCAGCATCTTGGTGCTTTGAAGTTTTTTTTTGACTTGACTTTGCAAAATAAGCATCTCACTGTATTCATTAAGACTTAGAACAAAAAGTGATCAAGTGTTTCTTGAGGTCAAGTAACAAAAAAGAAAAAGTTTCAATCTTCTGTTAATGTCTTTGTGGAATTGGAGTCGCCGCCTCCTGCGAGCTGTTAGAAAGAAGGCAGGCTTAAAGCACTTCCATCACTTTACATTTCAGATGTGGAAACTACGTCTGTCTAGACCGAGTCTGTGGGTGGTAGTTGTACTTTTAAACTTTGGTCAGAGCTGACCTTTTCTCCACAGTTTTCAGTCTTTGTTAAGCTGACTGCCTCCTGGCTCCTGCTTTATGTTTAGTGTGCAGACACAGAAGTGGTTTCAAGTTCTTATTTAACGTCTTTAGACCCGAGCTCTTTTTGGGACACATTTTTCTCCTAGCTATTTGGGATTAGTTGGACCTGATGAGTATAAAAACTAACCTTCATCTTTGAATGAAAGTAACTAAATCATTACATAGTTGTTACATACTTACATACATACAAATATGCCCATATGGGGACAGTGGGTATATGTTGAGTATAAAACTTTTCTGCACCTTATACTTCAGTGTATTCAGTAAAGTCCAAATATAATGTCCCCATATGAGGACGCAGGGGCTCAGGAGATTACTGCAGCAGGCAGGTATCAAAGCATGTTTCATTAAATCTAAAAGTGTACCTCCCTCACTGCTGTTCCTCCCAACTTTGTGTTTATATACTACAAAAAATGAGCAAAGCTAAGTGAAAACCCCTGGAGCGAAAAACTGAAGCCAGTGTGGAAGTGTCAAAAACTGCAGGTCCTGGACGGATCACTTGAGGCTGAATCCAAAAGTGAATCGATCCTTTTTACACTCGCGTGTTAAAATGTCTCATTTCCAGCATTAAAAACATGTTTTCAGACTCATAGTTATATTTTCTCTCTCCCTCACAGTGGGTGTTTTTGTTTGTTTTTTTAAATTTGTTTCTTATAGCAAAGCCATTTGTAGACTTATAAGGCATCAAGTTGACGAATGTGTTGACACTAGCTATCTGCTAGGCCTCGTTTCCTCGTGAATACTACGGCTTCCTGTGACCATCGAAACATCTGTACTTCAGTTAAGGTGAAACTCTGGTATTTCATTAGTCTGTTGCTTAGCTCTAATTACCTGATATGTATGACTGTGCATTGCACCTGTACAGTTTATGAATGCAGCTTGTACACCATGTTTTCATTTAAATATGGTATCCTCTAATTTGGGGGAAAAACCTCAATGATTAGGGTTTACTATGCTGTCCTAAACTAATGGTTGATATAATGGGGGTTATGTAGAGCTTTTAGAGACATATTATGGTTTGCAACCAACTGTAATGATAATTTAGCTTTGTGACCTGTGCAGATTTAGTGTGTGATGTAATTAAAATTAAGCAGCAGGTGGAGAAAAGGTGGGGATGTATTCATATCTGTATGTCTAAAAGCTCTAATAGCTCTCTACATAAAGTGAGAGAAACATTTTCTGGGTGGTTTGTCCTCACCTGGACCAGCATCTTCACTCAGCCAGTCAGGCAGGACATGTGACACCTTGAGAAGGGTCACAGGGAAAGCTCAGGGACTCGCAGGTACTTATACTGAAGGGTGTGTCGGGGTGGGGGTGAACCCTCCACATCCTCTTTAGCTGCTGCTGCTTTCAGCTAGCTCTTGGCAATCGGGACAGGTGTAAGTCATCTCATGTGCATTTTGGCCCATCCAGACTGCTGTCCCATTGGTATCAGACTCTTGGGCCTTAAGTGAGCGATGCACCTTAGCACAGTAGCTGCTGCTCTCACATGGGGAGGGGCATGAAGGAAGCAAAAGAAGAAGTAAAGACAAAAAAAAAACAAAAAAAGAAAGCGATAATGTGAAGGAGGGGACGCTTGAACTCAAAGCGGGTGGGGGGGAAATGTGAAGGGTTTGGTTTCATGGATGAGGATGATGATTATAAATAGGGGAGATTAAACTCATCAACTCACCAAGCTAGGTATATCATAGACACTATGAATATGAGGAGCACAAAGGCTCCAGCTGCTACACCATACACCCACATCTTCAGCTTTCCATCTGTGGAGGAGGAGGCCCATCAGTTTGTCTGTTTACACTTGAACACGGCACCAGCAGCCATTAAAAAGAACTCGGTGAAGGTTTCTTCTGCACTTCAGAACAATTAGGGATGCACTGATCCAACTTTTCCCACTTCCAGTAAGGTACAGACGTCTCGGCTCTGAGCGTCTGCCAAAACAGTACTGATCTCATACCAGTGATAAATTAATAAGCTATATTCCTCATGCTAAGGCAGAGACTTGGAGTCATTTTTTTAATGTGAGGAAACGGGCTCAATTTAAGGACCCAAATACAAATAATATATATATCATGCACTGGTCTCCCTTCAGCTCACTGTGAGAGTCATTACTGCATATCCCTGTGATTTACGGTTGCACTAGTTTCTGCTTTTCCTTGTCTGATGTGAGTGCATCATCAACACACACACACACACACACACACACACTAAGTGGAGTAGAACTGACAACTACTTCTTCTGTTGGCTGCTCCACAGCAGATCATGTCTCCAGCTCACCCTCTCCCTACCATCCTCTTGTTATACCATCCCTCTGCATGTCCTCTCTCACTGCATCCGTGACTCTTCCCTGTGGTCGCAGCTCCATCCTCAACATCCTTTGTTCAGTGTATCCACTGTCCCTCCCCTGCACACGTCTAAACCATCTCACCTTTGCCTCTTTAACTTTGTCTCCAGCTGACAAGTGAAATAATCATAAAGTTTATGACACCATGTTTTGTTACTATAATTGTGATTTAATAACTTGCCAATGAGAAGAAAGCATCACTGTTGTTTCAGTCGTGTCGACTCACTCAACCACAGTTTGAGGTGAAATATGTCCAAACTGCTGACAGCTGTGTGATACAGCACAGAAACACTGAATAGATCAGCCTGTTGTCAACAACAACTGATCCAGCTTTTTGGGTCAGGATTGGACCGATGTGATATCCAATCCAAATATTGGATCAGTGCATCCCTTTAAATAAAATAAATACATCAGCCTGTGATTTACAGTGTAATATAAGAATCAGGTACTTAACCGTGGGCACAGTGGAAGAAAACAAGGCAAAAAATACAGCGGACGAGAAACCAGCAGAGCATGTTATTCATAAATTTGTTTTCTCCGAATGCAGCAGGTTGTGTCAGAGCCCGACGGTTAAATAGACCAGGGGCTGATTTCACAGGAGTGATTTGTGATCATTGCTTACACAATGTGTACTGGTGTCCCATTTCACAAACTACTCTCACTCATTCATGGATCACAAGTAGACATTTTTCTTTCTTTTTTTGATTAATGAGTTGAATGTGTCAGGATTACTGGAGTGGTAATTTATTATTAAGCCAGCGTCTTGGAAATCTGGTGAAAAGGGCTCCAGAATGACTTGGAGGACAAAACTACCTCGCTGCAGAGACACTAGCACGGGTGCAAATGTGAGCCAATCAGAAATGCCCAAACAGATTTTAGCCAGAGCCAACAGGAAATCCTGAACACTAGTAAATTTACCCAGTTTTGTTCATTGGGATTTCATTTCCTCACGTATAACAGAAAACAGGAAAATGTCAGATCCTCTCAGAATCGTTGCCTTTAACATATGATGGTTGAGTCTCCCCACAAACACTCATTCTGTGCCAGGACAGTTAGTGACGAGTCCTGCCCAGAACATTTCAGCCTTTAAATTATTATATTTTACATATTTCTAAGCCTGATTGATCAGTATCAGTTTAAAAAGTCTGTTTTAGCTAAACCAGTAACTGTTACTTTATAAAAAAGCAGCACTAACATTGACATCAGAGCAGAAAACCTAAGCTGGCACATACAGGCCAAATCAGTGATGCAGTGGGCATTATAACTGCCAGACCTATACCAATAATTACTTTTCCCAGTTTACAGTTGTGTTTACACAATACCGTAAGTAGCCTGTACTGTAAGTACTCTGTATGTACTCAGGAAGTACCCAGTATTTGCAGATATTAAAGTATAATTTCCTTATGCATACCCAGTAGCTTTTCTCTTGTTTCCAAAATGTATCTGATTCATGCGACACAAAAACACTGTAAATCACAAGCTGTATAATTGAGTAGTACCTTCTTGCCTCTCTATTTAGCAGTACTGCAAAAGAAACAAGCGAGCATTCGGAAGACAAACAATACAAGGGTTACTGTAAGCGATGGCATGTGGATGTGGAAGCGTTTGCTCCGGAGAGACTTTAACTCAATCTGTTCTGCACTCTCGCATCCTAAATGGTTCTTGCATGCATCATCAGTCACAACGCTCCGTGCAGACGCTGCTCTCAAATGTTAATGTAGCGGAAGTCGAGAGCAGGTAGCGAAGCTCCATCCGTGCATCTGAAAGAACTTGTGTGATATTTCATGTGTCGGTTTTATTTCACACACAGCTGCAAGTACAAGCTAACATTAATTCAGCACTGTCAACACTAAATCTGCTGCAAACATACTAAAGTACATTCTGCTGTTATGTGAAAACCTCTCAGCTTTATGTCTTAACTTCACTTCAAGGATTATATGGTGCTCTGCAGGTTGAGAGAACTCTGCAGACGCTGGACTCCGAAATCTTTTTCCCCTTCAGACACACTTAAAGAAACTTGAAATGGAGGCGTTTTCATTATTCTCTGGAGAAATGTTTTATCCACACGTTCTTGACTCGAAGCTTTTACAGATATGCTATCACCGCAATTGGAGGCTTGCTTTGGACGTAATGTGGTAGTTTGATTGTTTCTACTTTCTTCCTGCAACCAATTTAAAATAGTGCCTGGTTCCGTGTGTCTTCATTCCCTTTCATATAGTGGTTATTATAGCAACTAGAGGGGGGAAAAAGGCAGCACATTAAGTAACACATGACATTTAAAAGATTAAAGAAGGGCTGTTATGGCTTTCCTTATTTTCTGTCATATCTCTGTATGATGTCAACGGTGGGGGAGAATTTCCATTATCCTTAATAACTCAGGAAAACCGCTCTGGCTGTGAGCACGCTGCCTCACACATCTTTTATTTAGATCTTCTGTTTGTGAGAGGCTGCCAATCAGAAGGAGACTGGCTGGCAGGGCAGGTGGGCTGCACAGAGGCCATGTACAAGATAAATAAGGATTATTTTGAGCTGTTAACCTTACAAAGCTGCTCTAGTTGAGTCCAATAATAATAAAAACAAAAAAGAGCTGTTTAGTAAACATGGATATGAATCTGCATTAAGTGTAACCTGTGTGTGATGGTCTGACCTGGTCCGTAGGGCTGCAGGTACCAAGTCCGCCCGTTGCGTCCGGGCTGGATGGTGGTGGGCAGTGTGGGGTTAATGGCACGACTGGTCTTCACGTCCCCTTTCTTGTCCCCTGCTGTGGGGATCTCCAGGACGGGGATGGGGGCACACTGGTCCAGCTGCCCAGCCGGTGACAGCACCTCTGTGAAGCCCTCCTCGCACATGCAAATACCAGCCTGCAGGGGGCAGCGCAGATTCATATATAATTTGAGCTGAAGGGACAGTACAGAGCTCGAAGGGATGTTGAACACGGTAACCTGAAAGTGAATTAATTCATGAGGAGTGTTGAGAAGAGGGCCGGCCGTCGGTATGGTAGCGTGGCCGGCCTGTTACTGTTCCAACACGTCCTCAGAGCCACGTGTGGTGACATTTCTCATTCATTTGAAGTCAATCAAGATAAAAGCACAAGCTTCCAGACAAACCCAAAGCGTGGTTTTGACCTGCTGTAGCCTCATTCCCATATACTGTATTTTCTACTAATGCCTGTTTATAATTCAGCAGGAACAGTAATCACTTGTGCTGCAGCCGGAAGCCCATTTAAGCGTTGCTTTGCACCTCTGGTCACACACTGTACCTGAACACTCACAGCTGCACCTATGACCCAGAGTAGCTGCAGTTGTGGTTTAAGTGCTTTGCTCAAAGGCATTTTAAAACTGGTAACTAATGAGGGCTGCTAATTGATTTTCCCCAATGGTCACCAGTTTATTACAGTAACAAGATTTAAACTTGTACTCTACAATATAAGGATGTGCATGAGTAGTCAACCAGACCATTAAATGGTTCTGCCCTCACTAGTCAGCAACAGAAATACTAGACTGTTAAACTACTTATTCATTTTTTTTTTTTTTGTTATTAATGCACACACAGTGGAGAAAGAGCAAACCAGCAGAGCTCTACAGTATTCTGATGTAGAAACTAGCAATGCATAAATGGATTCTGCACAGACATGTGGACACTAACCTGAAAGGAGAGAAGGCTGCTGCCATCACTCGTAATGTTACCTAGAAACGCAGCCTAACAGCATCATATGCACAGTGGTGTTAAAGCTGTGAAGACTGATCGTTGGCTATTAAATGCACCTGCGCTTACAGATGATCCTTAACTTCCATTAGATTGTGTTTAAATTGGACTGTTTCCTGATTTTTAGGGTGTACTCTCACTATGCAAACTGTACCCCCAGTCCACTATTTATTTAGTGTGATTGCTGCATACGGTACCATACCCTGGCCTGCTTGCAGAGGTGGTTAAGGGCACATTTAGGTTGGACACTTGCACACCTAGTCTGACCACCCAAGCATGTAACTCCAGTGATTTCTCAACAACCGCTGCCTCTGTGAAATTGGCCTTAAGTAATAAGGTAGAGAGGATGGTGTGTCACCAATTCCAAAGCAGCTCCAGTAAGGCCACGAAAATACATAAAATCATAAAGTTCGAGATGCTTAGACTGAAGTACAGTATCCTCTGGTTTAGATCAGTAAGCACAGTGTGAGTGCAGGCCGGCAGGAAGGGGGGGGGTAAATCATGGAAGCCTGCTGCAAACACATCCTTTCACTGATTAGTCGGATATTTTGTCAAGGTGTGATTTTATTTATTTATTTATTTGTCGTCATTATCTTGGAGGCTGCAGGTTGTGATACCACAGAACTGCACTCACTGTGCACAGAGGTGTTTTTGTTAATATGCTCTCACTGATATTAACACGGTTGCAAAAATATAAGAAACACCCATCAGTCAGAGTTATGTAATGCAATCAAAGAGCACAGCAGTGACCATAAACGCCTCTCTGGAAAATTGAACAGTATCACCATGATGGATGGAGGATTTCCTGCTGGACTGTTGTCTTACACTGCATTAGGTTTTAGCCTCAGTGTACCTAATAAACTCTGAGTGCAGTTTTTTTTTTTTTTCCCTCCATCCTCGTCCTGGGATTGAATGGGAGACCTCAGAAGTCCTGACCCTGCTTCTCATCTGATCGTTTTGACCCGCTTATTCAGCGGTTACATAAGTCTGCTGGCTCTACGAGCTACTCCAGCTGGTACCCTGCCTTCATTGCTGGGTCAAGAGTTCCTAAAAGCTATCCAAGCCTTTAAAATGGATCGCTTTGTGATTTGCCAGCTGCCGTGTCTGTGAGACACAAACTTATTTACATGATTTTGATGAAGCGCAGTTGAATGACACTATGGAGCAATGGGCTTTACATCTTCATGCTGCTATCATTTTATTCCCTGCTGCATTCAAATTTAATTCAGTGTGTCAGTGTTCATCCAGGGAAGCCGTGCTTTGGGGTTTAAGAAAATTGTTCTTTTATTTCTGATTTTATTGTGATACGAGGATTAAATCCACTCACCTCACTGCAGAAAGACTTTGGCATGAGGCAGGGTGGGTCACAGGAGCCGCTGTCCTCTGGAGCATTCAATGCAGGACAACCTCCTGCGGGGCAAGAGACAACAGCATCAGGCTGAGTACGTGGTGTATGATCAACACAAGCATAATCTGTGTATCCTGATAGATCCGCTGCTCTGTTACTGCATCTATGTGTGTACTTTCATCTGTATCAATAACTCAGTAAAGCCAAAGTGGCCAGGTTTATTTTTACAACAATTTAATGTGTTGATGTGTTAAACAGAGATGAAAAGCTGTACCAGCTGCCATCGCCCACCACCTTTAGCTCCACGTAGAAACAAGTGCTTCGTTTCAGTGCATATAACAGTGTGTTATATTTCTGACATTTAGTGTAAATTTCGCCTCCTACATAAAACTGCCACCAATGGTTCAGACTTACTGTTGAGCTCAAGAGCTGCTGCAGCCTCCAGTTTCTCACTTTAAAGGAAAATTCAGCTGCGCTGTTTGTGCTACAGTATTGTGAATAATAATGTTTAATAATTTTCTCTTAATTGTTCTGTTTTTAAAGAGGACTGAAGCGAAATCCCCTGACAACAGTTTGATCCCTGAAGCTCAAATGTTATCTGATTTTAATGTTTATCTAATTGTTTATTTTATTTATCGAGTTGAAGATGATATATATGAAAATATACTCTTATGAACTAAACAAATTCACTCAATAATAAAGACAATCATTGGTTGCAAAAGCTAAAGTCATACCATACCATAAGTCAAAGGGTGAAAGAACATAAGAAGGAATTCAACTCCTGAGTAACTTTTCTGCAGACCTTTATGCTCATTTACTGCTCCATATTTTTATTCTCTTGCACGACTGATAGGTCATGATAATGCTCATTTCTGTCATTCTGGGCAGCCCTAATTTTATCCATCTAATTAACAGCTTCAGAGCCATCTCTCCTTTGCCACTGCTGTGCTGATGCCACTCAGCCTCTGCAGCCTCTCCTACCGCAGTGAACGCTTTGCTGCTCATGTTTTCAAATGTCCTCAGCAGCTTCTTGCTACATCGGTCCCCTCAGCAGATCATCTGCTAAGAGCCTTGTTTTTTGAGCACACTTTTGAATTTTGAATCCCACACGTCTAAACTCGTCCGGTCTCGTTTCTTTCATCCGAGAAACAAAACTCAAACCTTTTACTGTCAATTTTTAGTACACACTTTAATGTTCTCAGTCCAGAACACATCGAGTCAGCTGCTAACAAAAACTAGCCGGCGCTCACACATCACCCCCATTCTTGCTTCCAGTGAAATTCAGATTGCATCCTAAAGTTTTATTAATTATATAAAAACCTGTGTCTACAGCACACCTGCTAAGACCTTATTCCAGCAGCCGGCCTGTCCAATCATCCGATGTGGGTCTCATTTTAAATTCAAAGGCCGCCGCTCCAAAACTTTGAAACAGTCGTCTGAAGCTCAATCTGCGGTTTCTGCTTTCACAGTTCTCTTTTCTGAAACCAGCTCTTTTACCACCTCCTCACTTTAAGTCACGTTCCTTCTGATTGGTTGCCCCTCTTCAAACAGCGGGCGAGGTCATTGGAGCAGTTTTCTGGAGTTCCTTACCAGTGATGTTGAGTCCGTCTGAGCGCTGACACCAGATCAACGGCCGGGTGGAATTTGGGCCAAAGCTGCTGAACCATTTGTACTCGTAACATTCACCTCCTGAGAGCAAAACACACAAAAACAATCAACAGCTGTTAAGGCCGTACTGTTGAGTCAGGCAGTGGTGTCCATTAATCATACGAGAGACACCAGATTAATAAAGCAGCTGCTAAGTTGTGGTTGTATAATAGTCTCTTGTCACATAATATGACTGTGTCTTCACAAAAGGGTCCAGTTCAATGTTTTAATCTTCAGTAAGAGCTTTTGCTTAATGACTTTTTATCAGTGCTATTATGACTTTATCAATATCTCCATCAGCGCAGTAAATGGCTGTATTTCCCTGTGGAGTCCTGTGTAACCAATCATCAGTCCGGCCAATTCAGCGAGAGTAAATGAACAATTTAACCTTGAACGAAAAAAGAGCTCCATTCTCCACAGAGGCGGGTACAGTATCAGCGCTACGGCTCTATCTCTGCAGCTGAGAGGACTTCACCTTTTATGTTATGTACTTTTCTCATTTCTCTCCTCCTTCCTTGCTCCGCTAGAGCTGAAGTCATTTTTCAAACGTGCTAAGTTATCGTTGAATCGCTCACTTCGGCTGGCACTTCCCACCATCTTTTATGAGCAGACTGGAGTTGTACTACCACAGAAATATTTCTCAGTAGAAGTTTTTTTTTTTTTTTCCCTGGAGGCAGAAATAATGTCAGTCATAGTTCCAGATATGGAAATCTTTGTAAGGGCTGAGAAAGGCGATGGATGGTTTTCAACCATGTTAACTGAAAGGAGAAAAAAAGATTAATTATACCCAAGATTTTTTTTTTTTTTAATGGACTGCATTATAAAGCACTTTTATACCAAACTGTTGAACACATTCAGTCTGCAGTGGCTGCCAAGCAAGGTGCTGTCTGTACCTGTCACAATCATGGCAGCGTGGTCACTAATAAGAGGGGGCGTTAATGTCATTCAGGTTTGCTGGGGCGTGTTTTCAGCTGCTCCCTTAATTCCCAACGGTTCACTGCAGCAGATGGATCCACATGTTTGATTTGGCACAGACTTGCACCCTCCCGTTTATCCAGGCTTGGGACGGTCACTAGGAGTGCTGTGATTGTGGTCTCCTGTGATTCTTGAACCAGAGACCTTTCGTGTGCAAGGCAAATGTGTTAACCACTACAGCATGGAGCCACCTTTCAGGTTTGCTGGTTACTCTGTAAAATCTGGTAACACTTTATAACCACCATGTTTAATAAATGGATATGGCAGTTCATAGCAAATAGTTATTTTACTTCAGCTACTCTGAATTAGACAAGTGGAAGGAGATGGATGGAATCAATGTTATAATTTGTTTTATCTAGTGTGATATAAAACTGTAGCTTTACAAATAAATTTGATTATGAGAGAACATCTATAAATACAGCATTAATGTTGGCATATGTGGGTGTATTTGAAACATCATAAATGTATGTTTGGCTGCTAAAGCAGAAAAATGCTGCAAATCCAGATGTTTTTTCCGCAAATAAGCTGCAGCGCTTCACACACATGTTCAACCAGGCAACACAAAAATATCTGAACAATCACCACAGTGTGCACAATAAGCACCAAAGTTTTGTGTTGCCTATTTATCCATCCATAACCGCTCATCCAGCTAGAATCGCACTAAGCTTGGAGTCGATCCCTGCACCTCTGGGTGAGAGGCGGGAACACCCTGGGCAGGTCGCTGGTCCATCACAAGGATAACAGCAAGAGAAAAATGAAGTCACTCCTACAGCCAATATAGAATCACTTATTAAGCTAACATGCATATCTTTGGACAAAATGATCTCTGCATTGCAAAATTGTATCAGCTTAATGAAACGGTGAATTCTCTGTGAGGTGAGAAAGACCTTTGACACGCGATCAGTGAATCCACTGAGTGCTGATGAGACTTGCATGTTTGTGGTTCCCTGTGGAATAAACGTTACACTGATTTTTACCCGGTCATGTTCTCATCAAATTCTGATTTGAGCAGCTTTAAGCTTTCAGGCAGTTTCAAATTTAAACGCCTCCAAATAGAGAGAACAGTGCGTCATTAAGATTTTGCTTTTATGTCTCTGAAGCTGTTGAGAAGCTGTGAGCAGCTCCTTTGTTGTTTTTGTTCTTCAGATTATTATTATTATTACTGCACTGAAGTAAAACTGCAGGTCAAAATCTAGTCATTCTGTCATTATGGATGTACTGCAGTCACAAAGCGTGGTTAAAAATGAGTGTACTGTAAGACAGCGCAACTTGAACACCGCTTTGCTTTTGTTTTACTGAAGCCTCGAGCTTCACATCAAACCTTTCCCTCCCTCCATCCCCAGCCTCTCTTTCTCCATCACCACCCTCTCCTCTCCTGCCTCCACACTCTCTTCCTCCTCCGCTCTCACTAGTCTTGGATGGGCCACCCCCCCCCACCCCCTCGTGCCTTGAGAGATACTGTGAAACCAGGTCAGGGTAGCGAAGACTGCTGTGGGGCTGTGTACAGTAACGAGGGAGGGAGGTGAGGAAGACTTACAGTATACTGTGTGTTGAGCTTCGTCGTGGTGATTCACAACCTGCGCTGCATCTAATGGGTGATTAATGCAGCTGGGGAGCCGCAGAGATTACTACAGTAAATGAGCATCTGTGTTTCAGCCTTTTGAAAATCTGACTCGAGAAATCCCATCTGGGAGAGCGCCAATTGACCCAGCGTAAAAGGGAAAGAGTAGCAGCCAGTGCTTCATTCTTCTCGATTATGTATCGGATATGATAGGAAAGCAGCCCACTGGTTAGCATTGATGCCTCCAGTGAGGAAAATCTACATGACTCCTGTGTCAGAGCTCTCTTCTCCACGATGCCAGCATGATGTTGTTCAGTAGGTTTCTTTTGGTGTTCTACTTTCCTCTGACAGTCCAAATTCAGAGCGATAGAAGACTAAACAGCCTGCAGGTATGACTCTGAATGTAAGTGCCTTTCTGTGTTAACCCTCTGAAGCACTGACGTGCTCTCCACTGCCTTCAACCCATCACATGCTGCGACTTGACTTCAGTTTACCCTCGCTGTAAATATTACGAATATGCAGATAAATAGAAGGAATAAATGCATCAAAGTTTGGGGCTGCTGGGCTGCAGCGAGCTAATTTGTATTCACAGAAAGTTCACTGTTCAAATAGACTTTGCTTCTGTTAATTTATCAAACTTTCTGGCCAGGAGAGGTTGAAGCTGTCGTGTTTTCCACCTGTGCAAGGCTGGGACTCCCACTCCTGGTCGGGACAGAGCTGCAGGTTTTCAGGCTCCTGAGCCAGCACCGCTCGTGAGCGGACCTGAACCGAGGCGAAGTCGACGCCGGCCTCTTTGGCGCAGATGTTAACGCACGAGCTCCAGTCTGACCACTCCATCAGGTAGCATTCACCTGCAGCAGAGCACAGACAACACACGTCGTATTACTGAGACGGTAGCAATGCTTCACTGCAAAAGGAATTGGACTCCATTTAATTACAGTAATGGATTAATATATATTTTTTTTAATAAAAGCAGCAATTCATCAGTAATAAAATTAATTCACTCCTCTATGACAAAGAAATTAACTTGTACTGCTTATTTTTTTGTCTTTGGCACATCTTAGTTTACAAAACCACCAAAACAGTGACTAACATCATCATTACATTATAATTCAGTGCAAATCATTCAAATTAACAGTCACCTTGCAGTTTTACGCCTCTGCTGATCAGTCAAGTGGTGCTTTTAGTCTGTGTAGTACATAGAGTGAAGACTCTGGAGGGCTACGGTCTCCAATTCAGTATTTAACCAAATAAATAAGGTCACAATCAGACTGTTTTAGAGTTATGATGTTAGATAATGGCCAGAAAAGTGTTGTTTTTTTTTTTCCCCCGGCGATTACGATGAATTGAACCTCTTTTCGCAACCACAGGAGGCGCCCCCTGCTGGCAATCAGAAGGAATGCAGGTTTAAGGGCCTTCCCCATTGCTAGTTATGACCTCGAATCAAATCTCAAATCAGGATCTGACAGGATCGGTATTATCTCTGACTTCACATCTTGATTTACTCCAGCGTTTTGTCGCTCATTAAATTTTTATCATTACTTAATTTTTATCTTCTCATATCTTATTGAACCTCGACTTGTTTTGACTGTCGAACCTACAAAAATATCTGCATTGCAGCTTTAGTGTGGGTGTCTGCAGCAGGAATATGATCTTCCACTTTGGCAGTACAAAAGCGACGAGGTTTAACCTGTTTATCTCTATCTGGATGATCTGGGTGCTGCAGAGATGCATATAGAATATGCATTTAAATATCATATGATAGTTGAGACGCTTTGAAGAGTTTCGTGAGGAGGAAGGTGCAAGGCTGAGTTGCAGGGTGGCTTGGTTTTGATCACAGCTGACAACTGCAGCTCATCAGCGGGGGGAAATAGGACGTGGGTCAAAGGTTGCAGTGCATAAAAGTGTGTGGGGTTGTGACTGTGGAGATGCAACCTGCTTGAATTCCCATGCCAGTCTGGTCTTCCACAAGCAACCCCTTGAATTTCCTCCCAAATCACAGTACAGTACCTCCCTGAACAGAAAACAGGCTGTGCTTTTGATTGCTGTTTGATACTTCAGTGCTCCTGCAGTTTGGCAAAAGGGGCTGGACTGACTTGTTATCTAGGGCACCGTTTCTCAGTGTTTTCCATCTCAGGGACCAGCAGCCATCTGATGAGCTTTTTTTTTTTTTTTTTTTTCCCCCAAATGGGGAAAAAAAAAATTCCCACTAGCGAGAAACACACACCACGCTTAGAGTATAAAATTAATTCAAACTGAGGTACTTTTAAATTAGTCGTGGGTTGAAACAAGGACAGCATGTTTCTTCCACAGTATTATAGAGATATTGAATGATGAACGATCAACGATGAGCCAAAATAGACACACAGCACTTTGGAAATGAACTCCACATTTGTATTTTGTCTCTTGGCAGACATGAGGAACAATAATCCCCCCTTCAGGGACTGCTGACACTGAAAATAACAGCTTTATGTTTAAGCTGCACTATGTGAAAATACACTCTTGTTATCAGGCTGAATCATAAATTGGGGCTTCAGTTTCTCATCTTTTCTTATTGAAATGTTGCAGATTTGCCCTATTTAGCCAAAAGCAGCTCATGTTCACGTCTGCGTGCAGCACAATATGAAGAGCACTTCTGTGGATGTGGGGAGGGGGCAGTAAAGTGTTGAACCTGCAGACCTGATGGACAGATGGAGTCCAGCAGCTGCTGGGCAGAGCGCACTTGTCTGCTCTGCTCTACACTGCAAAGCTACATCAAACCCAGCATCTGACAAGTCTCCATCACCAAACCTGAAAACAACTCATCAGACCCAACCTTTTGAAGTGATAATCCCATCTGTGAGATTTTTTTCCCTTACAGTGGGGGCTGGCATCTCCGGCCCTAAGCTGACATTCTGCTGTTTTTGTGCTGCAGTGCCGAGACATCACCTGTCAGTCAGAGAGCGGTCAGCAGGCTATAGTGACGCTTTTTCTCTTTAGAGGGCAAAATATCTAACAACGCTCCCTTTTTATAGAACAACTGTATTGCCTGACCAGTGCTTCGGCTAAGCCTCACTCACTGCAGGACCTTCATGATTTACTACAACATGAAAGAATGATGACATTTTGTTACACTTGCTTGAAGTGGGAGATTTGGTTACATCTCAGTCCTCAACAACCATGTGACCAGACGAGAACTAACGTGATTTCAGACGGCGCTTTTTTTGTCTCTCTTCTCTTTGTGCCGCCTCCCTCGCTGGAGGAGCTTTAATTGAGGATACACAGGGGGTTTTGTGTGTGTGTGTGTGTGTGTGTGTGTGTGTTTTCACCTGTGACAGATTAAATAAAATGTGCATCATCATGTCATCCTTGTTTCAGACAATCAACTGGTTGATCAGACCTTCTAACCTTCACTTTGTGTGAATTTAATTAATAGTGGCCCTAAATTTTGGTTTTCATGACATTGTTATGCTGGCGTGAGCTCATAAAATACTGCAGTATTAAGCTGTATCAATGCAAAGGCAGCCAGCGCAGCTGTCACACACGCTGCATTTACTTGCTGTAGCTTTGCAGCCATTTTGCTAACAAATACAAAAGAGAACGCAAAGACAGAAATCTAGGATGTGCAAATAGGTGTGCTTAAAATATTAGACTTTTATTTATGGTGCAATAAATAGGTAAAACTTGTGCCTTGCAGTATGTGAGCTGTTTTTTTTTTCTCCCTATTGTTTTCACCCCTGCACCTTCCCTTTGTTGCTGCAGTTTTGTCTGCATTTTTCTAGTTTCTGTAGTAGGAAAAACACGTCTTCAGACTTTCAGTCCTTCGTGCACCTTGGAAGCAGGTGAAGTTGTGCCAGAAACTTCTCCTCTTTATCTGTTGTCTTCTGCTTTGTTTTCATGACTGCTTTCGTAGACAAAACGGTTGCTGCTGCTTTTGTTAAATACCTGCTTCTATTTATTTCCAGGAAAATGCTTCTAGTGCAGCAGGAAAGGACCCACCACTGTTAAAACCTGGGATACCCAATCCTGGCTTTTACAACAACACTCTGTCTCTGAGCTGTAGATACCCTAAAGCTGTGTTCTCAGACTGCTCGCAAAACTATTAGGCCTCCGATGTGTTTAGACTTTATCAGGTTATTTCCATACTGCAAACATTGTTTTCAGCATTTAGATTTTTTTAAGCAGATCTTGTATTTGAGGCAAATTTTATTTTCTAACAAGACTCTAAAATGTGACCAAGAATGGGTTCATTACTTTCTTAGTGTAACACGATGTAACCCTTAACACTAACACACACTCAAATGTAAAGAAAGGTTGACCTCTGCTGAGAGAGGGGGGGGGCACTTTTTCACTTCTGTGGACAGTTTATTGTGACTTCTCATAGTTTTATGAGAATACAAACTTTTTTTTTCTGCTCAGTGTTCAGTCAGCTCCTCTGAGACTTTGACAGTGGCCGTCGGGTAATTTAAGTCCCAAATTTAAAAAAAAGTTATTCAAATAAAGCAATTAATGAGCAAATTAGATTGTAAATTAAACCGTAATATACAGATGCAGGAAGGATAACCAACCTTATTTAGTGCTGTTTCTTTTTTCCTTTTTTTGGGGGGGGGGCTCTACACTCCTGCAGATATTTCATTTTAAAAGCCATCCAAGAGAGGAAATGGCAGGCAGTGCCCTTTCAGCAGCTGGGAAGCGTTTATGTGCAACATCTGCCCAGAAAGCACTAAAGTTCATTGACAGTCACAGTGACAGAAAAGGACAAAATGCATCAGAAATGCTCATTGAGTGTTTTATGATATAAATAAAAACGTCAGCGTGATAGGGCAGATGGCCAGATGTTTCAGTCATCTTGTATTTAAACAAGAAACTTTTAAATGCTGAACTCTACATTAATAACATAAAATTATCAAATCAACAGGAAAAATATCCTAAATATAATTTCAATATAGTATTGTTAAAAACAGACTTTTACACTGACTGGCACCTGTTAAACTACTCGATAACACGAATGTCTAAATCTGCAAATCACAGGGCAGCAGCTCAGTGCATTCAGGCATGTAGACACGGTCACGATGACCTCCTGAAGCTCAAACCAGGAATCAGAATGGGGAAGAAAGGTGAGCCAGGTGACTCTGAATGTGGCACTGTGGCTGGAGCCAGACGGGCTGCTCTGAGTATTTCAGAAACTGCTGAACTGCTGCGATTCTGCTGCAAAACCATCTCTGGGATTTACAGAAAAAGAGAGAAACTATTGCTGAAATCAGAGGTGAATGGCCACACTGGGCTGATGGGCAACATGAACTCAAACACTTGTTAAAACCAAAGTATGCAGAAGAGCATTTCTGAACACACAGCAGCAGAAGACCACACTCGGTGCCACTTCTGTCAGCTAAGAAAATGAGGCTGCAATTAACACAGACTCACCAAAATTGGTCAATGGAAGATGTCCGCATCTTGATTTCTGCTGCGACATTCAGAATTTGGCACGGGGAAATTAGCATCATGGAGGTGTGGCTGACAAATCTGCAGCAACTCTGTGATGCTGTCATGTCAATGTGGACTAAAATTTCTGAGGAACGTTTCCAGCACCTTGTTTAATTTTTGCCACTAAGAATTAAAACAGTTCTGAAAGAAAAAGTGGGACCAGTCCAATTCTAGCAAGGTGTACCTAATGAAGTGACAGTAAGAGTTTATTCCCAGTTCCTTCTGCAGCTCGAGGTAAATAAAGAATTGTAAATATGATGAACCATTGTTGTCACTTTAATTAGCCAAACAGCAGAAAAATCAATTGTAATGACTGTTATGGATTTTGACCTCAAGTCTGATTTTTGTTTTTTAAAGCTGGTTAAATCACACCCCGACTCCTCGACTGTGTGCACTAACCAGAGGGCAGTAAAAAAAAATAAAAAAGGTCCTGCAGTAATTACATGAAAATCTGTGTACAGTATAACATCTCACAGGTTTTGCTTTGTATGGCCATACATCACGTAAATCACACCAGATGTCCGGCACAGCATAAAGACTGCGCAGAGACCTAATCACTCACCGAAATTAAACAAGTCATCCTGTGTGGCTCGACTGTGGGCTGACACTGCCAGATTTGTGGGGTTGTTACTTGCTGGGGTTACCCATGCTGAAAATGCGTGCGCACATGGCACACTAACGAGCGTTGTGTGCAAGCATCCTCCAAAGCCTCAGAGCCTCAGTCTTATTTTTGCTACACTCTGTGTACTTGGGCTCGCTCTGCTTGATGACTGTTACACACCGGAGGGCTGTCACAATACCGCATTTTCAATATGCAATTATCATGGCCAAAACATGTAATAATGCAAAATCAGGCTCAACTTTATTTGTATGTGGTGGTGGCTACAACACTATTACAAGAATGTGAAAAGTGTGCAATTCACTATTACCCTTAAACCAGCATGAACAAAAGTCGCTGATGCATCAAATACTTTGTACCCTTAAAACAAAGCATCACAATGCAGCGAATTAGACCGTCTACAAACTGCAGACGTACCTGTGAGTCAAATGCAGGGCACTTAACAATAGACTGTATACTGGACCCACTGGTTTTTCTGCTTAAATGTTAACAATTAATGTTAACAACCATGTTTGGTAGAGAGGTTAAAGAGCCGAGTTAACTCTGGCAAGCTTGTTTAATGAGATGCATCCAAAAAAATGTATGGCTGCAACCCACAGACACAGATACCTGCTAATTAGCACTAACAGACTAGAATTTTACTCACCAATGAGGCACAAGGGGCATCATTTGCTAACGGTGCGTACACACAAATCTGTGTGTCAATCATGCATATGAATATTTCATGCACAAGTCCGTGATGTATCAATATTTTCATACCTGAATTTATTCGTACGTTAGGGTCAAATTTAGAAGAACGGTCTTTAAACTACTTTTTTTATCGTCACCTTTTGGTCATTATTTATAATTTTCCAAAACTCCATAAGCCACAAAATGCTCAGAATTACAATAAAATTTAAAAATTGCATGTAAAGAAAAAAACTTAATGGAACGGTGTGGGCTTTAATCTTTTTAATTTAAACACGTTACATTCTCTCTTCTCATGCTCTGTAATGGGTTACCGTTCCTGGACTGTGCTGTGCTTACTGAGGAAGGTGGAAGCCTTAACAGTGAAGTTTACCGGGAGCCCACACACACACACACAGACCAGTACACCTACTCTTTGACTCACACCACTCACTGGAACACAAAGTTGAGATGATCAGGGCCTAACGACACCAGGCCAAAAACATTCCCTCTCAGGCAGAAGGAAAAGAAAAGTTACACACATGTAAATAAAGCTTTTAAAACCTGTGGTTATCCCAACTGGGCCTTCATCAGATCTGCTAAGATGCACAGGAAACGATGTCAGACGCCAGCTAAGGAGAAAGAGAATGACAAATGGAAACGCTGTCATCCTTTATGCAGCAGGTTTGTTTGGAGAATTTTCTCCAAGCATGACATCCCAGTGTGCTTCATTCTAAAAACTGGTTCATCCCAAGGGCAAAACCCCCCAAAACAAGCGAAGCAACACAGAGTATGCTGTGCAGTGAGGAGCGCTCAGACCCATCCTTTAACAGCTGTGATCAGTGAAGACTTGGACTCTTTCACATCCTCAAGTTACAGCGGAAGGATTTAGCGGGGTATGGCATTTTGAAATCTTTCCAAAACTAAAACCTCAGCAGAATGAGGAGTAAGAATAAACAGTACTGCACTTTGTACTCTTTGCCGTGTACATCTAATTGGCTTAAGCCCTTAAATAGGAGCCATTTGTCACTTCCAAAGCATTATTCAGCTAAGCCCGTTGTAAGTTCAGAGGTTATATTTAAAAAAGGCCTGTTGGTCGTGGACCCGATCAAGGTCATGGTATGATTAGTTCCTCCATTCTGTTCTGTTTATTGGATTTGGCTACGTTTGCGGCCCCAACCGACATAACCAGGGAAAAAAATATGCTTGGAAAACTCATCTGTCCTCATCGTGAAATTCTGCCCTTAAGTGAGTCAGGGTGTCTACAGGTAGAAGTAAGCAATGCAAGACTTTTTAATGCCACTTTAAATGAAATTTAAGGCCAAAAGGGCAATTTGATTCTTAAGCATTTCCAGGCACCGGCTTTAACCACCAGGAGTAATCGCCATTTCCCGTTAAACCTAATCTTCCCATTTTTGTAGGCTAATGAGCAGCTTGCTAAAAAGGCATTCTTCTTCATCAAGAGGACGCTTTAGTCTCAGATCTGTTCTCCCACAATGCCCTGCATGTGTATTTAAGAGTGATTTCAGCCTGCTCATTGAGCACATGTTAGCCTAACTGTCTCTCTCTTTCTACTCATGAATTTAATTTCCCTGACCTTTTATTGTGAGGTCTTATTTAACAATTTCAAATGCCGCACATAAATCAATTCCAGCTGCCTTTGTGTATGAAATGTGCCATTTTAGCTGGCTCATGCCTCTGCTGCTGCACCGCGTTTCACCCATCTTATAATCAAAACACAAATACATCTCCTTGATCAGCATCTCCATTCATATGTGAGGTGAATAAATGAATAACATCTACACTTCACTGTACAGCATATTGTTATTCAGTGCAGTCATATCTTGGCTCACCATCTTGTCTTTTTTATTTTAAGCCCTGAGGGGTTTTTGTTATCTCGCCCACACAGATTATTGATTGCACCTTTTTTTTTTTTTAAACTATTATTTTATCTGTCTCTCTGTATGTGTGAGTGTGTTTGAATCATTCTGCTTCTGGGTTTCTCTGCTGTACAAAGGAATCAATTGAATTGCAGGGGTCACAGCTTTCATTTAGATTCTCCTCTCCGTCTGTTTCACTGGAAGAGCAGGTGGTCCAAACAGTTTGTGCGTTCCACATAAAACAGAAGATAGTTCCTGATGGCTGTGCCTCTGGCTTGGGCGGACGCTTCGACACACTAACGGGGTTTTGCTGTGGGGAGGGCTGTGAGGGATCGCCCTTTGACTGTCGCTCCAAAGATAACCTCAGCGTGCTTTACTCTCTCCATCTGCTGGGAGAGGTGAAAAGAATCGGTCCTGACTTACAGCTGGAGATAGACACCTTGTAAAATTGGAGAAAATGATAAAACCCCATACGTATGTAGAGTATAGCTGTCGTGATATGAAAAGGTAGAGACAGGAGTGCTCTCTGAGCTGATACAGGCAATGAAACACAGAACCTAAAAGTAAATGAAACTCCCATAAAATGGCACAGTTAGACAAAACTTTGGTCATAATGTAGTCCATTTATTCTGCCTTCAGCTACGCTACTGCCTCTCATTCTAGAGGTCATGATAGATACTGAGCACTGTCAGAATTTCAAGGCAACACAGAGCGCAAACCCACACACAAAAGACCGACTTTCAGTACCTCAAACAACAGCCGCCAAAATCGTTTAGCCATCTGAACTCAGCTGGCTTTTAAAAGTTACACCTATGCCTGTTTTATTGTGTATTTAAGTGCTCATAATGACTTCCTTTTGTGATACATCAAACTGCTGGGAAGTGTCGACTGTGCAGTGCATGGAGATGACGTGTTGAAGCTGAGAGCAGCAACACAAAACAGTTTTGGGGTATCTGTCCGCATGCGACACAATCTCTGCTGCTGTGTTACAAAAACATCTTATTTACAATTTTCTCCTTTACCGTTACTTAAAATGCTGATGTCATAAGTCCTGACCCTTCTTGATTTTTGATTGGTTAGTGAGAAAGCCGTTACACTGCTGAGGGGACTTTTGCAGCAAGAACTTTAACACTGAGCTTTGTAGACTTTACATGGAAAGTATACGACACAGAATCTGCTTTCTGTGGATACAGAGCCTTAAATCACGACTTTAGACTGAAGGTAAATGATTAGTTAAAGGTTTACCTTAACATAACACTTCAGCTATAAGTATGAGCATGTAGACTAACTGACATCTGCATCAGCATCTTCAGTGCATGACAAAAGACCTAAGTAATCGAATAAAGCTCTAGTGTTAACAGCTAATGCTCCTTCTAACTCTGCCTCCTGCTAGCAGTAACAATAGTGAGCACTTGAGGCTGGCTCCAGAAGTCCCCATAGGCTCCAATATTAAAACACCCAGTTTCACAGATATGAAATTATTAGAATTAGAATGAACTTTATTGTCCCACATGGGAAATTTGTCTTGGATAAACAATGCTACACGGCTGCATTCGCATAATAATGCAGCAATTAACATGATTCACAGCCTAGTACAAAAATACACTGTTCAAAACAATTAAAGCACCACTTTGACAACACATCAGATTTCAAAGGGGAAATAAATTATGCTGGATATCTATACTGATGTGGACCGGGTACTGTGTCAGGAATGAAATGATGCCACATCACTTGATGAAAATCAAAGTGAAAAAAATGATGGCAGTCCGCGAGCCGTTCCCTAGCCTGTAGAGGTCTGTGTGTCCCTCCATGGATATGCCTCCCCAGACCATCACTGACCCACCACCAAACTGGTCATGCTGAATGATGTTACTGGCAGCACGATGTTCTCCACGGCTTCTCCAGATCCTTTCAGGTCTGTCACATGTGCTCAGGGTGAACCTGCTCTCATCTGTGAAAAGCACAGGGTGCCAGTGGTGGACCTGCCTATTCTGGTATTCTATGGCAAATACCATTCGGGCTCCACAGTCGTGGGCAGTGAGCGTAGGGCCCACTAGAGGACATCGGGCCTTCAGGCCACCCTCATGAAGTCTGTTTTCATTGTTTGGTCAGAGACATTCACACCAGTGGCTGCTGGAGGTCATTTTGTAGCTCTGCAGTGCTCATCCTGTTCCTCCTTGCACAAAGGAGCAGATACCAGTCCTGCTGATGGGTTAAGGACCTTCTACGACCTTGTCCAGCTCTCCTAGAGTAACTGCCTGTCTCCTGGAATCTCCTCCATGCTCTTGACACTGTGCTGGGAGGCACAGCAACCCTTCTGACAATGATGCAAATGGATGCACCGTCCCGGAGGAGTTGGACTACCCGTGCGACCTCTGTAGGATCCAGGTATTGCCTCATGCTACCAGCAGTGACACTGATTCTAGCCAAATGCAAATTTTGTGAAAACAGTCAGAAAAGATGAGGAGGGAAAAATGTGAGTGGCCTCTGCACGGGCTGCCTCATAGCATATAATACAGCCTGCTCTGTAGTACAGCCCTTCCAAGAAGTTGTGCTCTATTTGCGGTTAGATAGCATCCGTTAACACTGATAAGGCCTCTGTGTACTTATGCGGCAAACGGCAGATTTGTGGGAGCCATTTCTTTTAGAGAATATGAAATCAAAAATGTCATAAATTATTCATTTTAGTCTTTTATAATACAGTTTTTTTTTAAATGATTGTGCATCTAAATGCTTCTATTCTGCCCAATTTTTAGACACAACTTTGTGCTGCATAAGCAACCTTGCAAACCATTTACACCTTGAAGGCAGCATCATTACCTGGACATGGGAGGATACAGGCCTCTTTCAGTCGGATCTGCTTGTCTCCATCGACAGCCAGCTCCAGGCTGCTGCACAGCTCCTCGTCCACCAGGCTGCCCTCGTTGTCAGCGGAGCCATCCGACACGAAGCACGACAGGTTCCTAAAGCGCATGCCGTGTCCACAAACCACACTCTGACAGGACGAACACCACAGAAGACGTGATGAGTTCACACAGTGAGGGAAAGGGGTGTCACACAAACCTGAAGACAGTTCAGTAATCCTAGTAAATTAAACTTATGCCATTTCATTTGACAAACTAAAGTAAAAAAAAAATAAATAAAAATAATTTGCATGTCTTTTAGATTTGGTAAGAGAAGAGGAAAAAGCAGCATCACTAAGCTGAGCTGTAGGATGAAAAGCTGCAGGCTGCACACTTCCAGCTTCTCAGCAAGGTAGCATAACTAATCTGGAAAAATATTATTAAAAAAATGAATATTTTCTATATATTTGCACTGTGTACTTGTACTGTCCTTTATATAAAAAATACAAACACAGATATGTTAAACTGCCATTTTTTAAGCTCTCATTTGTCTGGTAATAACTGTAACAAATGATTAAAGGGGACAATTTTCCACACTTGCATACAGGCAGAAAAATTAAGGTCAGGGCTGGAATCTCATGCAGGACTGCACATGTAGTCCACTTGGTAAAGTGTCTTTGTGGATTTTATTATGTGGGTAAGGCTGGCAGGGAGTTGAGAACACAAAAGCAGTATTGGAAATAACCCCAATACTATAATAATATAGGCAGGCAGGACAGCGTTACTGTCCTTGTTTGGAGTTATTGGGACACTGAGGGAGAGGGAGGGATGGAGAGAGGAAACATCTCTAAAGAGAGGCCTCAAAGATATATCGTTTGCAAACAGAATATCCTGGAGGATTAAATGAAGAATTATGTCTTGTTTAAAAGATTAAAGATTGGGATCTATTAAAAGGTATTTCAAAAATCAGAGGATAATGAGGTTACGCACATATTTTCAATCTAATTTCTGTGTGGAAGTTAAATAAATGGTCCCATTTGTTTTTGTGCAAGAACAAAACCCATCATAGGATCATCTTATCTGACATGTTTTCTGCTCGTGTTTGTATTTGCTTAATTAACATCACCTGGGAGTCCTCCACAGGCCGGGTCCTGATTGGGTTTTAATAAGAGTTTCCCCACCAACGGGATGGGAACGCCACAGGGTGAAGAACATCCATTTCTTTTGGCTGTAGCATTTAAAAGATTAAAAACACTGCAAACTAACACTTTACTTTTCCTGAAGTAAACGCAGACTCCATGAAATGTTGACTGGCTTTGCGTCTCACTCTGAGACACAGTGATAGGCAAAGATTATAAAGGCAGAGATTATAGACGCTTCATTTTTGATTGAGTTAATTGAGGGCAGCAAATGATGTTAATAATAGGTGATATGATACGTCTCTGTGTGTCCCCATAAAACCACATCTATGCTTGCATAGTTTTGCTTTATGTCAAAAGGCATTGCACCGGATGCTTTTAATAATCTGACCTGGTGGCACACAATGCAAAATGATGTGTAGAGACTGCCAAATTTCTTGGCAAAGGTATCGGTTTACAGTAATGCATCAGCATTAAAGATGCATTAGATTGATTTTTTTACTGTCCATCTCTGAAAATAACTGTATGAGTGGGGAAATGATGAGCTTGTTCATCAATACTAAAGACTTCATTATTTTTTTATCAGATGCTCAGACTTCACTCTCCTAAAATCCACCTTTGGCTCAAACTCTTTAAGTATTGATCTCAGCTGAGCCCAAGCTGCATTTCTTGTAGCTGACAGAGGTTGATGCAATTATTTGATGTCCCTGGATTATTGTATAACGTTTGTATTGACGTACCTCTACCCGACACTCGGACCAGGGGCTGTACTGCCAGCGGTAGCAGGGTCTGACAGGACAGGGTTTCCACTGCTCCATCTGAGACGGGCACGGTCGGCCGTCACCCTGAGAGGCCTGAACCACAGACCGCTGCCGCCACATCTTACCTGGAGAGGGGGAAGAACCCACACAGGTTATATTTACCTGTGTATCTCAAATTAGACTTTTAAGTGAGCAGGTTTTTGTCAGCTGATCTACTGGAAAGCCCAGGAACAGTCTTCACTGAGTGAATGTCTGTCCAGGGCTGTTTAATTTTTGGTTTCTATCGTTCTTTGCGATGTTTCCTTCTTCCGGGATATCTACACATATAAACAAGTTTGATTTACCTTTAAAGCATTTCCAGGCATCACCTTAAACTACCAGGAGAAATGATTCTGTTCCAGCCATTTGGCATTACTGTTGTGCTTCGATGCTATGCAGAGCTTTGCAGATGGTCATCTAAATGTTGTAACTGCGTACTGTCACAAGGGGGCAGTGTAAAAAAATATGTGGCACCACCTTTAATGTGGGCTACTCTTGCTTGTATGGGTTTTTTGGAAGGGCTGGACAGTGGACACAAGTACAGTCTTTGACTCTGTGTAGCCACACCTATGTGGAACGTTAGTACTCTTACTGTAAAAGTGGTCTGACAAAATGAAGTATCCATGTGTAATCTTGCTGGAAATTCATGCAGTGACATGGTTAAAAACATCCAAGACAAATCCAAACAAGTTCTAAGACAATTTAACACTTTTTAGACTCAGTCTCAACATTTGCTTTGAGAAGCTGGCGCTGATTTGAGAGAGGGTTTCTGTGTGGGTGAGCGGTGGATGTGTGGGCGGGTGTGAGTTTTACAACTGCTGTGAGCCAAGGTTGTGCTTAGGTTAGGTTCACTGGAGGCAGGTACATCTGATTGCGCCTCCACTCTAGTTTACTTATGCTGCACACTGCAAACTCTCCTGTCATGTTCTCCTGTTTCTCTGTGCAGCTTAGGACCTACTACACATGCTGCAGCCTGAAGGCAGAGGTGGGCTTTCTGGGGCTGGGGTGGCTGTCACACCCTGTGGAAGTTGTCTGGGTGCTAGAGAGGGCAGCAAACTTATGCATGAACTGGCCCTGAACCTGACTTCTATGTTTCTTCCTTTTCTGCAAGTGGGACACTGGACTGGTTTCCCCTAACTTTTTATTTTTAGAGTATTGTTGTTGGGTTTGTTTCCCAGAGTTTAGTGTTTGTATAAAACACGATATTTTACACTCTCCTTAGTCTTTTGCCCATAGCCGACTGTTGCTCAGATCTATAATCGGTGGTTACAATTGTCTAACACTTTAAGAACCTGTAGGCAGCCTGTCCTTCAATATTGGGTCTCATTTTCTTTTGCTGCATAGAGTTTCTTAATTTACTCTGGTTGGTGCACTGTTCACTACTGAAGGAAAGCAACTGATAACAAAAGTCCTGTCCTCTTCCTGTGTTGGTTGCATGATCGAGGCATCATTTTCTCTGGAAATGTAATCAGGATCAGGCAGCATGGTGAAAGTGAGGCTTAAAGGGAACCAATCTAAAGACTAACTGTGTCAATATTCTAAATACACTAATTTGTGAATGAAATATTTACTTCATATGACAAGTTAAAGCAAAAAAAGTCACTTCTGCCTGTTTAAATTTCCAGTGTGTAAATCTCACCACAATTCAAGTGCATAATCCTAGTGGCCTGGCTGTGAGTCTGCTGTGTACCTCAGCTTTTTTTCCCCCTTTTTTAGGACATTCGAACTCAACACTAGTTGGTATAATGTTAGCTTATAACCAGCTGTTGTTATTTTGCTGGAGGGTTGCAGGTCTAATCGGCTGACAGTAAGTAAATGCGACAATACTGGGAATAAACAAACATGTTTATGCACAATCTCATGCGTTAGAGCCATGACTTTAGTTCAGGCTTGAGGTAAGGAAGAAGAGGATGACATTTTTTTTTCTAGTTTCTAGTAGTTCAGTGCAGCTTTGATACTGTTGACCATAACATTTTATTACAGAGATTAGAGCATACTATAGGTATTAAGGTACTGCACTGCAGTGGTTTGAATCATATTTATCTATAGACTCCAATTTGTTCATGTAAATGGGGAGTCTTCTTCACACACTAAGGTTAACTATGGAGTTCCACAGGGTCTGTGCTACGTCCAATTTTACACTATACGTGCTTCCCTTAGGGCAGTATTATTAGAAAACATTGCATCAATTTTCATTGTTATGCAGATGATACTCAGCTTTACCTATCAATGAAGCCAGATGACACACATCAATTAGTTAAACTGCAGGAATGTCTTAAAGACATTAAGGCCTGGATGACCTCTAATTTCCTGCTTCTAAATTCAGATCAAACTGAGGTTCTTGTACTCGGCCCCACAATCTTAGAAACATGGTGTCCAAAACAGATAATCTGGATGGCATTACTTTGGCCTCCAGTAGCACTGAATAGATCCTGGTCCTTTGGTGTTTTCACTTCTCAGATGATAAAACAGGTATGATCTTCATACTGTATCTTGAGTCTGCAGGTGGTAGACATGAATTAAAACTTGCCTCCACGGCACATGAACACTTGAGTTCTACTGTCCTCCACCTTTGGCGTAACAGACATGTAGTTGGTCTCTAGCCATAAAACACAATTAGGCGGAACAGCCCATCTCAGCCAATGTATTCAACATGGTGGCATCCACAAACTGGTGCCCCTCCTATGAATTTTTAATGGATTAATTCTTGGGCAGCACGGTGGTTAGCACTGCTGCCTCACAGTTAGAATACCATCTAGAAGGCCTGGGTTCGATTCCACATTGGCCTGGGCCTCTCTCCCTGTGTCTGCGTGGGTTTCCCCCCAGGTACTCCGGTTTCCTCCCACACATCCAAAGACATGCATTTACTGGGGTTAGGTTAATTGGCCGCTCTAAATTGCCCATAGGTGTGAATGTGAGTGTGGATGGATGTCTGTCTTTATGTGTTGGCCCTGCAACAGGCTGGTGGCCTGTACAAGGTGTACCCTGTACCCTCTCGCCCTATGTCAGCTGGGATAGACTCGAGCCACCCCCCCCCCCCCCCCCCCCCCAAACAGGATAAGCAGAAGAGGATGGATGGATAATTCTAAGTTAATGAGAATGCATTAATTTGTTGGAAGATGTAATTACAAACTAATCATTATATATTTGAGTGCAAAATTCTTTTTTCTATTAAATAAACTCAAAAAATGACTGACTGTACCTTTAAGTACTCCTAAAGTTAGCAAACAGGTTTCTGTGTAACAAACTCTCCATCCCAGCACTGAAATCAGAGTATTTTGTTTTACCAGCATGAGAGAAGATTAATGTCAGGAGGATTTTTCTATGAAGCCTCTGGAGCTTTTGTTTTTTTTTTGTTTTTTTTTAATAAAACAATACAATTAATGCAAGTTCAAAGAGATTTTTTTTTCTGAACAATAAACTAAACACAGAAACACATGCAGTGACCACTGCAGTCACACCATTCCCTCTTATAAACAACTCATTTAAATTCATGTGTACGTGTTTGTTTTGAATGTATTAAATTAATCCTACTGCGCACAATACCACTTCACTTAACAGAGCAGGAGTTTCTAAATGGCATGAAATACTGCACCTTTTTTCCCTTTTGCCATCTTGATTGGTTCTTGGTCAACTTGAGTAAAAAGGCTTTTATTCCACATCACTCAGAAAGCCCTCTTTAAATAAAGCAGAACCCCGGAGACCATTTGATTTAAGTGTAGAATTGATGCTATGAATTAACTGAAAGACTACACAGAAGCCTTTTACACACATTTCTAAAAGCAACCTTCCTGTCTACCTGCTTTAAACTGCCCACTCTCAACCATTTGTTGCATATTCCACTTTCATTTTCACACTGACAATCCAACAAAGTGCTCACCTCAGAATGCACCTTTTCCAACCTACACTGCCTTTCAACACATAGTGTTCCCACACACTCACACACATTCTGTACAATTTCATATCCTACTCCAGTAAAATAACTTCCCCCACACATACAGAGGAAAAAAAAAACATCAAATAAGGTCCCCTCCTTTGGCCTTTTTTTTTTTTTTTTTTTTTTTTACACTATCTTATTCCTTGTGATTTACCAACTATTGCTGTAGTGTCCTTTCTTCAAAGGGCTCCCTCGGCCCCGAGGAGCAGGAAGATATAACGGGACAGAATCAAATGTGTGAACTGCTGGAACAACCACCAAGTAACAGGACGACAAATTTTCTGTAGTTATTTGGAAAGACTGTAACACAGTAACCTTCTCTTAAATAAAGTTTTCCTCCTCTTTGTTTTTGTGAGATTTTCTGGCCAAATGTTTCCAGCAGGAGCAGGAAGACTGACTGTGTGTGTGTGTGTGTGTGTGTGTTTACAATGGTGGATATTAAACATGGCCAAAATTTCAAATAAGAAGGTCAGTGTATGTACAAGTAATCCCCTGTTTTTTCCTCTTGACTCTGTATGTCAGTGAACACATACACTATAGTGTCAAAAGTATTCCCTCACACATCCAGATCATTGAGTTCAGGTGTTCCAGTCACTTCCATGGCCACAGGTGTATAAACCAAGCACCTCGGCATGCAGACTGCATGGGTCGCTCTCAGGGGCTCAGTGGATTCCAGTGTGGTACCGTGATAGGATGATACCTGTGCAACAAGTCCACTCCTGAAATTTTCTCAATACTAAACATTCCACAGCCAGTTGATAGTGTTATAACAAAGTTGAAGCGATTGGGAATTACATCAACTCGGCCACAAAGTGGTAGGCCACATCAAATTATAGAGTGGGGTCATAGGATGCTGAGGGTCATATGCACAGAGGTCACCAACTTTCTGCAGAGTCAATCACTACAGACCTCCAACTTCATGTGACCTTCAGATCAGCTCAAGAACAGAGAGCTTCATGAATGGGTTTCCATGGCCGAGCAGCTGCATCCAAGCCTTCCATCACCAAACTCAATGCAAAGCACTGGATGCAGTGGTGTAAAGCACGCTGACAGTGGACTCTAGAGCAGTGGAGAAGTGTTCTCTGGAGGGATGAATCACACTTCTCCATCTGCCAATCTGATGGAGGAGTCTGGGTTTGGTGGTTGCCAGGGGAACGGTACCTGTCTGACTGCATTGAGCCAAGTGTAAAGTTTGGTGGAGGGGGGGTTATGGTGTGGGGGTGTTTTTCAGGAGTTGGGCTCGGCCCCTTAGTTCCAGTCAAAGGAACTCTTAATGCTTCAGCATATATTTTTTGTATTTTGGACAATTTGATGCTCCAACTCTGTGGGAACAGTTTGGGGATGGCCCCTTCCTGTTCCAACATGGCTGCACACCAGTGCACAAAGCAGCTCCATAAAGACATGGATGAGCCAGTTTGTGTGGAAGAACTTGACTGGCCTGCACAGAGTCCTGACCTCAACCTGATAGAACACCTTTGGGATGGATTAGAGCGGAGACTGTGAGCCAGGCCTTCTCTCCAACATCAGTGTCTGACCTCACAGATGTGCTTCTGGAAGAACGGTCAGAAATTCCCATAAACACTCCTAAACCAGTGGAAAGCCTTCCCAGAACAGTTGAAGCTGTTATAGCTGCAAAGGGTGGGCTGACATCATATTAAACCTTATGGTTTAAGAATGGGATGTTACTCAAGTTTGTGAAAGCAGATGAGTGAATACTTCTGGCAATACAGTGTATATCCATATCATCTCAAACATTTCATCTCTTCTGTTTGTAAGGGGCAGCCACTCAGAAGAAAGCTAGTATAAAGAGAGGAGGGGCTTAAACTGCTTGTTTCAGATGGTCCATGAATGGCAGGGTTGTACCAAGGCCCACTCTAGGATAAATAGAGACTATTTCAAACTCTCCAAGAAGAACAAAAAACTCTCCTACGTGTTTTACTTGCATCACACACATTTACATCTTTGGCCACATGTATTAAGCACTGGCCACTGAGGGTTATTCAGTATCAATTCAGTCTGATTATATGGTGCCAAATCACTACATAATTCTTGTCAGAGCACTTTAGATTGCAAGGTGAAGACCTTACAGTATTATAAAAAGAAATCTAACAATACTATATGAGCAACACTGTCGGAGCACTTGGTAAAAGCTGCCAGAAATAAATTTCCATTTAACAGGAAGAAAATAGAATCAGGTTCAGGGAATGAGACAGAAGATACTCTCCATATGGGGTCACACCAGCTGTGCATGCAATGACTTTTCCTACCATGCCAATCAGCAAACTTGGTCTCATTTTAATCTCAAATACACACCTGTAAAGTCTGTTAAGACTGCATCTTGCATAGACAGAGGGACAGAGTATACCTACCAAAGTGCTAAACTGCCTTTTTGGTAGTTTTTGCTACAGTACAGAGAGACTCAGGAGGTAAAACAATAATAGCTATGTTGTCACAGCAGGAATGTAACGCGGCTGGAAATGGCCTTTTTTTCCCTCATTTTATAGGAAAGTGTAGAGCAGACAGAAAAGTGGGGAGAGGGAGAGAGTGAGTGACACACAGCAAATGGAGTACATGGTACACAGGCCACCTGCTCTCACCTGTGTTAGCTTTATTTGTCTGCTGCAAAGTCAAGAATTTGTTTTCCCATTTGCTATTATGACTGAAGCTTTACAATCTGGCATCCCCTTTTATAACACATTTTAAAACATTTATAGACCATCTTTAATGTATATGTGCTTTATCATTTTTGCCTAATCTTATTTATCTCGTGTGCTTATGTTGGCATTTGCCTGTGCCCCAGTGTTTCCTCATCACTGTACCTGAAAAGAGCGGTGGAAGTAAATCTGTAAGATTATGTGTAATTAATGATGAAAAGGAGGTGCAGTGTTTTGGAAAGTTGTCCTGTTTGTGAAAGGTCACGGATTTTATCCCCCCCCCCCCCCGGTGTCTGATCACTCTGGAAACTGCTCGGGATAAAAGTGCGTCTTAAATTTTTACCTTCTAGACCGCAGGTCTGTGAACACTCTGACCAGGCTGACCACTCCGACATCTGACAGTTGACAGGACACTCGACCACGCAGGAGATGTTCATCTGCCACTTCTTCTCCAAATTCATCTGTAGCATGTGTTTGAAGCGGCATATCATTAAATTCACGTTACAAACAAACACCGACAGTCATTACTCCACAAACTCAAGCTGTTACGGCCAGACAGCAACTTGACCTCTCAGTACCGCAACTCCCAGAAGCCTTTTTTCTGGCATAGGCCAGGCTGCTGGGCAGCTTCCGGCCAGCCGAATCGGAATATAAAGGCTGCTGTGAAAGCCATCCTGACACAGTGCGTTTTTGTGAATGAGCCAGATGATGAAGTGGGCCAAGGGTTAAATAGCTCTGAGCAAGGCTCTGCCACTGCCCGCCGGCTACAATTACAAGGAGCTGACACATTATGAATGAATAAAACGCCCAGCCAGAAGCAACGACAACAATCTCTGCATGGGAATACTCCTGAATATTTCATGTAGCTGTGGGCTCAATAGTACTGGAAGGGTGTGATAATATATTGTAACGAGTTATGTGATTATGTCATTAAGAAAAATTAGTGTGTCAAAGAAAGTAAAATTGGATTTATCCAAGAAACAAAAAGGGAAAGGTACAAGAGGAGACACTCACCTCTTCACAGAATTTTATATCCACCGATTTGCCATCGCTGCGAACACAGTCGAGCATCCGGGTCTTGATGCCGCTTCCACAGACAGCATTCGGACTCAGCTGACAAGTACTCCAGTCTGAAGAGAGACCAAACATATTCACACTTTTTTTTTTAGCAATACTGTAGTAGTTACAGTTACCAGTGCAGCCCGCCATGTATGCATGAACAGCACAGACAGTCCCTTAGAACACAGCATTGGTGATTCTGTGACTTTTACCCACTGCACACAAAGAACATTTTGCCGTTATCCCCTTTGGAAGTAGTCACCTTATAGCCAGTGACACGCCTCTTCCCAGGCTGTGTTTGTTATCCCAGTGGAAGTCCTGTTATATAAATACCACCTGCACGCAGCTTTGTCAAAATGAGGACCTTCAACTTGAAATCCAGAAGCCAAATCTGCTAAGAAAGGCAGATGGGGAGGAGCCAAAAGCCAAAACAAGCTGTGAGCTGCCATGTTGGTTCAGTTCAAGAAGCTGATTCCAAAGAGTCTCCTCCAGACGGTTCAGGGTGTTAGGAGTGAAACTCGGCAATGACGGTCTAATACAGGAAGAAAAATTTGTGCAACACTGGATGTTTGGAAAAAGTGCTACAGAATACTGTAATACTGATCTGAAGGCCTTCGATGGCATAGCCATAGCCAGTCATAGCCAGTGACTGAACATGAAGCTTCTGGTAACCCTGGGTCTGCTGAATGAGATCTTTTCAGTATTCAACGCGATGCACTAAGGACAGTGGTGAAAGTGCAAATATACACCTGGTCATAAAAATGATTCTAATACAGGTCCTGATGTTTGTTTGTGCATCTTCATTTTCAATTCTGACTCCGGGCACATTTCTTGTGTGCAGCAGTGCGGGAACTTTAGATTGTACTTTGTAGTGATGCCCAGCACAAAGTTTTTTTTTTGTTTGTTTTTTAACCACCTGGATTTGTTTTTACACAGTACAAGTATCCGGGGAAAATAATGGGAAAAGTTGCACAGAGAAGCAATCTCGCCTTGTTCCTTTTTCTTTGCTGCACTCAACAAATACAAAATGTCAAGTTTTCTGAGCAACACCAGCTCTCACAGAGAAAACAAAAAAGACCAGATAATAATAAGTTGAATAAATATGCAAAGACTTTGCATCTGCTTTATTTTAAATAGCTAATTTTAGCTTTTTTTTCTGCAAATAACTCAAAATTAACAGCTGTGAACAATCTAACACAGTCAGCACTGCAAAATTACCCTGAATTTTATCAATGCAACTCAAGGAAAAACTAGCAGTGCTGACAGTCAGAGAAAAGTCTCCCACAGCAAGTAAAGTCTGATGTAAATGAGGTCTAAAGTGTTATCACTCTGACCAGATATGATTTGTGTTATTTAACTCAAATGTGTCAAAGTCGCTTTATTCAATTGTGCGATTTCTTTCTAACACTGATTTCTTTTATTATGTTCTACCACAACAACTTAAATAATTCTGCTTTTAATTTTAATGTAATTTTAATGTAAGAAAAGTCCTGAATTTGTAATTTTGGCCACTTGGAGGCAGCAGAAAAAGGTTACGGACACGCTGACAGCAATTTTCACACACCTTTTTATTTCGAGTTTACGTTCCAAAACAATCCTGAAGGAAATTCTGGCTGTTTAGTTACTAAATGCTCCATTACATTTGCCTGCTAGGTGCTAACTTTGTGCACCAAAACCAGCTGCTCAGTCTCAGTCAAATAAAACCTCGATGAGAGCTCTGAGAGTGAACCAACACAGTTGGAAGCTGGAAAGCAAAATAAATGCTCCAAATAACTGAGAGGAATTGTTAAGTTGGGTGATAAGGATCTGTGGGTTTGTGGCTATAAATGGCACTTACTTGATTAACATTAATTTAGCTTTTCATATAGCAGTGTTTGCAGATAAGCAGTCATGTACAAGTTAATCCCAGCATCAAGTGAAATGTGTTTAAAATGACCCTTATAACATGACTGTTATCTGCCGGCTTTGAGAGCACATAACTTCACCACATATCAAATATTTACCAGTGTTCAGCAGGTTGCAGCTGTTGATTTTACCACCCTGAGTGCGAGCAGAGCTGGAAGGCAGGTGAGAGGGTGTCATGATTTAGATGAGAGCAGGAAGGGAAAAGAAGAGGAGGATGCATTGAAGTCACAAGAAACCAGCCTTTCACAAGTGTTCTGCCTCTGTACTTGGATGTATTTTCAGTTCAAGTGAGATGATGTGGAGGGGACAAAACACAAGGAGACGCTGTTCAAATGCTTCAGCTGTCACAAAGTCTTTACACATCAGAGAGAATAAATCCCAAACAGTGAGAAACGACTGTGGTGTGTCTCAGCGTTTTAAGGGGGGAAAACACAAAAATGCATTGTCGCACAATGTTGTCTTATTTTACTCTGAAAGTTGCTTACCTTAAGCTTTTTTTTTTTTTTACAGTGTGCTGATCCACAGTGTCTCCCAGGAAGGACAAGAACAAGTGTTTTTATATAAAACCTCGATTAACTGGCAGAATTTTTTGATATGATTCATTGACACAGTGCAACACGATCAAGTTAATTACTGGTTGCTGACACACACTCAAATTTCCCAGCCATCAGAGAGCAGAAACCAGATAGACCTTTTAGGATACACATGCCAAGCATATAAATGAACCATTTTAGGCTGCCAGATGACTCAGCAGAACAGTGCACATGCCTTATACTCGCCACACTGTTTGACTCCAGCCAATTACCTTTGTTACATTACATACTGCTTCTCCTTCTGCCACCCCTTAAAAATAATCTGTGTGGTTTTGTTGTATTTCTGGAGTCGGACTCTTTATAGCTTCTGGCTGTTTAAGATAACTTTTGATAACAGGTATGTGCAAAGAGGTCATCTAAGGGTTCTAATAGCTCACTTAAAGCCAATAAATCATTGTCTAACTGCATTGCACTGTGTGGCCATTTGGTGTGATTTGAGTTTCCTCCTTTGAAAAATGAGCAGAATCTAAAAGCTGCTTCGGTACAAATTTAGCCCAATAAACATGGAACAGAAAAATTCAGTCTCAGAAGCTGAACTCGGCACCCTGAGAAAACAATTTCTGTGAAGGGAAAAGGCAGCATTTTATTCCAGACTCGGGGTGCCACTGCCTTTAAACAACCACAGTGCTGTTTAAAAAAAAAAAAAAAAGGTGCAACAACAGGGAGGCTGAGGTATCACTCATGAAGAGTGCCATGCCATGAGCGGCTGTTTTTAGCTGCAGTGAGCTCGTTTGCAAGCTCAACTCAGGAAAAATTGTGTCTTCTTCTGCTGAGGAGCTTTGTGGCACTCTGGGGACTGGAAATAGGGAGATCGCAACAAGAAAGAGTGACAGTAAGAGACAGAGAAAAAGACAGCAAGCAAAGGAGAGAAACACTGCAGGAAGGAGCAGCTTGGATGATCTCTGCATCAACAATAGAAAAAGAATACCCAATAATAATTTCTGCTCATGTATTATGTACACAGGATACCTGCATGCCACTGTAAACTCAGCGGTTGGGATAATATGTCACCTCTTCCAAAGAAGAGGGAGGGAGAGGAGGTTGGGCTGCTTGAGTGAGTGCCAAACTCTCCTTTTACTCACTCCTGTTGAAATTGTTTCTTACAGGTTCCAAAATGAAACATTAAATCATAACCTCAATGACGTGTGAGGTGGATCTGTCCTGAGGGTTAGAGGGGGAGGCTGTCGGTTCAAATCTACTTTGAAAATCTTTCTGATTATAGTTAATCGAAAATGTTTTCTGTTCTAAGCAGCCACCACGGAGGTGCCACTGAGCAAGGCATTTAACCACAGTGGCTGACAGCCAATTGCTTTACTTGTACTCTTCCAGGCTTTAATCGTTGTAGCTGCAGAGAAGACAAACATAATCTGTGCTCATTCAACCTCGCCGTGAAAAGATAAACAACAAAGAAAAAAAATGGCCTGCTTTTAGAGATGAGCTTTACAAAAACCAGCTGTGAGCTGGACTCAAAACAGGCCCATTAATGTTGCATAACCATTATACAAGGTTCTGATAAGACCTTGCATGATCTGCAATTATCCTACTAAGTGATAAGGATAATGGCAAAAAATAAATAGATGAACTGTTAATTGATCACTCATCCTGCTGTTAAAACAAAGCGAGTCTGAAATGGATGCTGTGCTTCACAATGCATTTTTTTTTTTAGCTTACATTTAAGGCACTGATTTTCAGATCACTGATTTGGTTCAGCCTCACACACCAATGACAGCAGCCCAAAAATCACACCAGCAGCACTGCTGCCATTTTCAGGAGACACATGACCGTCACATGACAATACAGAGAGGAGTGAAACTAGCCTACACGCTGCCAAGGGGCAACAGTATCCCTGCTAATCATCCTCGTCCACTCAAAGGCATTTATGGAAATAAAGCAGGCAAACCTAAAATGGCCAGAATACTTTTGTTGGCTTTCCAAGGACTTATGATTAATACCACTTTGGTGAGACATCTCAGCTATTTTTAGGAGCTCCTGCGTCACTGTGCCACCATGCAGTTACATCAGTGTGTCTTTGTTTAACATTTACACATTAACTGAACATTAACACTGGTCAGATGTATCACTGCCACAGCAGCTTGGTCGTGGCAGCTTCAGGTAGGAGAGACTCGGGTCCGAATCCCGAACACGCCCAGGAACAAGCTATGCAGATGGTCGATTCCCAGGTGGGATGGAAAAGAGAGCCCTTAGCAGTTCATCTGGGCTAGGTTTTATAGCCTGGAAGGCTCAGGTGAGCCAGGACCTTCTCCAAGGCAGTGTGTGGAGCATCATGCTGTTGTGAGCCATAAATACACATCAAACAATCACAACAATCAGGGACTAAACACAGCCTGACTGCAATAACAACAGCAGAACATTAACAATCCCAGGAGTCTTTGCGTTCTCTGCCACAACACTGTAGGAGACTGCCCCTCTCGGGCTGCTATAATATGTCTGTTTCTTTCTTCCTTCACCATCTTTCTGAGAAAGGACAGTTACTGTGCATTACTGACTGGTGGCTATTTCTTTATTATTAACCAGCACACCATTTTTAGAGACCTTCAGTGTGCCATTTCAACTCATTTGTTGACAACCTACCACTGAGTGTGGATAAGCAGTTAGCTTAGGCTGTAAACGGCATCTGGACTGAATCCAGTGCCCCTGGCTCAGGTCCCCTGCAACTGTATACATTTTCTTTTACCTGTGATGTTGTAGAAGTAGTTGAAACAGTTGAGGTTAAGGCTGCAGGGCTCCTTTTCGCTTTTATCTGGACACTCTCTTCCCACGCTGGGGGGGCGAATGGTGTACGCTGTCCGCATGCGATAGTTACTCCTGGTACAGGGCTGGAACAGAGACTTCCCATTAAAAACCCAAGCCATTAGAATGCATAAATGATTGAACAGTCCATATTGTAGCAAGTGATAAGAAGTGAGTTGAGGCACATCCTTGACCTGGAACAAAGTCATGGTGCTCCTGCAGCAATGGTGTTCATGTTTTTTGATCATTGAAGGCACAAACTGGGTAAATTTAGCTGTTAAAGAATTATTTCTGAAATTATTGGGACAATTAATCTTGCTTATTCCTGGAGGAATGTCTTAAAATGAAGAAATTTCCCAGATCCTGGAATTTGAGGTTTTTTTATCCAGCCGGATATGACAGGAGGGGCTGAAACCGATATTCTGCTGGAATGGTAAATCACCAGACTCTACACGGTCATTGCTCGCAGAGAAGAGAGTTGGGGGGAGAAAATGACAGCCTTTTGAATAACTCCATTGCTGGCACGATGAATAAAACATGCGAGAGGCCCTGCTGGTGCCACTGCAGACTCCATGTCGAGATTGGAATTGTGGGAAGATGGTGCGTCAAGCACTTTGGGAGAGAATGGGGTGTGATTAACAATGGCCAGGGTGCTGCTGTGAGAACAGCAGGTAAAACCAGAGCAGTTAAAGCAGCTTTTTACCATCAAACGGAGGCGTCGGGCGGAGGAGTTGAACAGGATGTTCTGACACCTTTGGAAGTTTTCGCAAAGAGAGGAACGTGCATCGCGTGCGTGCTGTAGCCTGTAGGTGTGTGCTGCCTTTATTACAAATCTGAAGTCATCATTGAAAGGGAAGCTGTCTCAGCTGTAGACCAATATCAGTTATACTTAGAGAAGCTTACGGTGAAATGAATTTTTAATGAACTAAATTCATGGTAGACTTTAGTATCTTATCCATTAATAAATCAAATTCTTTTGTAAGACTGTTTTTGGTTGTCTGCCAAATCATGTTCACAAATTAGCTGTAACATTTTTGGCCCCAGCTTTTATGTTTGCAGCTGAAGTATATGCAGTGTGTGTGTGTGTGTGGCACTACCTGCTCCTGAGTCTTTTCATAATCATATTCCTTCCCTGCAGAATGCACAGCGCCTACAGTGTGATATAGGTGATATTATAAGCCATTTTTCTCCAGCTTCCCAGTTCATATATCTCTTTTATTCCTCTTTGGTGGACGAGAAATAACCTGTTGACAGAGATTCACACACTGCTCACAATGATACAGTGCGGCCACGCTTTGAATTCCTGAACCTCGGAGAAAATATTCCTGACAAGAAAAACGTTTCGGTGTGCTTCAGAGGCATCTGATGTTGCCATATCTGCTCCGTGGCAGACAGCTGAGCTGATGCTTTCTGATATAAGTTCAACTCTCACCAGGGTGCAGCTGCTCCAGGAGCCCCAGTCGCTGAGGACACAGTCCTCAGGGCAGGGCAGCCGGCTCTCCCTGGCCCCCAAGGGCATCTCCTCCGGGTCGCATAGGTAGTCCTCTACAGGCTCAGATGGACCATCGATTGTGTTGAGCATGCACCTGTGGGATTGGGCAAGAAACACTCAGAGTTTGACCTTATTTTAGTAATTCTGCCGTTGTGGTCCAAAGAAATAAATAGTCAGACAGTGTGTTTTAACTGGACAGGGAGCTGGCAGGTACATGAAGTATCTGACAACCTCTGTGCTTCTCACACAGCGGGATGTATCCCCCAGAGTCAGGGAGGTCAGTTCTTTAAAATCTAGTTTCACCTTTTTTGAACTTTTATTTTATGTTTTAAGCAAACAGAAACAAATCCAGCACACAGAATTATTAAGATGATGCAATTTGGGTGTTCCTTTTAAATCAGATCTGGGCTTTCAGAATCTTTTAACATTACAACTCTTTACACCTCAGCAGGCCAGCGTCAGAGATATTTTCACCTGTTCAAAAGAGCAACAACCCATCAGAGGTCGTAAGCATTTTTACTCATTTTGTACATTAGACACTCCAGGAGCCTAATGGACCATCAACAATCATGCAAAGATGCCAAGTCAGTTATTACGAGGGCTGTACATGGTGATATCTTGGCAACCAGAGCTACTCCTGTGTTTGTGTGTTTGAATGCACACAAACAGGTAATTCAGTCTATTTGCAGCAGATCAGCTGAACCATCTGAGACTGCTCAGCACCAGATTCTGTTTTTCCTAAAACAGGAAATTTGAATACAAATGTGTGGGGCAGGAACACAAATTATTGAATAATTAAATATGTCAATAGTCTATAAAGTGTAAAAAAAAAACAAAAACTCATACTCAGTCTACAGTCATATAGAGAAGAGAAGCATCAAATTAACACATTTTGCAACTACAGGAGAGTTTTATTATTTCTTTTCTAAAAGACAAAATATAATTCAGAGAGAATCGCTATAGTGAAAATAAGATTATTTCAATAACTAAAATTTTTTATTTTGCGTTATGGTGGTCTGGGCCTCTGCGCCATAATTCCGTACACATCCATGGAAAGGATAAGGTTTTCCAGACATTGGGCTTTCCATAAGCAGCAAGACCCCGCGTACAGAACAGAGCAGTGTGTTATATGGCATCATATAAAACACTGAATAAGTCAGATTTACTATGAAAAGGAGGCACTGGGGAGTTTGTGGGCTGCAAAGCGGCTTGCAAATGCACAAAAGCTGTAGGCCCCACAGTGCAGCTTAAATAGAGACTCCCATGCGATATTTGCTGTGCAGCAAAAACAGCGGAGCCCTCAGTTACTGTCGGCTGCTGCTGATGGTACCTGTGTACCTGTTATATGTACAAATACTGCAAAACAAATAAAAGCAGGAGGCAAGCTGACAAATACCTGACTCTTCTGGTCTGGACTCCCTCTCCACAGTTTTCTTTCAAATCCACGTTGCTGACTTTCCACACACTCCACGGCTCGGCCACCCACACGTACTGTTTGCAGTCACTCTGACATGGCACCACCTCATACACCTGAAGAAAATAACACACACTTTAAGTTGACAGAGCAGCAAAGCAAATGTAGCAGACTGCAGATTCTTTTCTAAACTTTTTTGCTGCAGGAGAAATCTCGGAGGCTTGCTTAACTAATAAATTTGATCCTCATGGTCAAAAAAGAAAAAAGTGGCCTCTACAAATATATATATATATTTTTATAAATATTTCATCTTAGCCATGCAAGTTTGTCAGTTAAGGTTTGCCTAATACGCAGTGATTCTTTGGCTCAGCTTTCTGAGGTTTAACTCAGCCAACGAGATTATTTCTGCCCCCAGAGAAGCTTTGCCACGGAGAAACGTCTGCATAAATAAAACTCCAGTCTCCTATAGGACCTTGTTTGCTTACAATGATGACATTGTGACTGTGCATTTATCTGTCAGTGACCCACTGACATTGATGACACTTAACATCTGTGATTACATTACAAATACCTGAGGAAAACAGCTCTTACCTGGGCCTGTAGCAATGAGTCATATCCAGCGAGGATTGGGTTGGATTAAAAGGAGACAGATGGATTAATGAGCACATGCCAACTGTTCATACAGTGCAGAACCTATGATTAATACAACTTTCAAGAGGACATAATCAGAAAAGCCCGTGGCGCAAATACCTGTGTGAACTTAGCAAATTCGCACACACTGCCAGGCGTACTTCGACACAACCTTAATCTGCATCCGCTGATACTCTTAGGCCTGGAAAGCATTTCATTTTTGCAAATCACAGAACCTTAAGGAATCAATTGGCACATGTGGGGGCATTAATTCTGTGGAGGGGATCCATTTATAGCACCCGTTGCTTTTTGCAGTGTCGCTGCTCAGAAAAACACGACTGCAGCAATAATGAGCGGAAGGTAAGAGAAAGCGCTGCAGACTCAAGTTTATTGTCATTAATAATTAATTTCTTTCTTTCTCTCTCTAGTACTAGATATGTATAATGTGCAGAATACTTGTAATAACTACAGATATATTGTAGCTCATAAATATTAAAGAAGAAAAGAGCTCAGCCAGCAAATCAGATTCTCGGAGCATCGATGAGTTTCGCTGTCAGTACCTGGTTGATGTGGTCCAGTTTAGGACACGGCCGCCCTCCGTTGTAAGGCTTCTCTCGAAGCCATTTGGAGCGAACTTTGACTCCGCTCCCACAGGACTTGCTGCAGCGCGACCAGTTGGACCATTCGCTGAGTTTGCAGTCTGAAGGACAGGGGATGATGCACGCCTCTTCAATATAACCTGAAAGGGGAGAAGAACTGGTGGGTTTGTGATCTGTAAACTTAAATGGATGATCACCGTGACCTGCAAGTTAGCTGCACACAGCAGAAGAAAAGCCAGAAACACTGCTGTGCCGCTTTTCATGGATTTTCAATAAATTATTGGAGCGCGCGTCGTCTCTTACTAATTATTTCATGAGGAAAAAACATTCACCAGAAAAGATTCACAAGAAATTTCCTTTGAAATAAAACCTTTGTTCTTTCTGCCTCCCACCAGCAGGAGCTCAGTCTCACAGGTTGGAAATGACTGCTTTAGAGAAAAGCATCCACGGTCCCGGTTGTTGAACCCCTTGTTTTCTTTATCTAGTGTAAAGCTATATTTGTCCTAGTTCCAAAAGCATAGTTTTTATTTTCTGTCTAATGTTTCAGATTTATTTAAATGCTGGAAGCAGAAAAAGACCCAGCTGTAAAATATTAACCAATATTTTACAAACTAATCTAAATGCATTTATTGATTTTTAAGCCAAGTGGAATGAAAACAGGGTCCACATTCAAAGACCCAACTGTATGCTCTATTATAGTCAAGTAAAATAAAAATCAAATCTACTAAAGGAGATGTAGGGCCTGGCAGCAAGCTTCATTATTTCAATCTGTTTTCCCACAGCCCACAGAGTCTTGACACCATCAGCAGGGTGGCGCTTTCTTGGATCTTTCTGCATTTCTGGGCTCTGATTTCCTTTGTTTTCACCACTACACAGAGGTCAGGTTTCAGTCAAATGTGATGAAATTTTTCTACAGTCCTGGCTTTGTGTATTACAGCATTTTCAAAAGATTTCTTTGCTCAGAGATGGTCTTTTCGGTGCCTTGAATACATTTTTTTTAAGGCTTATGTAACTGCACTGGTCTGTAAATCAGTTTAGCCTCTGATTAAGAAAATCAATGAAGTGAACGAACTGTTAAAATGTGTTTCACCGGCTGCCTAAACGCTTCCTGTTTCTAATGTGAGCTCCTCCACACTGCTTTTATTTTCAGCGAGAAACATGTGGTGATGATGGGCTCGCTGAGAACACACTTCCCACGATTCAAGAGGAATCCCACACAGGCCAGTCACTCCTCACAAATCAATGCTGTCAAGTGGAGTAGTTTTCTCACTTTTTCTAACCTGGGAAAAGTCTTGCTGTTCCCTCCGTGCTTCACACTGACATCCTAAGCTGCTGAGTACAACACCTGACCACTGAGTGCAGAGTTCTCCAGGATCTCTATGCTGTTAGTAATTCTTCATTCTGTCAGATTTTCTCAATAGGTCCAACAATGTCTCAGTTTCAAAGCTAAACTAAAGTTTAGGCTAACAACTCAGGCCACGACTGGAAAATAACAGGCAGAGAGCTGTGGTGGTGTGATGATGTTGCTTCAAATGCTGGTAAGAAACCTGAGCCCAGTTGGAGCAATATATTCATAGGTTTAGGGCAACAAAACATTACGCAGGTTTGTAATCTTATGGGCAGAGGCTAAAAGGACAGTCACCACCACCACCACCAACCTATGAAATTTGACTGGCCTATCCTGGTGCCTCGTGTGAAACTTCCACATCATCTGTTAGTGGTATTATAACAAAGTGGAAGTGATTGGGAACGACAGCAACTCAGCTACAATGACAGCGCGAGGTCAGCGGATGCTGCAGTTCATAGTGCACAGAGGTCACCAACTTTCTGCAGAGTCAGTCACTACAGACCTCCAACCTTCATGCTGCCTTCAGATTAGCTTACGGAAAAACTATATGGACTCCCCCTCATATGCCTCATGGTAGTGTGGTCTCCTGCCTTCCATTCCCCCAGGACCTTCACATTGCGCCAGTGAACCTAAAGCAAAGGTTGTGTGGAAGGGAGAAATTTGTTATAGAAGTTATTTGGTTTTTGATGAAATGCAAATGCTGGCATGAGCACAATCTTAGCATTGCTTAAGAAAGCCAAGGAACATCCAGACCAATGCCGCCAAAGGTCGTGGCCAAATGGATTGTTAGACTTTAATCATGGGATTTTAAACTTGGCTCAACTGGAGGGGACAGTTGAAGGGTGATCGTGCCACCCAGTCTGCTGGACCAGAACAGAGCAGTGCGTTTTCTTAAAGCTAATAAGATTAGAAAATAAAAGTCTGCTTAATCCAGTCAGAGCTAGAGTTCTGGCAGCACTTTGGCAATAACTACAGTAAATACACCGCGATTCCATCCATACACATGCACACAGTCGTGTCTCCATGGACTTGCATTAATTTGATGAAGCCCAACTTTAACCTTAACCAGAACTATTACTTGCATAATCCGCACTTAGCCTTACCAAACACTAACACATCTCTCCTGAAAATCGAATGATTTACGTAACAGGAACTTGATTTTAGTCCCCACATGTGACTGTAAACAGACTTAGGTCCCCACAACATGAGTAATACCTGGACACACACACACACACACACACACACACACACACACACACACACACACACACACACACACACACACACACACACACACACACACACACTGACCTCCTTTCACTCTGTTGCCCCTGAGCCTGGATCAGCATCTTTACATCCACACCTTGCTGAGTAAAGCCTGACCTCTGAAACAACTCCATTACCTTTGACCCCCACTTCAGTTAAGTCAGGTCATTCTAAAATCACTCACACTATCACTTGGAGGTTCAGGCACTACAAAAGCCACAGCACCTGAGTCTGCAGTCGACTTGTAGTTCAACTTGTTCGGTGTCTTGTCTCCTCTGGGAAGCTTTTGGGTTGAGGCCAGAGAGGAGATCACTCCTGCTGCCTTTGCAAGTAAACGCACAGCTAGGCACAAGTTCCCACTGCAGTCTCCAAAGCAGTCACTGCTGTAGAAAGCTCACTTAGCTGGTAAAAACTGTATTTCACCAAATGATGGGAACAGTCTTAATAATCATATGCTTAAACCTCCTAATAATACCTCTTAAATTGTGTATGTAATATTCTTAGTCAAATAGTATTTATATTGTGTATAAAGTATATAGAATTTATATAGTATTTATATTGTGTCCTTATATTAGTGTTGCTGCAGTAACAAAGCAATTTCTGTAAGGGATCAGAGTGGGGTCAGTGGATGCTGAGGGTCATAGTGTACAGAGGTCACCAACTTTCTGCAGTCAGTCATTACAGACCTCCAAACTTCACGTGGCCTTCAGATCAGCTCAAGAACAGTGTGTAGAGAGCTTCATGGAATGGGTTTCCATGGCCGAGCAGCTGCATCCAAGCCTTACATCACCAAGAATGATGCAAAGCGTTGGATGCAGTGGTGTAAAGCACGCTCTCTGGAGGGATGAATCACACTTCTCCATCTGCCAATCTGATGGAGGAGTCTGGGTTTGGTGGTTGCCAGGGTACTTGTCTGACTGCATTGTTCTGTGTGGGGGTGTTTTTCAGGAGTTGGGCTCGGCCCCTTAGTTCCAGTCAAAGGAACTCTTAATGCTTCAGCAGACCAAGACATTTGGGACAATTTGATGCTCCCAACTCTGTGGGAACAGTTTGGGGATGGCCCCTTCCTGCTCCAACATGACTGCACACCAGTGCACAAAGCAGCTCCATAAAGACATGGATGAGCCAGTTTGGTGTGGAAGAACTTGACTGGCCTGCACAGAGTCCTGACCTCAGCCTGATGCAACACCTTTGGGATGGATTAGAGCGGAGACTGTGAGCCAGGCCTTCTCTCCAACATCAGTGTCTGACCTCACAGATGTGCTTCTGGAAGAACGGTCAGAAATTCCCATAAACACTCAAACCTGTGGAAAGCCTTCCCAGAAGAGTTGAAGCTGTTATAGCTGTAAAGGGTGGGCTGACATCATATTAAACCCTCTGAATTAAGAATGGGATGTTACTCAAGTTTATATGCACATGAAGGCAGATGAGTGAATACTTTGGGTGATTTAACAGGAATGCACCTGTTCTTAGAAACGGTCTTCGTTTCAATAATCACCAACACAATCAACCAAGAACAGCACAAATTATCAGACTGCACACGAGCAGAAGTGATGTGGGTGTGAGTACTTCACACATGCACAGTTTGTTACATTTAACCCGACAAAAATAATACAGTGTAACCATATAGCTTTTATGTGTGTAATAAAGTTAATGCAGCTGTGCCATGTTTCACATTGATCTTATTTTTCCTGCATGCTGTGTGATGCTGAAGGAATTTATTAATGTCAAAGGGAACAAAAAGGACAGCCAATGAATCTAAAGTTTCTACAAAATCCTGAGTATTTTATGCAACGGATACAATGTGGGAGAGAAATAAAAACAAAAAACATTAAAGCTGATTTGTCATGTTCCAAGAGCTCAGTGCGTGCATGCTTTTGAATAAAAATTAGCAAACAAATGCAGTGAAAACCACTTAGTGTAAAAATTGACTGCCTCATATACCTCCATGGCTTGTATGAATCTTATAATCCCCCCCCATCTTCCAATGCCCCAAGTTAAACTCCACTCAATAACAACACTGAGGACCACAAATATTTGGAGCTCTGCTTTAATAATTTGAGATGAGGAAGGATCCAAAGCTTTAGCACCCAGTTCACAGCTGTGAACTGTCCCTCTGTTGTCATTACAAGCTCATTCAAATAACAGCTATCACATTCATCATAAGTGCAGGTGAGGTAAGTAACAGCAGGTTGGAAGAGTCATTAAAACATTCTCCTATCCAAATTCTGCATTCTGAAAGCAAAACTACATACATATGCAACAAGGCCAGCCACAAGAGGAAGTGTGTCCACATGTTTCCTTTGCTAAAGTTTTACTGCATATTTTAATGAGTCACAGCAGTAGTTTTTGCACCAGTGATGAAAACTTTTTCTAAATTTTGCAGTTTTTTTTGAAAAGTATGATAAAAATGTACTTTTGTTATCAGTTTCAATAAAAACAAAAAGAGGAGGAAATTGATTTATTGTCAATAAGGTACAGATAGAAAGACACAAGGCTGAATGCTGCTGGACTGATAATAAGGGGACTTTATAAAAAAAAAAAAAAAGATCTTCTGTTTGCAAGTTATTCTGTCCATCTGGCCAGGAATAAAGTCCAGGCTGCTCACCGTAGCACTGGCATCTGAAACCAAATTTCATCTGCTTGACAGGTGGCCTGGGAGGCTTTAGGTGCACCTTTTGACTCCAGGGATCACCCGACATTACTGCCTGTTACCCCCCTCTGCACCACAATCCTCTTCAAGGTAATAGAGACAGCCTAATCCCTGGATGCTCTGAAAAACAACTGTGGAGGCTTTATGCTCGGGTTGGGGCACAGAGGGAAAAACAGCCGTGACCACAGGCCAGAATGACCCTCTCATGTTCTTTACTAAAATGATCAAACATTGACCTTAGTCCTCAAACCTTCAGGAGATGCTTGCTTTTAAGCTTTAGCCTTTATGACTCCCCCCCCCAAGAACTGCATCCCCTCCTCCTCGTAGTGTTATAGTGCTGAGCCACACTGTAATATGAGGCCAAGGCCCCCTGAGCCACACTGTAATATTAAGTCACAGTGAAGGTCAAGGCATCATGGGTTGTTGATAGCAGCAACGATAAGATATATGAGTAATGTCAATCATATTAGAGATAGGACATTTTCCCCTTCTATATCAGCTTTGGCATAATTTAATGTTACGTATACATTTTTGATGGTATTTGTTATATAATTTGAATAGGTTGTTGCATAGGGTTTTTTTTTGTGTGTGTGTGTAGTTAGACCAATCAGGGTGTGCCTGTTTAAAATGTGGCATTGCAGAAGGGAACACAGGCATCTTTTGCAACAAATTTCCCTCAGAGGGACAAGATTGAACTCAGGAGTGGTGGTTTAAGGAAAAGCTATTTTTTAAAGATTTATTTTGGGGCTTTTTAGCCTTAATTTTCTGATAGGACACAGAGAGGATCGCTGGTGAAAGTATGAGACCTGCTCATCCAAGATCCATACAATTCAGCTGCCAATTGTGGCTTTTTAAGAACCGGAAGAACAGGCAGACACATGTACAGAGCCCCTTCTGTTTATCAGAAAGATCCTTTTGTGGGTGACCGGATTACTGCTGAGCACCAAGTGAATCATGACGTTTTCATTTGGATGTTTCTTGTGCTGCTGATTGCTGCATCCCTGCTGTCAAGGTTGACTTTTGAATTGGCTAAAAAAAATAAACCTGCATAACAAGGTATAATTTGCAAGTCTCACAGCGCTGCTTGCTGTGACTGTAAAAATCTCTGAGTAACAGTTTACTGGAAACAAATGGCACTCAAGACGAGGATTCCCTCATGCAAAAATATTCTCATAGCGGAATAAAGCAACGTGAAAAGTGTGCAAAACCACAAAGCTTGAAATAACACCCACATTTAATGATAAGGCCCTTTTTTCTGGTGATGTCTGTGGAATAAAGAGATAAAAGCAGCACAGTTTGCCTGATCGACGCTGTAGCCGGGGGCATCGTGTCAGCCGCAGAGTCGTGGAAGGACCACGTCTCCTCCTCCATCAAGATTAAAAGTGATGATGGTGGAGATGGAGAGAATGGCTGAGAAATTGAAAGAGGGAGTTGCAGGGAGAACAGTGGAAGACGGCTGAATGAGGGAATAAAAGAGATTTAATGATCCCTTTGAGCTTCGCATGCACTAACGCCAAGCATGTTTTTGTTTTTCTGTGCACCTCAAGGAATATTTCTTTTTTTTTTTTCTTAGCTCAATGATGCTTAAGAACGAATGCATGGCTGCACACGCATGCACTTGCAAACATTCACATAGTGTAAAAATACACAGAATCTGACAAAAGCACACAACACGCACAGCCCCGTCCTTACGATGCGCTCTTGTCACAACCCAAACTCAGATTAACTGACGCATATCTGAATCTGTGACTCACAGAAGGAGACTAAAACCATGTTTATATATGCACAACCCTGATGTATTCATTTGAACATCTCCCGCATTCTATTTCACAGCAATTTCACAACGAGTTTCTGAGCTGGAATTCTTTGCTTGAAGTATTTTGGATCTCAGATAAGACCTTACAATGAGGAGACAAATGATTCTGACAAGAGTGTGCCAGAAAAGGGACACAATTCAGTGTTCAGAATGAGTCCTTAGCATCCATGGGACGGGCTTTCACATGTGCACAAACAAAACATATTTTGCTTCAGATCACTATTTAACAGAATGAAGTTATTCTTGCCTCTGCTGCATTCCATATACTACAGTCTCACCTGAAACCAAGAGGCCAAGGAAGAGGAAAAAACTCCAACTCAAGACTGTAATGAGGATTTCTGAGATCTGCCACCAAATTTTAAACCTTAGTTAACTGAACTAATGGGAAAAAAAAAAATACAAAAACACAAAGTTTTCTCTCGTTTGCATAGACATACAGATAGTTTTAGTCAGAGTGTCTAATTCTAGAGCAGCATCTCTTTTGGAAAACATCATCTTCAGTAAAACGTGCGTTTCAGTAAAACTATCCAGAGTAAATCTTCAGTAATTATGAACATTATTAACAAAAGTGCAGATGGGGGAGTGGATGGCGTGGCTCTGTCTGGCTCAGAGCACCCGCAGGTGGTTTGTCAACATTACTGCTGCACATACATGGAGCCAAAAACCACATTTTACTGGTTTCAGCCCTGATTTTAAAGCAAATGTAGTAGTTAATGATATGTAAAACAGAACCATTTAATGCAGCACTTCCACCCACCATAACGCATACTGTCAATGCAGAAAGGTCTTCGGTGCAGTCGCACGCTGCTGCTACATGTACACTATATAAAGAAGGTTTGACTTTTTTAAAAATACCACTTTAAAGGAAATTTTAGACCAAACGATACATCAAAGCAAATATATGAAAATGAACAAGCAAAGTATCTGGTTGAGTTAGGAACATTGTCCAAAGGTGTCATTGTTTTAAACATATAATGACGGCCTGAAAGTGTTAGATGAACCAACCTTCAGCTGTTCAGCTCATATTCAGTCCACTTATGTTCACTAATTATGACAGACTAAGTGATGCTGTTCCAGAAAAAGCATGGCCTCAGGCACTCATGCAAACAGAAAGATATTCTAATACTACTTCTTCTTTATTAGTAAATGTATCTTTAAAATTTTAAAGCTTTTCTTTTTTTAGGCTCTGTTATGGTTCACCAACTCCTTTGAGCTTTTTTAAATATGCAAAAATATGTTTAAAAAGGGTTGTAGCTCATGTCTAGGTCTGGCTGGGGTCAGCTTTATCCTTGATGGTTTTGTAATACACTGTTAGAAACCCTGTCCAGCAGCTGATGGGGAGAAAACCTGAACAAAGTTCTACTATCCGCCTAATCTGTACCAGACATATTCAGAGGTTTCATTTTACAAAAGGAACAAACTCTGGGACCAAACTCACACACTGACAGCACACATGCAAGCATACCCACCATGACTGTTGCAGCGTGAGGTCTCCACCAGCCTGTTGTCCTGGTCGTAGCACACCATGGCCTGGTAGCGGTAGCCCTGTCCACATTCCTTGATGTCTCCCTGCACCTTCATTCCCAGGACGCTCTCCACTCTGGCTCCCTCAGGCAGGATGCAATCTGACCAGTTCCCCACTGGCTGTGCATTGTACTTATCACAGGGGCAGTACTGCGTCTCACTCAGAGGGTACATTTGTGTGTTCTTGCACTTGTCTTTCTTCTTGCTTCTCCCTGCAGAGCGGAGCAGGATAGAGATTAAGAGAATCATCAGGAGATCTACATGTCTGCTGGCATTGACAGATTTCAGCATGATATGCTGAGGCTGCTTTCAAGGTCTTGTTTACCCACAAAAAAAAAAAAAAAAGGCTAGACAACACAGGAGCTGCTGTGCCCCCATGCATGTGGGATACATGATGATAGATTAGGCTTGCCAAATAGTTTCCAGCATAGTGGGCTCTTACTGAAACAGCTTGATATTTTTTATCCTCACACACGCCAAGCATCGTTAATCACAGATCACTGTGCAAAGAAATACTCCTCTCCTTACAGCAGTCTATAATTAGGAGCTGTTTCCAATGTAAATAAGGAGATAATATGCGGATGACTTTCGCTCTGATGATCCAAGACTTTACCTGCAGTTTTTTGGCATCAAAATAACTTTGAGCCGTGGATTTCCAAATTTATCTTGTGTCAGGACCACAGCTCGTTAGTGCTGATATTGTCTGTAACATGACATCACAGCGACCAACAGGCAGCAGAAATTAATGCATTTTATTCTACCCAGTAATCCAAATCTTACGCTGTCTTCAAGGAAACTGAATGTGTGCAATAAGATTCTTTTAGATTGGGTAGGAAAATTACTAAAGCTAAAAAGAAATACTGACTTAGATATTTTTGTTTCACTAGGAAAATGAACTGGGAGGCACTGGACAGTCGTGGTATTACTAATAATGCTTCTGAACCACAGGATTGTGGATAAACCACAAAATCCTGATGTAAAACTATGAACAATTAAAGCGTATCTTCACTTATGAATTAGTAATGGCTCGTCTGCTCTTTTACACACAGGTGAATGGGTCAAAGGTACTTAACATTCACATCAGGGGATAACAAAACCTTCTCGAATCCACTTTCTCACAGTTTCAAGTTGACTTTGTAACCTCAGTGGGTGCTCATGGAGGCGCCTTAATTCATTACACATGACTGTGATGCACGGGGCATCGCCCAGGTCACAATGATGGATAACAAAGACAGAAGACTTCTTCTAGACTTGTTGCTTTAATCCCAGCTGAACATTTAGCTGTCAAAAACCAAATGCATATGTTTATGACCTTATGTTTCATATAAAGACTCAGCTATTGAAGCGCTGCTCAAATCTTGTGGTGCCTCTCAAATGTTAAACTGCAATGCAAAATAAGTTTGCCTGAAAACGTTTCACAGCAGTGCATTGTTTGTGCCATGCTGCTCTGCCCTCACCTATCAATGCCCTCTTTCTGGTGCGGACCCCCACACAGTCAGCTGTGCAAGACGAGAACTTGGACCAGTTGGTCAGCTGGCAGTCATCCTGGCAGGGGAGCTGACAGCGCTGAGTGATGGCAGGCATGGCCTTGGCAAATTTCAGACACTCGCTGATATCGGCCTGCGTCCCGTCCAGCTGGCGGCAGGACACAGCTGGAAGAATGAGAGGAAGTCGGGTCAAAAGACCCCATTAGAACATTAAACATTGTGCTTTAATGACCGATTGTTCCAACAGATTGATTGGGAGTTTTAAGAGGAATGGAAAGTTAAAGACATTGTTGAGAGGTAATAAAAACTGAGTGTGTTAAGTACATTGGTGTAAAAAAAAAAAACATAATCAAGTAGAGACAAGTCAATGCCATTTTTCATGTTCGATACTGTTACCGAGTCGTAAACAGCACCCTCACATTCCTGTACTCACCTACTGGATAACCTACAGTTAAGAGGACTCTTTGCAACAACTCCTCTGAATCTTAAATTACCACACATTCAGATTTTGTAGACAAAGTCCTATAAAATAAATTGCATCTAAAGCTAAAGATGTCAACCTTGTAAAAGTAGTTAACATTAGTTCTACACTGGGCAAGTCAAACATTAAAAACTGCTTATGTTTTATTTGTGCACAATAAAAATGCAAAAGCAAGGGCCATTCATATTTCATGTAGGTGCTCAGTAGATTCCCTGCAATGAAGCACTTAAATTTCACTTATGTTAAATGTCTAAATTTTACAAACAGTTCAACAAGGTACTTTCAGCTGATCCCTGATTTCCCAAGGGGTCGCCACAGCAGATGGAACCACAGGTTTGACTGGGCACAAATTTTATGCCACATGCCCTTCCTGACACCATCCTCCCATTTATCCAGGCCTGGGACTGACACTTAGAGTACATCAGCTTGTGACTGGCTGATGCTGGGTTGGTATCATCTCCTAGTCTTGAACCTGATCAGTATTTAGGTCAGAAAACTAGACTCAAATAGTTCATTAATGAAATAGTTGAGAAATCAACAGCAAAACAACCAGTTATCCAGTTAATTCTGAATTATTTAAAATATATAAAGTTCAGCTCAGTTAAAGAAGGTCTTAAAGGCAGATTTTCTTTTTTTTTGTTTTTGTTTTTTTTTTAAAGGCAGATTTGGTTACATTTGGAAAGAGCAAAGGTAACTTTCCTCCATTATTTTTGCTCAGCTAAGCAAACTGCCGTCTGTAGCTTCATGATATATAGCTAGTACACAAATAAATGGATAAACTTAGGCTAAAAATGTAGTATTTATAAAAGAAAAGACTGCAGAAGTGATATTTTAGTGATTTATTATTAGCACTATATATATATATATATATATATATATATATATATATATATATATATATATATATATATATATATATATATATATATATACTGCTTGATTCCTTGTTATGGCCACAACCAGAAAACAACAAGTAACTTTGAGGCCATAATTTATAGAGGATACCATACCACTTTATTAGGATGTCACATTGAAGGTTCAATTTACCAACAAATGATTTCACTTATTAGAAAATTATAATTAAACCATTGCTTAGGAGGTGTAAGGAGTCTTAGCCAGGTATGCTATGGGCCCTCGCAATAATTTCTCTATAGAAAAAGCTCTTTCAGGAGTACACAACGCATCTTACATCTGACAGGCCAAGTACTCATTGTGACAAGTAAAATGGCTTTGATATGAGAAATCACTGAAGTGCCCCTTTAATTAGGAGTTCTTAACCCGCTTCGTGAGCACCGTAACTTGAAATATAGATTTAAAAGGAAGCGGATGAAAAATAGATCAGAACTTTACGATTCAGATTAGATCTCAAGGGAGGTTTAATAACAATTAAGAAAAGAGGAGACACAAAAGCATCTCGACCCTCGATTGGTTTAAAGGCCTCAAGTCAATTTGTCTTGGACTGCATCATCCTTTCCTTTGTTCTTTCAATAAAGGGTAGTACTTGTGTTGCTGCAATATTTCATTTTCTTGTGATGCAGACATACTGCAGGGCTGTACCTTCATAGAGAAATCAATCTCTAAGCACATTTCGCTGAACCCCCGTGGGCACTGCTATTGGTTTGGAAAGCCTCCGTCTGCTGTTGTGTTAGGTCAGGTCTTATATTGTGTGTGTGTGTGTGTGTGTGTGTGTGTGTGGGTGTGTGTGAGACAGAGTGGCTGTGTTCAAGAAAGTGAAGGAGAACAGCAGAAGCCCTCTGTTCTGTGTGTTTAATAATGCCACTATAGGGTTGTTCCACCCACTAAGGAAAACCTCTCTCCAGGTAAACAACACAATACAGGAAACACAGACCAGAAAGGACAGCGTGTCTCATTTGATGACAAAATGATTTCTGTCATTTGTAAGTGACAGAAGTGTGAAAACCAGTGCAGGCGAGTCTGAACTTCAGGTGTCACATGGCATCAGGTCACAGAAAAGCTGGAAAAAGAAGGTCTATAACGGACCTTAAAGCATATTCATAAACTGATTCTTCTGTCCATTAATGGAAGCTAGCAAAGGCGAGACAGAAAAATAAGCACTAATAATGGCTTTCCATAGGAGCTGGAACATAATGAAATTGATCATTCTGCGTGACCCCCCTGAAATTGGATTTTTATGAAAGCCTCCTAGGACTGTATGGTGCACCCATTCTCTATAAAATGGCAAGAAAAAAATATGCTTTTAAAGAGGGAGAGCCACAACTCCTTTAAAGTACTTGTCACTTGTGCGTGAAGTCGATATGAACAAGGGTCCTGGCTGCTGCGTGCTATAGGCGAGGTGCAGCATCTTCTCCTAAATTTGAGTACGAGATATTCGATTAAAATTGCATGACAAGAGCCCGAGGTGAAAAAGAAAGCCAGCACTGAAACAAGCCGAACTGTCAAACAAGTCTCAAGAGGAGGATGATAAGGTGTGAGCACATTTCCTTCCTAAACTCTAGAGGATTACAAATAAATAAAAAAATAAAATGAAATATATTTTACTGCTGATGTTTATAGGAGTGTCATCTCCAGTTTGGGCTACGTTGTGTGAGTGGGAGGATTTGATGTGTACTCTAACTAAATTGGCCTATTCTCTAAACCTTGGCACATCCATCTGCTGCTTCATGGCTGGGCTCCAGATGCTCCGAAATGAGCAAAAATTAAATTTACGGTGATTAGGAATGGCTCAGAGAAGATGCAGGGGGAAACAGGGGACAGAAAGATTCGTTTCTATACCTCTTGTCTGGAGCCCTGGTCCACAGGTCTCTTGTGCACCCGGAGTATCCTGTCTGAGAAACCAGGGGACCAGCTGGCACTTCCTCCATTTGTGGGTTTTCCACCTGGAATAAATAAGGTAAGTACAGGCATATTAATGCTAAAATAGTATTCATTATTACTCCAACATCTTGCACTGCATCATGTCAGAGTCTGAATACCATAAGCCAATGTTAGTACAGTAATGCTGGGTTCAGACCACACAGTACCAGCCCAGTTATGGCCACATCTGGATGAGGGACTGGGATAGGGCATACTTGTGAATACTATCATACTTGACAGCTGATGGACTTACCTTCATTCATTCGTGTGTCATCATGAATGAAAACCAACACTGGGACACCTCATGGTTCTCCCCACAGAAAAACAAAGCATGCTGGATTATTTTTAAGCTTTCAACGATGTTTTGTAAGGGTGACCAAAAGGAGCACAGAGTCTTCTACACAGCTGAAAACACGATCAAATAAAGTGGAGTGATGCGGTGTAGCTAGGCAGAACTGTGAAATGCAAGCCTGCCAGTATGATACACACAGCTTTGGTTGCCATTATCAGTTTACATTATTTTCCTGGAAATCATTAATTATCACATACTTCTTGATGACTAGCAGGCCGTGAAAGCGAGCAACTGATTTGGAAACATCGTGTGTCATGTGTCTCAATGCTGAAAAGACAAAAAAAGCAAGTGTGAGCTGCTAGGCAATTATTTTCTTTAGGTGCCAAAGGAAAAATAAGGGGAGCGATCCGCCTAATAAGGCAGGTAACAGTGATTTGTGCTCATAAAATGCATTTTATAAACTAAAAAGCAAGATTTTGACTCTCCCATGGTTAAATGGTTTATCATGTTAGGGTAAGTGTGGCTCTGTGGGACTGTCTAAATCTAGAGTAATGTACAAGCGGCTCTGTGTTATTGTTTAAACTTGTATTCTTCACACAATATCAGGAAACCGTTTCATAAATGTAAAATTCTTTCTGCAGCATGACAACAACCCTGCATGTACAGCCAGAGGAAAAAGGACATGGAGTCCCGCAACAGGTACGCCTGCTGCCACCACCAACCCGCGATGTCATCATCACAGAGTTAGTCTGGGATTACAGACAGAAGACACTAAGACAGCCTAACCTCACAGAAGAACTGCAGTCATGTGTACCAGGAAAACTGGTACTGCTTCAAGAGCAAAGTGTGTTTTTTTCCCTCTTCGTATGATGTTAATTCATCAACAAAAGCTACTTGCAGCACCGCTACTGAATAAATGTTAAACGTGTGTGAAAAAAAGCACATTGCCATTAAATAAAAACAAGGCTGAAATAACTTATTTTGTAAAGCAACCTCTTCTCCATTTTTCAGTGTTTGGACTCTATGTAGGCAAGTAAAGCAGAAAGACACAGCAGCTGTATAGGTACTGTTATCCTGAGCTATGTTATCACAAGTGGCAGCTTTTCCTCATATTGTACAGCCCAAACCTACTTCCTTTGTAAGGCACTAAAAGTACAGCTGTAGTGGTCAAATACTTCCTGTAGTTTACAAAATCAGACGTTATTTGGGAGAACAATCGGAGGACAATTTTTTTTCTAAATAGTGCATGGCTTTTTGTCCTGAGAGGATAGGACAGTGATGCAAAAATTACTGTCTATTTCAATTTTACCCTCTCCTCCTCTGAAATGGCATGCCTTCAGGGAAAATGGCAAGGGTCCTGAACAGAACTTTGTACGCAGGGATCTTTGTCTTTTATTAAAATTAGACTTGACATGAGATTCTCACCCTGTGACAGCTGGAATAGGCTCCGCCCTTCCCTCGTGACCTTGAATTGGATAACCAGAAGGAATTGGATAAATGGATGGATCCAGTTCTACACTGGAACTACTTTTTCACATTTTTTCTTTGTACCATACATCAACCTAACATTTTACTCTAAATGCAATGACAAATTGCCCCTAATCTCCACAATCTCACAAAGTAATCTGTTCTGGACAATGAATGACAGGTTGGGTGAATAAAGGAATGATTTCGACTCATGACCCCAGAGATGACAATGCGCCATGGCCCAGTATCTTTTTAGTGAGTCTCTGATCTTGATAAATCTGTTCTTGAAGCATTTGACACTTCCCATCGCACACATTTAACTTCATTCACTGCAAAGCACAACGCTGTACCCGGAGATTGGGCTGAAAAACTGACAGCTTCTTTAAATGTCATGCGCTCATCCAGCCTTAAGGCAAGATATTTATACTGGTGATCACTATTTGACAGCTCCATTGAACCAAGATTATAATCAATTCACTTCTCTCCAATGATTAAAAAAAAAAAAAATCTAAAATGTACTATTTGTGTTTTGTTTTGATGTCCAGCACCATCCCACAAAAATGTTCAGCATCGGCTGTCAAGTGCAACTAACCCATTTATTATGCCACACTCACATCCCGATTAAGTGAACTATTGCTCCTGTCAGCCTGTCTTTCTTCTAAATATGTCAATAAAAGGAAACTTGCAAATCAACAAATAGGGGTGTTGGTATGAACACAAAGAAACACATCATCACAGTCTTAAAATAATGGCTTAATCCATTTTTTTTAAAGGTTTCTCAGAGAAGACAAAAAACTGAACCAAACATTGAAAATATGATTTATGGAAAAAATAAAACTTAGGTTAAAAGATGACTGAGTTCAGAAACTATGGTGCAAGAGGTTTATCCAGACTCATCTGAAGCTCCTGGAGCTCCTGAATTCAAACTGAAGTTCTTGTGCTCGGCCCCACAAATCATCACAAAACATGGTGTCTAACCAGATACTTACTCTGGATGACATTACTTTGGCCTCCAGTAACACTGTGAGAAATCTTGGAGTCATTTTTGACCAGGATATGTCCTTCAATGCACATATTAAACAAATATGTAGGACTACTTTTTTGCATTTGTGCAATATTTCTAAAATTAGAAACATCCTTTCTCAGAGTGATGCTGAAAAGCTAATTCATGCATTTATTACTTCTAGGCTGGATTATTGTAATTCATTATTATCAGGCTGTCCTAAAAGCTGTCCCGTATTGCACTGAGTGTTTCATTTCATTCACCTTATTTACTCTGTTTATACTTCACTCTGCATTTCTGTCTCTCTTCCACAGCATGTCTTTTCTCCTGTCTCCCCCCTCAGCAGATGACCCCCCCTCCCTGAGCCTGGTTCTGCTGGAGGTTTCTTCCTGTTAAAAGGGAGTTTTTCCTTCCCACTGTCACCAAGTGCTGCTCATAGGGGGTCGTTTTGACTGTTGGGTTTTCTCTGTATTATTGTAGGGTCTTTACCCACAATATAAAGTGCCTTAAGGCGACTGTTTGTTGTGATTTGGCGCTATTTAAATAAAACTGAATTGAATTAAACGACTAGTAAGTTAGTGACCAGGAATTCATGTTAGTTATAGCAACTTGCCACCAAAAGTAAAGGCAGTGCAACTAAATTGCAGAACACACATTTTGATTTATGACATGATTAGACCGTGGTGTGATGGAGAAATTTACCACTTAAATCTTAGAGAACATCCAGGTTTCTTTTTCACAGAATATTACCCCTGTCATCATTTTTTGGTTTACTTTGGATAGCCCTAATAAGCTGCTACAAGCCTCTAAAATTGCAAAAATTATGCTTTTTTTGTCATCTTTAATTAAAATGTCCAGACTTGCACCTTTATTTTCATCTTTTGAATGACATTTATTTAAAAAACTAACAAAAAAAGAAAAAGGTTCATTTGTGGTGGGAAAAAAAAGGTGGTCATTATTATTCTAAAATAAACTCTTGTCACCACAGAAATGTCACAGTGTGGAATTAATAAAGTGGTCTGATTGGATTATTGGATTTTTTCTCCCTCATGGTTCCTCATAAAACAACCTCGTTTCCATTTTCACCATTAAACTGTTCATTTCAGAAAATAGGCTTTGATTTGAACAAAAATTAAACCCAAACAGACTGATCAGACTGGCATAAATATGCAATAAAGCAAAAAGCTGACATTATTTTTATTTCAGTTCAGTGGTTAGTCCATAACCTAACTTTATACTGTTTCTCATGGTGGCAAACAAGGAGTTAACAAGAAAGTGTGCACCTATAAATAAACACATGCAGCTGATATTTTGAGAGGTGGGAGCAGAACGTCAGACTGGCACAGAGTATGCAGGTGTAGAAAAAGTATGTGTCTTTATAGCATATTCAAATATTTTTATATATTTTTTAAAAACCTGGCTGTACATGATAGGTTGCTGGTTTGATTTTTTTGGCCTTTCAGGGCTGCAGTGGAAACCCATTCAAACACAAAAACAAGAACAAACAAAAACTGTGTGATAAGCCTTAAAGGTTTTAAACCCACTCATACACTGTCCACACAACAAAACGTGCAATCAGCAAGAACTGTGCATCTGGCACCAGAAATATGAGACTGTAGTGCTTTTACCTGAAACCAGGACAGATTTTGGGGGTTTCACAGTCCCTCTCCTCCTCGAGCACCTCTGGACATTCCTGCCCTCCGTTAGACGGCGTCTGGATGGTGAGACGTTTCCTCGATTGCTTTTTCTTCACAGCAACACCAGCTGAAGGGACACAGACAATTAATTAATTAAAATAAGAAATGTATGTAGTGTATGGAAAAGTGATGAGAAAAGTGTTAAAGTGAGAAGCTAGCTGCTCTGTTAATAATCCTTAAAGAATGGAATTGGAGACCGCAACTGCCAATTCAAATTGGACAGCTATCGTCGACAACGCACCCTTCTGATTATTGCGAATATCAAGCCAACAACGATGATGCAGAAAAATCCTATTAGACCTTGGAATTGACTCAAATTAAATTTATGGTATTTACATGTGCGGCGATGCCCTCGAGTAGTTCATTAAGTTGAAACAAGCCTCTGGATAGCCCTATATCCTGCTTCAAACCTTTATACGTGGGCAGCATGCAACTCTCTGCACAAGGTTAAGATATCAGCATGATCAAATTAAAATGCACTTCCACCGGTATGGCACGCTTAGACCAGAGAGATTTATGTCACCGTGTCACAAGAGGAGGTCATTAAAATATGGATGATAATGATTTTCAGCTGCAAATCAACTTAATGTTTTTGCCACCACTCAACAGCTTGGGCAATGCCCCCCTAACAAAGGTGACCTCATCTGAAAATGTTTTCCTTTCACTGCTTGAGAACAACACTGAGGAGCACTTCCTGGCCCTTGTAGCCGTGGGCGAGTGAGCTTGCCAGGCCCACTATCAGAGGTCAACCCAGTGGTTGTATTACACGCCAATCTGTCAAATTAATTATCTGTAACGAGACAGGAGTGCATGTGTTTATGAAGCAGCCATTGTCTCCGGCTCAGTGTAGGGCATCTCAACTCTATAGTTGTCCCACTCAGTCAATTAAAATTTGCTTCTGTGTTGTCCACTTTGTAATCTTTTATTATCATGTTATACTTATGTAAGTATGATGGTAAACAGTGTGCATATCTTTTAACTACCAAAGCCTGAATGACTACAAAAGGAGGGAAATTATGCATTTTTTAAAGGTTTCTGGCACAACGTCACCCAGACGGATGAAGAACAAAGTCTAAAGAGGTACAGCAACACTTTTAGCATAAAGAACAACTTTGTTAATGGACTAGTGCAGTTCAGTGTATAAATTAGGGGTGGTGTTTTAAGTACTTCCTCATCCAGAGTTATACACATCATGAGAAAAATAAATGGTAAATTATTTTAAAAAATGGTTTAAAGCGAAAATTGTTGCTGGAGCTTCAACTATGTTCTCTTCTCTTCTCTGTGCGTCTCAGAATCAGGCGTGCCAGAAACTTTGTCTCTACAATATTTCGATTTTTTTAACAGCAGCAAAAAACAATCATCACTGAAGGTGGATCATTTCGCTTTCCACTATACCTGAGTCACATGTAACCGGACACACTGTCCAGTCGCTGAATGGGGTCACAATACAATCCTTCTTGCAGGGCAGCTGGCATGGTCTCATCGTGCTTGGGCGAGGACTGTCTGGACACCTAGGTAAAAACAAGGTCCCTTTATACATTCACCAAAACACACGTGTGAGGTCTGCATACACACACACAAAAAAAACAGTCATGAAAGATTCTAACCCATGATAAAACCAATGGGTCTGTGGGTGCTGAACAAGAGCACTTCTTTTGGACCCATTCACCACATTGGTTGTATTGCATCACCACAGCTCCATGCCGAACAGGCAGCCATATGGAGGTCCACATGGATCCTCACGCTCACCATCTGATGATGAAATTTACATCACTCCGACCCGAGCAGACCCGCAGATGTAGGGAGTTTAATCAAGGCCTTACATCTTCCAGACTTTGGCTTGTGGGTTTAAATTTTTGATAATTTTCAAGCAGCAAAGAGTTATTTTTGTTTCAAGTTTTATTATCCAAAATCACAACATTTTAAATCAGGGAAATCCTCTAAATTCCCCCCAAAATTAATGTAAATCCCTGTGAAAATTAAGAATTCATGTGCAGTGAGCAGAACAGAGCAGTGGGTTTTCAAAGTGGAGTCTGGAAGCCCCTGGGAGACAACAGCCAGGAGTTTCACATAATAATTTAGCTATAAAGTTGTATCACATTACTTAAAAAGGGTCACAAAGAACAAAGGAAGCACTCTTCAGTGAGGCAGGTATTATTATTAAAAAAAAAAAAAGCAAAATCCAGAAAATATTGTTAAGTTTGATGTGGTGCAAGTATAACCAAAGAAAAAACAAATAAGGCACTGTGTTTTCAAGAGAAATTATATTTTTAGTTTACTCTTTGATCACATTGGAGAAAACACACAAAAAAACAGATGACAGGTGCAAATCTACAGATGGGAACCGCTTATACCAAAACAAGCATACTGTGTCCTTTACTCCCACTCATGTTATCTTTGGGCCAACAGAAACCACACAAATCACATCAGTGAGTCTTATTGTGATTAGAACGAAAGCTTTTAGAATAGAAATTGTTTCTGTGGCATCTTAGAGTAAAAATGGTAGCAAAGATAAGATTTAATTATTCAATTATGAGGGAGGTCTTTGGAAAATTGGCTCCCCTGTAAGATATCATTGGCCACAGATCGTTTGAACAAGCATAAAAGGAACTGCAGGATGAAATGTTCATGTAAGTCATCTCACGCTGGGCCCATAAAAATATATCAAGGATCTTTTATTAGCAGTGTTTTTCGGTCCGGTGCTTCATCTGGCTTTATAATAAGGTGCTTTTTAAAAAATGAGGCAAAAGTTGAACTGAGTAACTTTTAGATCTTTTCGCTTCTTTGTATCTTTTACTAAATCATTACACAGATATCAAAGGGGTCGATAATCGTGTTTTTGTGGGTTCTGGCACTGAATTGTAATGTATTTGTGGGTCCACAACAAGCAAATGATTGTGTTGATTTTTGTCCAAACTTGAACCCATTCCATACAGACTTCGGTACTTGTAGCTACAAAGGCTGAGCTGACATTTAACCATGACAGTTAAAAATATAAACCATGAACTCAAGCTGTAATAAATATCAACTGAGAGACTTGATGCACCAACCATCTGGGTACTGCTTGAATACACAACATAATTATTCTCGCCTCAATCTAGGGCAATAAAAACCTCTGTAATTACTTTCACTTTATGACTAATGTATGCCATCTGGATGACAGCACATGAAAGACACAGGAAAGGGATGGTAGTATACCCCAACAGAGCAATGTTAGCATCACAGGAAATGCTCTATACGTTTATTTTACAGTAATTTGTCTCTGCGAGGAAACCGCAACACACTGAGCTAAAACCAGTAGACAGGCCTCAGGATAAAAACTTCTTGTTTAAACGGATTCAGCTATCAGTGAGTAATAATCCTCATGGTCAAGCTGAGGTTTTTCCAGACGGGGGTTATGTTTAATCTTCAGGTCCCCTGTGCATAAATGAGACCAAGATAAATAGGTCACGCCAGACCTGCTGCAAGACATTTATCTGATCTCTCTGCTCCTGCAGTCGAATGTTACGACTCTGTTTCCTCATCCTGCGGCTGACTTTCTGATCATCTGGGTCAGGTTTAATGCTCCTACGAATGAGCGTTCTCCACTGGGTGTTTCATACTCGTTAGCATGGTGTTATCGGGGAAATGATAGGGAGCCTCACTGGCAAAATGTAATAATGCAACAGCAACACAAGGAGAGATTTATTTTTAATACCAATAGACAGAGCTAAATCCCTCTCGAGCGGAACAAATCCTCCGGTGTCTTCACAAAAGTGAATGGTCCCCAGAAAAGAAACAGCTGTGGTGAGGATACATTTATGTCTTCTGCTTTCAACTGATGGCCACGTCCATAAAGAAGGGAATAAACAGATGTCTCTCTCGAGAACACTTCAACATGACGCGAAGCTGTTAAGAACTTGTGAACTCGACCCCAGCACGAATGAAGATTTGATCAATTTCTCAAGAGCCTGTAGGGATCAATATGTTCTCCATCAAGGGAAACCAAGCAGAGAGAGCAGCGTGGAGGCAAGAAACAGCAAAAAGAAATGTTCAAGATCTAAACTGTGAGAAACCAACAGCAGCTCAGTTAGCAAGAAGTAGATCTCTGTATGATCAGTTATTAGGATGCCATGAAACTGGTCTTTCAGCTAAAGGTGCTGAAACATTTCTTACAAATCAAAATGCTACACAAAAATGAACCTTTTCTTAATTTTAAATGCAGGACGTGGTGGCTAATTATGCTTCTGAAAGAAAACACAATCCAGTCAGGACCACTGTAGTCAAAATACGATTGATATTTTATTTGTTCTGGGACCTCCCCTTCCATGTGCTTGCCACACATGCACGTGGAAAGTATTAGGATGGGAGCCCCCCACCCTCCTTGCCCATCTGTGTAGCACAGGGAAGCAGGAAGAGCAGCAGCAAACCCCAGCATGGAAGAAATCAGGCATCAGTGGCAATGGATAAAACATCAACTCAGAAACAGCATGAAAAAGAGGAGCTGGAGGACTTGTCTGCAAGCACTTGCTAACTTCTAGTCGACCAGTAGTAAAACTTGGAAAAAGTGCAACAAAAACTGGAAGCAGAGAACCTCCAAACTAAAAGTTGTGCCACACAGCTGCAACAAACACTTTTCACAAGGTGCAACTTTTACTTTGAAAGAGAACAGTCTCTGTTTCCAGTTTGTGTCACACTTTTTCACAGTTTCTCTGCTGCATGGAGAGCAGCTGGCGAGTACTGAGCATTAAGTGGGCATTTTCCATGCAAAGTACAGGAAACCACGACAATCTGCTAGCAACCAAGGAAAACTGCATACTAGCCCCAGCAAGCATCTGCCAACCCATCGCTACAGAAACATTTTTCCTTAGCGACCGGTGGTCGCTAGAGGGTCACTGACTGTTGTCTGGGCTTGTGTGACTGACACCTTAAATAACATTCCTCATTATGAGATTAACCAAAAGAAAGCTAATGTAGGCTGGCAATCAGATCAGCTGAATAACGCTGATTGATATGCGACCTTGCTAGTAAACACGTTAGTGGGTCACCCAGGCAAACAGAGCCTAGAACATTTGCACGCGACCAGCTGTCAGCTTCTAAGCAACGTGCGGTGAGTGAATCACTTCCAGTGTGTATGCAGCTCAACTGTATGTTTACTTATTGAGTCCTTGAATATTTGTCTAATACAGTCAAACTTTTTCCATCATGCCACGCTTCGCTGGGTAAAATCTCTTCTTGCCCACGTCTGGGGTACGACTCTGTACACAAAAGACAGCAGCCGTGGAGAATTTCGCTAATCGCTATGCTAACATACCTGCTAACATATGCTAATGTGATTTCCTGGTTCCGCCGTGAAAATTAATCCGAAGTTCAAAATTCGTTCTGCATGATTTTTTTCCCAGGTCGTTCGTGCCCCAGCTGTCATGAACCTGTGCCCCACCAATGGGGCGTGCCCCACAGTTTGAGAAACACTAATCTCATACAACCCTCTCTCCATTTCATTTGGGATTACCTTGATATAATGACACAAAGAACTCTTTAACAGAGGAGATTAAACCTCTGACCTCATTAAATTCCATCTTTTTTCTCAAAAATAGTAAAAGTCTGAACACGAGCTAAAGTTCAACCGTTCTGTGAAATCTTAAAAGGGCACATTAGTTCTGTTTAGGTTAAATACTATATCTTAAATACAACTTCACTTTTGCCTGCGATCACGGAGGAACACACTGTGAATACTAAGATAGGCGTTAGAGGATGAAACGACTCATTTCTGAAGTGCAGACTGCCTGCCTTTTTGATTTCACCTTTTCAGTGTTCCCTTTGGGTCTGATGTGCTGGTGAAGGCAGCCTTTAGCACAACAACAGTCTTGATTGGTGTTTCAAATGCCTCAAACAACTCGTGTTTACATTTCCCTGTGAGAATGAACTATGTCTGCTGTTTCTCAGACACAGGTGGAGTCTGATTGAAAAGCACCTTCACATCACATCTTGAGTCAATACTGATCGTTTCTCCCCACAGAAACTGTAATCGTTTCCAAGCCTAAAAGACGTCCTGCTTCCCTCAACAAATAAAACCTAAAAGAGCATTAAACACTTCTTTTTAAAACTTGGAGACAGTATTGCAAACACAACAAAGCATAGGATACTATATCAATTCATTATAAACATGTGGGGGTATATGCTGTATATGATAATGACAAGCTGCTGGTTTTGAGAGGTTCCAAAAGGCACATGAAAAGAAGTGAAATGTACAGTGTTGATTTTTTTTCTGCTGCTGTTACAGGAAAATTGCATCTGTATATTGTAAATTTATGAATGATCTAGTTATAGTATTGTATTTAGGGGATGGAATTGGCCACCCCTGATTCCTCTCATTGTGCTTTTGACCAGCAGGGAAGCAATCTGCTTATCTGTTAATGATTTCCATTTGGGAACCACGCAACAAATTGCCCGGACACATTTCAACCACAGCATCAAGCTAACACTTCAGAAACTTCTTCATACATTTTGACTTTCCTGACACTAAAAGTTGAATTTCTTCAAAAGACCAGGCAGCAAATACGGTTTCCATCTTGTTTTCACAGGTTTAATACACACCTACTCACAGGACGAGCGTCGTTATGATTCGCTTAATTTAGGTGCTGAATCCACCAATTTTTCAAGACGGTCTCATATCAGTTTGTGAAATAGTCACAACCTTTAATTTGTTGAATTTTGTTTCCAGACAAGAAATTTACAGTTGTTTCTTTTTTTGTGTGATCTTCAACATGAATTTCCAAATATTATTTCATGTCCCCGAACATGAGTTTTCACCAATCTGCTCTCATATGTAATGATGCGTCTCCAAGTGCACAAAATTAATCTTTTTATTTTGAAAAGGCGCTAAATTCCACATTTGTAGCTTGCAGGGGTGGTGGGGCAAATCATTTTGATGCTCATACCAGAAACCCAAGTTAGAGTCATACATGTAACCCTAACCCAGATTTACACACAACCTGTGTATCATAACATATGTTATTAATTAAAATGTCACCTGGATAAGTTTAGGCATCAACAATAGAATAGAATAGAATGGCTTTATTGTCATTATACAGGCCGTACAATGAGACTTCGTTAGGGCCAGGAATTAAAAAAAAAAAAAAGCAAAAAAACCTTAGTTAAGGTTAAAAGATTAAAAACTAGGTTTAAGGGGCGCAGCCAGCACGGTGGTCTTGGGTTTGAATCCACTATCTTATCCTCATGTTCTCCCCATGTTTGTGTGGGTTCTCACTGGGTACTCCGGCTTCCTCCCACAGTCCAAACAAACACAGTTAGTGGGGTTAGGTTAATGGGTTATTTTAAGCTGCCTATAGGTGTGACAGAGTGTAAATGGTTGTCTGTCTCTGTGTGTTAGCCCTGTGATCTGTCCAGGGTGTACACTGGCTCTTGCCCTGTGGCAGCCGGGATAGGCTCCTCCACTCCACCCCCACCCCCCCAAACCCTGGATTGGATAAGCAGTAGAAAATGGATAGTTGGGATAGATGGGGGAACATCTTTTATCTTTTAAAAGATAAAGATATTCTACATACAGGGCAATAAGCTGACACATAGCATGTCTCACTCTACAGAGAAAACAAACCTGTTTGAGCCCCACTCCCAATCCCCTCACTTAAGTCTAATTATATTGTAGCCCCACTAATGACGGGTATTATCCAAATTTGGACGATTAAAATTCAATTAAAATCCAGTTTTCAGAAAGAAAGAACAGGCAATGTTTGGTTTTCAGAGCACATCACCAGCCAGAATACTTAGAGCACAATGCCTGGCTGGGAGATTCACTCCGTGTGGGTGTGAAATCAAGCTGTAATATTGTTATTTATGCATTTTTCTATCGTGTATACATTTTATCATTCCAGTGCTTTTTCTTTCTTATTTCTCCTCTGTGTCATTGTTGTTTTTAATATTCAATTTATTTATCCTTGCTTGTCACATTGATTTTATTGTTTGTTCAAGGAGTAAAATTCTTATTTACTAGGCGCTCGGGGTATAACATCCCAGCTGCACAATTTCCAATTCTACAGTTTCCTCTTTCTGCGTCTTCACTTGTGTACATCACTGGGAAATGCTCGTCACTGAAATGAATCCAGTAATAGCATCTGGTTTAAACTGACTTGCTGGTTCCAGTCAGTGTCACAAACTCATTACGATCTTTAAACATAATGATTTGTAGTGAGCCGAAGACATGGAACTGCGAGCTTGTCCCAAAGCACAACATCAAGATGAGCAGCCGGGCTAATGCTCGTGTTTTGCTTGCTGCTATTAACGCGATGAGTAATCTGTTCAGCGAGGGGCTGTTTTCGAAAAAAAATGAGCAGATGGTTGAACAGGATGAAGATTCAAAGCAAAGAACTGTCAGTAGTTTTAAGTGTACATGCACAAAAACATGGTCTGGTGGGAAAAGATAAGGCTTAATTAATTTCATTATCAAAATTATGGACAACAAAACAAGAACATCATTTGTTTAATTTAGCATAAAACTACTGCAGTTCTTCAAGGACCCTTTCACGAGCGTCTTATGGCCCTCTGTCTCGAGGGCTTTTAGCTATCTATTATAGTCAAAAACAGAGTAAACACAACCTCCATTAGAAAACATGGCAGGAAGATGATTGACTGGGCTTAATACAGCCACTGTCGAACATCATAACCATGAATCACTCTTTTTCACAAATTCCACCGCATCAATGTGATTATACAAACACACACAGTCGGTGTGTGTCAGCACACACTGTCAGAATCAATAAGCAGACGTTATTGTTTTTTTCCTCACACCACAACAGCGTTCTCGATGGGGATGATCGCAGCCCAAGCCTGAGGCACTGACATATTTGTCTCTGTTGTGTCTTTGGGCTTTGACAGTCAGTGTTTGTGCATGTGCTGTTTGTGCGTGTGTGTGACTGTGTGTACGAGGGTGACACGCACTGTGTGAGGTTCACTGCCTGAGGCTGTGGGAGGAAGACAGCTCAGATCCATCTGTGAATGAGACAGGACACATCTGCATATGGAGGGTTCAGGCGGCCATGTTTGTTTGTTTTGCTGGGATCCCATGGGTGCACTGATCAAGAATACCTGCCAGTTGGATTGTGCCAGATGAAGACATGTAGACCAGGAAAAAAAAACAAAAAACAAAAAAATCATCCGTGTCTAGTCACTCCTAGGAAATACTGCCAGTGATGAAAACAAGGCCTGGAAACCAGAGGTGTTGCATTATTCTGGACAAGGAAGAAACGGTGCAAAAGAAAGGTGCTTTTTAAAGCACTAAATTAAATCTACAGGAATTAATATGAATTAACAAGAGCAAACTACAGCCAGGTGACAAATTAAGGGAAAAACTAGATACAGTAAATAGTTGGAAAAACGGGAATGCAGATTACTAAGTGGATGAGGGATTAAAAAAAATTGTAAATCTTCTGTTGTGGTCTTTGAATTTTCACTAATCACAACCAAGATGAACATTAAACTTTGGAGCAGTATCAGAGTTCTCCACCACCACTGTAAAATCACCAAATGAGGGAATCCCTCCAACTGTTCCACTGACTTCTGGGATCTATAACATGGGTCACTGAAGCTGAAAACTTGTGATGAGTAAATTCCCACTGTACACACTGGTTCTTATTGATCATCACTTCTTTGCAGGACAAACCTGCAAAATTGGATAAATTCAATCAGAACCACCAAATTCAAAAGACGTTTTTTATTTCCATCTGCAGTAATTTATATTTGTAAGTATAGCTCTGGTCTGAGACCTCCCTAAGGTATGCACAAAGCACAAGTTGGGTGAAATCATTATTTTTTGGAAAGACTGTTTAATCCTTTTAACAGGTCAACTGACGTGCAGGATCTATAACAAGGGTTGCTGAAGTGTTCTCTGGAGCTGTGTGGTGGGCAAATCAACACTGTCACACACTGCTACTAATATGTGTCTTATTAAAAGTAAACCTGATGAATCTTCTCTTGCTCATCTTATCACTTTTTTGGTAATAGAAACATGTTAGAAAGCTCAAACAGCTAAATGAGAGGACATCAGACACTTGTCTGGGACCAAGCAAGAATCATCCCTGTATGTGGAAAGCAGAAGTTGAGGAGCTCAACAACAAAACTGAGCACAGAACAGAGAAGAAACAAATAATAACTGATATGATACCGATTAAGTCATAAAAACAGCTGAGGTGGATTGCAAAGTGGCTTGCATATGCGAAGCACTGGTGGGCAGGCTAAAGCAGCAGCTAATAGCGCCTCCAACAGTAGACTTGCCAATTGGCTGAGCTGCCAGAATTGCAGCAGAGCTTCACTTTGTGGACTCCCTGAATTGACACTATGCTTCATTTCTGCAGGCCCTCTCATTTTAGTCTTTTTCCGGTTATCTCAGGGTGGCAGTTATAGTCCATACACACATATACATTTTCTTCTGCTCATCATTGTAGGGTCTTTACCTGCAATACAAAGTGCCTTGAGGCGACTGTTTGTTGTGATTTGGTGCTATATAAATAAAACTGAATTGAATCTGGGGCCAGGTCATGGGCACAGCAGCATAAGCAGAGAAACCAGGACCTCAGTCTCCCCAACCACCTCCTTCAGCTTATCTGGGGGAACACTGATTCATTCCTGGGCCAGCCAAGAAGTATAATATCTCCAGTATGTCCTGGGTCTATACCAGCGTCTCTTCTTAGTAGGACATGCTCGAAACACCTCACCAACCTCGCCAAGGAGGCATCCTAGTCAGAGGGCTGAACCACCTTAAATGGCTCTTTTCACTGTGGAGGAGTAGTGGATCTTCTCTGAGCCCCTCTCGAATGGCTGCACTCTTCACACCATCTCTCAGGGAGAGACCAGCCACCCTTCGGAGAAAGCTCATTTCTGTCTCCAGAGTCTTGTTCTTTTGGTGACTACCAAAGGTTGTGACCACCATAGGTGAAGGTAGAGCTTTGCTTTTATGTCCAGCTCTCTCTTCACCACGATGGATCGGTGCAGTGTCCAGATCACTGCACCTGCAGCCTCAATCTGTTTATCAATCTTTTGCTTCCCTCTCCAGTCACTCATGACCAAGACCTGAGATGTTTAAACTCCTCCACTTGGGGCAGCACCTCATCCCTGCCCTGGAGTGGTCACTTTAACCTTTTTCTGCCTAAGAACCATGGCCTCTGAACTCTAGTTGCCAATTGTTATACCTGCCTCTTCACACTCTGCTGTAGACCGCTCCAGTGTGAGGCCATGAACTGATGAAGCCAACAGGACCGCATCATCCATAAAAAGCAGCGATGAGATTCTGAGGCCACCAAGGCAGAAGCTTTCCGCCACTTGGCTATGCCTAGAAATTCTGTCCATAAAAATTATGAAGATAATTGGAGACAAAGGGCAGCCCTGGTGGAGTCTAACACCCACCAAAAACAAGTCCGACTTATTGCCTTCAATGGGAACCAAGCTCTGGATATTGCCCCACAACATCCAGAGCCTTTAAGAACTCAGGGTCATCTCATCCACCCTCAGGGGCCCTGCCACCAAGGAGTTGGATGAGTCCTCCTCCTCATCCCCAGACACTGCTTCCTCCACAGAAGGCGTGTCAGTGGGATTAAGTGGGTCCTTGAAGTACTCCTTCCACCACCTGACTATATCCTCAGTTGAAGTCAGCAGCACCCCACCCACACTATACACCATGTGAGTAGAGCACTGCTTTCCCCTCCTGACTCACCTGATGGTTTTCCAGAATTGCTTCGAGGCAGTCTTAAATTCTTTCTCCATGGCGTCACCAAACTTCCCCCACACCCAAGATTTTGCTTCAGCCACTGCCTGAGCCACGTTCCGCATGGCCTACCAGTATCTATCAGCAGCTTCCTTCCCCACCAGAGAGTGGGAATGTTCCATATCCCAATGGTAGGCGATCAGTCCACTAGGCCCTCTGCCCTTGGTTGCCATCTGACACACAATGCATGTCCTGCGGCACTCATCCTCATTCTGAATATACACTGCTCAAAAAAATAAAGGGAACACTCAAATAACACATCCTAGATCTGAATGAATGAAATATTCTCATTGAATACTTTGTTCTGTACAAAGTTGAATGTGCTGACAACAAAATCACACAAAAATCATCAATGGAAATCAAATTTATTAACCAATGGAGGCCTGGATTTGGAGTCACACACAAAATTAAAGTGGAAAAACACACTACAGGCTGATCCAACTTTGATGTAATGTCCTTAAAACAAGTCAAAATGAGGCTCAGTATTGTGTGTGGCCTCCACATGCCTGTATGACCTCCCTACAATGCCTGGGCATGCTCCTGATGAGGTGGCGGATGGTCTCCTGAGGCATCTCCTCCCAGACCTGGACTAAAGCATCCGCCAACTCCTGGACAGTCTGTGGTGCAGCGTGACGTTGGTGGATGGAGCGAGACATGATGTCCCAGATGTGCTCAATCGGATTCAGGTCTGGGGAACGGGCGGGCCAGTCCATAGCTTCAATGCCTTCATCTTGCATGAACTGCTGACACACTCCAGCCACATGAGGTCTAGCATTGTCCTGCATTAGGAGGAACCCAGGGCCAACCGCACCAGCATATGGTCTCACAAGGGGTCTGAGGATCTCATCTCGGTACCTAATGGCAGTCATGCTACCTCTGGCGAGCACATGGAGGGCTGTGCGGCCCTCCAAAGAAATGCCACCCCACACCATTACTGACCCACTGCCAAACCGGTCATGCTGAAGGATGTTGCAGGCAGCAGATCGCTCTCCACGGCGTCTCCAGACTCTGTCACGTCTGTCACATGTGCTTAGTGTGACCCTGCTTTCATCTGTGAAGAGCACAGGGCGCCAGTGGCAAATTTGCCAATCCTGGTGTTCTCTGGCAAATGCCAAGCGTCCTGCACGGTGTTGGGCTGTGAGCACAACCCCCATCTGTGGACGTCGGGCCCTCATGCCATCCTCATGGAGTTGGTTTCTAACCGTTTGTGCAGACACATGCACATTTGTGGCCTGCTGGAGGTCATTTTGCAGGGCTCTGGCAGTGCTCCTCCTGTTCCTCCTTGCACGAAGGCGGAGGTAACGGTCCTGCTGCTGGGTTGTTGCCCTCCTACGGCCTCCTCCACGTCTCCTGGTGTACTGGCCTGTCTCCTGGTGTACTGGCCTGTCTCCTGGTAGCGCCTCCAGCCTCTGGTCACTACGCTGACAGACACAGCAAACCTTCTTGCCACAGTTCGCATTGATGTGCCATCCTGGATGAGCTGCACTACCTGAGCCACTTGTGTGGGTTGTAGAGTCCGTCTCATGCTACCACGAGTGTGAAAGCACCACCAACATTCAAAAGTGACCAAAACATCAGCCAGAAAGCATAGGTACTGAGAAGTGGTCTGTGGTCCCCACCTGCAGAACCACTCCTATATTGAGTGTGTCTTGGTAATTGCCAATAATTTCCACCTGTTGTCTATTCCATTTGCACAACAGCATGTGAAATTGATTGTCAATCAGTTTTGCTTCCTAAGTGGACAGTTTGATTTCACAGAAGTTTGATTTACTTGGAGTTATATTGTGTTGTTTAAGTGTTCCCTTTATTGTTTTGAGCAATGTATATCTAATGGAAGATCAATGAAGTTACTTTATCTTTGCTTCATATTTCATGTTTGTCAAAGCATATTGGATGTTTAGGTCAGGACTGGGATCCTACAAGGTTTGATTTAAAAAAATAACTGTCTCCATAGATACCTTTAGATGGAGAACATTAACAGAAAAAAAGAGGGAATTTCTCTGTGTGAGCTGTGTGTACTCTAATAAAATACATTACAAATGAATGAAAAACAGTGAAGTAAACTTGTCAACTCTCAGTCAACAGGCTGTATATGCCTTATCCTTTTTGATTGCTACTGACGTCTGACTACTGCTCATCCCAGCTGACTGATTGTCTGTGTTTGGTACATGTTGTCACTTCTCAGACTGTCTGTCTTCAAACATGCTGCGCACAAGTTTTAGTTTGTCTTCTCATTGTGTGACGCTGTCTTCTCATTGTGAGAAGCATCTGATTGTTTCTAAATTTATACTGGATCATGACTATCACCACCAAATAAACAGAAATAGCCTATGCTCTGAAAAACAATACAATAAGGAGCCATGAAAGAGATGAAAGTTAATTCCCTTGTGTTCTAAAAGAATCTTAACTTCACTTTTATTCTGTAAAACAAAATGGCTTATGCAACATTGATTATGAGATGACAGAGAGAAGAAGATGATCTGTTATTGACTATCACATGGGTACAGACAAAATGCTAAATGCACAGTTTTGTACAACATTACCATTAAAACTGCTGCTCGTGTTTTTCCCCCTCTATGAAACCGATAAGATTTACCAATAAAACAAAATATGTTTGTTCTGAACCTTTGCAGTCAGTGCTGAGCCCCTTTTTTTATGGAAACTATTATTTAACTGTTTTAGTTTAAGTGGAAACCTGACAAGACAAACTTTAAGAAGCGGTCCTAATTTGAGTTCAAATAAACACTTATCCAAAGCAAGAAACACATTTGAGTCTGGGTCAATAAATTCATGGTTCAAGACTGAACAACAATTATCAAAGTAAAAACAAGAAAACACTGAGTAGATTTAACATGTGAATGAAACAGCTGCCTCATGTGTTAAATTCTATTCAATTAAATTCAATTTTATTTATACAGTGCCAAATCACAACAACACTCACCTCAAGGCACTCTATAGTGTAAGGTAAAGTCTCTACAATAATACATAGAAAACCCCAGTAATCAGATGACCCCCCCCCCCCCCCCCCCCCCTCCTATAAGCGAGCACTTTTTGACAGCAGGAAGGAAAAACTCCCTTTTAACATCTGTGGAAACTGGTTGGGGGTGAAGGGAGTGAGACAGGACAAAAGATTTGCCGACCATCAACCCACACCGACCTCCTTTCAACATGGATTCATTCTACAGCAAATTCTGTAACTCCCTTATCTGCTGTTCATCGTTGTAATTGTCACTGGTGTTCAGTGGATATTCCTGTTGTGTTTCTGCACCTCCTGAAACTGTAAATAACTTTTTTTTATACATTTTGCATCTTCTGCTTTGTCCAAAACTTCTGATGCCTTACCACTCAGTTAATTGTCTCATGTTTCCTTGGAAATTTGTTTCAGTTAAAGTGTTGATTGTCAGACCTCTTTTATAGCAGAGAAATGTACTGGCTGGTATATGCTAATTGGAAACTACATTAAAAGAACCCATCTTGGTGGCAGTCTTTGTCAAGTTAAGCGAAGAGTCAAATTAATTTCGCTGAGAAGTGTGAAAGTTGAGGGCAACAACCAACATTTTTAAGCATTCAAGGCTTAGAAAAAGGGCAAGGTTGTGCAGTCAGAGAGCCTTCTGCTGCAATGCAATCAAGTTTGGACCCCTTCCAGGGACTGTGGCATGAGATAAATCAAACTGAAGACTTTGAACAAGATACAGGGTTTAATTATCATAATGCAACAAAAAATGTACAATGAAACTACAAATGAAATCTCATTATGTTACTCACAGAAAATTATAACGGAATGAATAAATAGCCAAGTCATAAAACTATTTTTGTGGTGGAGTGAGGAGGATGAATTTAATAATTTCACAGCCTAATAAAAGAAACTGCTCTGAAACCTGGTGTAGAGCACTGAGCACATCTGTGCTGCTTGCCAGATGGCAGCTGGGTGAACAGACTGTACAGCTAGAGTGGGTATTGTTTTAGTATCCTTTGGGCTCTGCAGAGAAATCACACCTCACTGATATCACTGATGTGGTTGGGTGATTTTAATCACCTGCTGCAGAACCTTCATATTTTGGGCCGTGCATATCCCTTTCTTTATGTTTGTGATGGTTCCAGTTAGGATGCTTTCTATTGTTCCTCTCTAAAAGTTAAGCACGGTCCTGTTTAAGCTTTCTTTAAGAGTGGAGATGTGTGAGGTTTTCTGTTTGTCCTTGCATCATCTTTTCTAAATCAAACAATTCCTTAGATTTGTTAACATGGTTCTTGTCTATGCGTGACTCTGCAATACCTTTGAGTTTTCCCCCAATTTGAAGTCATATTATTGGCTGTAATCTGGCTGATGAGACTTGGGTAATGTGCAAAATTCACCCTAAAGTTCTCTTCATATCTGTAAATGCAGTCCCAGAGACAGGAACGGGCTGAGTGGATGACTCCTGTGGGCTACAATGTTGAGCAATAGAGTGGAGGAGGTGTGACTACCAATCCAAACTGCCTGCACTCAGTTTGCGAGGAAGTTCAATATCCAATTGCAGAGCATGATATTAAATCCTAGAGTGCAGAGTTTGACAGTCATTGGGGGGTGGGGGGGTATTGAATGCCAAGGTGTTTTTATTTTCAAGGTTTTTGAAGACAGTGTGGACGCAGCATCTTCTGCGGTTGTGTTGGTTCTGAATGTAATCTAGTGAGGGGCCAAGCTGGCAGAGATGTTGTCTTTAATGTGATGAAGAACCAATATCTTAAAGCACTTTTTGTGCCGCAGGGCATTCAGACTCCACACTGCACACCTATGGACAATCACGGCTGTCTCAAAACACTGACAGTGACATGCTAAAAATGTCAGTAATAACATGTTTTAGTACAAGGCCAGGTTATCAGGCCAAACAGACTTACTCATATTCACTCTCAGGAGGATTCTTCTCACAGCCTCTGTGGATACTGATAGTGGCAGGTCCTCTGGAGGTAGAGTCGACTTTACAGCTGACTCTTTGTTGAGGAGATCAAAGCGAGGGCAACATGCAGCCCATCTGGTAACGTGGGCTCACACATGGTGGGGGCGCTCCTGTTTTTGTAGCCTGTGATGCTCTGAATCGCCTGCCACATATCCTTGGTGTTGCTGGTGTTGAGATCTCTCTCCAGTGTCTGCTTTGCCTCCTTGGCCATTAAGTACAAAAGCTTGATCCAGGTTGCTGTGATAGAGCTCAACCTCTGTGAAGATGTGGGCGCAACAATCTCTCGTTTCCAGCTGCTAAGTAAGCCTGAGACTTACTTCATTTTATTTTCCTAGACATGAGCCAGAAGGTAGAGGAATAGCCTTAGGCCTATCTTTTCCCTTTTGATCGCAATGTTTGCGGTGATCTTTGCTTTGGCTGATCTGGCTGCCTTGCCTGAGAATACTGAGGACAGAGATCATCTTAAGGTCTGCTAAACTTAATCCAATCTCTTCAGTTACTTTGCTATGAGTGTATTTCTGTCCAAAATAATCATAAGGGTTGTACAGTCAAACCTGATTTTTAACCCTTTGTCTTCAGGGAAGAGGAAAATAAATAAATTAAATTTTTTTTTTTTTTAAAAAAGGGGGTAAAATATGCAGGTGAAATTTCACCTGCATTATGTGCTTTACAGCTGATCCCAGTTAGTGCACAATGTCATGTGACCTGCAGCCGCGCCATTCAAACAGATTAACGCGGTAGCATACATCAAAACGCGAGCAGAATACACTGGAGGATCGTGTGGCTCTGAAAGTCTGTGCAGGCCAGACATCTAAAACACTGGAGAGGCAGCCGGTAAGAGGAACAGCCTGTAATGCCTCTGATAGAAATGGACATCATAGACACAACGTTCAAGTTTATTGTCTGCTTGCTGCTAATAACCTGTTACATGAATGTGCTTTGACGGTTGTTGTTGTTTACATGTGGGTTTAGCAGTCATTGTATTTGTTTGTAAATTGATTTGGTTCATAGTGGTAACTGTTTGTGCTAGTTGTAGGCTGTAGGTGTTTCTAATTATTTGGCCAATGTTATGCTTTGGAGGGATGGCTATGTCATCATTAAGGTTGTTTGTTTATATATCTTGGTGAATTTTATATATAGTGAAGATACAAGAGGTAAATTCTAATAGGCTATATTTTTAATGGGAGTATTTTTACTTTTGCACATTTTTTGTAAAAATGTTTTGAATCATGTATAATTTTCTTTCCACTTCACAATTGTATACAACTTTGTGTTGGTCTTTCACATTAAATTCCAGTGAAATATATTTATGTTTCTGGTTGTAATGTGACAAAATATGGAAAAGTTCAAGGGGTATGAATACTTTTGCAAGCCACTGTGTGTGTACAGGAAATTAGCAAGAGGAAACCTTCTTCAGCACCATGGACAGCAGCACGGGTCACTGAAGAGAGGTGAAAAGAGCTACAGTACAGGGATAAATGGGAGAAGGCACAAAGACTTCAGGAAGTCAGATGAGCTAGTATCAGGACAGATTCATACTGTACACAGGACTGGGGTGTGTATTATTAAGTGTATTATTTTCTACCAAATTTACTGCCACAGTTTAGGTTTTGACAAGGTTAACAAAAATACAAAAGCACAAATCATGCTTAGGTTTAATTTAGTCCATTTCACAACATTAATCATATGTTACATTAATGTTTCTAGTATGAAGCATGAACACTTTCTCCAAGAAAGCTTTCTAGCAGGAAAGGCTTTCTGCCAGCCCTGAAGGCTAACTTCTCCCACAACCGTGAAAGAATCTGTGGAGAGACTTGTGTTTGACAGCACTCTCAGTATCTGTCATTCTGTTTTTTGCCCCCAGGCAGACAGAAACTCAAGCAGTGATGGTGCATGCACTTTTCCTGAGGTACAACCCATTAAACACAACTCCTAGTTCCATCATCTTTAAGAGGGTGGGACTAGGAGTTGAATGCCAGAAATGCTTCATCCCATTATCTAATGGAAAATCTGGTCTTTCTAATAAATTAAAAAAACAAACAACTGTGTCAGTATATGCTTTTAAGTCCACACACTGCTTATGAAACAAAATTAGACGCCCATACATAAATTCTTCTTCTGGATCTATATTTTAGGTCTCTCTTTTAAGTAGTTTATCTTATGGTTGACAAAATAAGTCCCAGTCAGCCCACTGCTTACTTAATTTAAATTTGTCTGATCTCATGTTCAAGCTCATCTTCTTGTGCACCTCTGGATTGTTTTCAGCACAACTGATATTTTCAGATTCCTCAGATCAAGTCCGATTAAAGTATTCCTTTTTACTTCAGGAATCCGATTGTGATGGTCCATGTGGTGAGTTAAGACTCTGCCTTTGTACACCCCCCCCCAAATAAATGAATTTTCAAAAATCTCAGGATGGCACAGCAGAAGAAAGAATGAAACATCCCCCTCCCAGTCTCACCCCTCGCTTGCTGTAGGGCTTAGAAAACGTAGACTCTTCAACTTAAACTGCTGAAAATGGCACACTCCTGTAGCTGGAGACCCAGTTCTCATTCCCACTGATGATCCTCCACATAAAATTAGGCTCATATGAAGATGACACTGAACATGAGATCAGCCAAATTTAAATCAAGTAAAGTTTTCTGATTTTTATTCTGACCACAACAGACTGGGAGAGCTTCCACTCTGCAGGTGCTACCTGAATCTGTCTGTCAGTCCCCTACCCCATCACCGATATAGGCTACTTGCATTTCTCCACTTGGTGTAGGAACTCCTCCCCATCTCAGATCGAGCACTTCCTCACAATTACAAGTGAGAATCAGATGAGGAAGTGCTAATTCTCATCCCAGCTGCTTTGTAATCAGCTGCCTAGTGTGTGCACGGAGGTCCTGAACATGTTTTCAGTAATAAGGTTTACTTTGTTTCTTTGCTGTGTAGGAGAATTAGTCAAGAATTACAGTAACAATAACCTTTTCAGTATAAACATTATAACAGCATATGATAATACTGATACACCTGACAGACCTTAGTCTTAAATGGGTGTAGATTTGCTTTACAGCCCGGAGTTTGGTCATTCTGTTCGTTTGTTTGCTCTAATGGCCTCTATTTTAAAGCCTGTTACCACGCAGATCTCAGCATCCCCAAAATGATTCACTCATTAAGTAAGTCACAGAAAAAACAATCTCCTTCGAAGGGTGCACAGGCTGAAAATGTCAAACAACTCCTGGGAGTTTTTTAAGGTACCTGTGTGACTTTCATTACTCAAAACCTTGAATAGGGTCAGCTGAGGTTAGTAACAATAACCACCTACTGAGAGGCTGAGCAGGAATCCCCTTTTAATATCTTCTTTTGAATCTTGTCAGGGTTCGGGCAGGCTTGGGGGGATTTTCACCTTTGCTTTCCTTTTCTCTCTATTCTCTCAGGTAGAGAGGTGGGCTGGTCTGTGTTCCACCCGCGGGCGGAGCTGCCTTTCCAAGCTTGCACTCTTGCACCTGCAATGCATCTTCTCATTATTATTAGAATTATTCTGGTGTCCAAGCCGGTGTATTTATGTAACTCAATTCTCTGCCAGATAGTTGAATTGTGGTATTGTGGTAGTTTGGCTCAGTCAGGTTAGTCCTTATTCCTGAGTAATTCATCCTGTAATCTTGAGCCTCTGTTTCTGCCTCAGTTCTTCATCTGGAGCTTTCTTCTCATTCCTAGAAGGCCTTACTTGTATTTCTGTGAAGAGTCAAGTGCTCCCTGCCCATTACCAGCCTTCACCGCTCTCATGAGAAGTCACTCTCAGGACTTACCTGTACCTCACCTGCCTGCCCACTCTCTCCACCAAATCATTTCTGCCAGCCATGGACCCCCAGCCTGCCTCCTGCCCAGCCTGCCTCCTGCCCCCCCCCCCTCCCCCCCCAAGCCAAGCATCTAGACATCACCAAGCAAGAAATTTGGTTTCCACCTCTGTCAAGACAAATCTCAAGTCTACTGGCCCTAACAGCTTCTCTTCTCTCCTGCAGACTTCCCCTGCCCCACTGCTCTCCTGCCCTACTGTAAATAAATCTTTTGGTGATTTGAGTCTGTTTCTTGGGTCTGAAACTGGTAACATCATGACAAATGCTAGTGATATCATTGCATCCTGCTCTTTTGCCCTTGTTGCAAATTATAGTTGATTATATAAAGTTATTGAGCAGTAAAAGGAAAGATGATGGAAACAAATTGACTGAAACCTCTTTCTGTCAGCTACTCAGAGCCATTAGCCTTGACACCTCTGCACCTCCTACTCTCCAAGCCACTGAGCCTGTGTTTATCTGTTGCTCTACCTGTGCCAGCAGTGTGGCTTTAAAATACACACGATTAAAGACTTCCAGGACTTTCACCTCTCATCTGCAGCTGCACTGACTGGGTCAGCTGCTCCAACAGCCACCACTGAACTGGACATTAATCTTCATTTTATCCTGTGTTGTTCTCCATGAATCACATTTCCCTTGTAAAATGCCCAACACGCTCCGACCCTTTAAATAATTGATGTTCCCATCCTCTCCTCAGTGATAACTGTGCTTGGGGATTTTCTTCCGGAATTAGAGCGAGAAACAAAAGAAAATCATTTAACATAAGAGAACACACATTAGGAGACCTTTTGTTTTTATTTTTGCAGAGCCTAAATCAATTTGCTTTGGATTTATTTTCAGCAAAAAGCAACAAATGCGGATCAACTCCTTTTATCTTCTGTTATCAAGCGAATCAACAGAGCATAACGGACACCAGACTAGAGATGAACTTTGTGGCGGATGTTAAAGTAAACGCCCGTGTTTTGAATTCGCCTCGTGCAGTGTGGTCTTCAGAGCTAACCACAAACATCTTGTCTCTCATCTCCCCCATGATTAAATTGCCTTAAAGTATCAATCCCATTTAATTACTGTCATTATCATCAATGAGAAATTACCAGCGCCCAAAACGGCAGGGTTAATTAGACTTTCAGGGACAGAGAGATTATTTATTTATCTGCGGTTGCCTGCAAACGGTAGATAGGACTTGGGAGTTAGCTTCACGTAGCATCTGCTCAGCATCTCGTTGTCATTTCACTTTGCTCCCCCACCCGCCGCCGTCTCTCTCATCTGTCTCTCTCATCTGTCTCTCGCTTTCTGACTTCTCTTTTGTTTTTTAATCTCATCGACTTTCAGCCGCGGTTTTGCAGTGTACAGTTTACCACTGATGTCCTTTAAAGTAAACAGACAAATGATCTACTCAATGTCCCGCCCGCTCCATTACACACCAAAACAAATGCTCATACATTAATGTTTGACCTAGCGTGTAAGATGGGCTTTTTAAATTTACATTTTCTCTATTTTCTGTGTTCATTAAGCAACAACCCAAAACAAAAGAGGTTCTTTAACAAATCATTTCACAACCAAAGCTTCGGCTGTCGGCTTTTTCTCAAAGCTGCTCCAGATTTCACTGATGAGTTTTTTTCCTTTTGAATGTGAAAAGTGTCCAAATCAGCAAAATCAGCTGCTGTAGAGATCTGTTTGAAATGGAAACACACCTCCCCTTGGATCTTCGATAGCATGTGATTGTGAAATACTACTCAAAGCAAGTGGATTTTAGCTCTGAGAACTTAGTAATTTTCATCAAAACGCGGCACTCCAGCAGCTGATTTCACAGTTATATATGGCTACAAATCAGAGAGACAGAAAATAAGCAATCAGTGTTCTGCAGCAGCATTTAAATGGGTATGTGCTGGTTGAACGCCAACATAAACAAGTACTCAAAGGAAGCAGAAATGTAGCTTACTTCTTGGGGGGCACCTGGCCCACGTTCACTCGGACACAGATGACTTTGCGAGTCTGCATTCCCATGGAGCAGGGACCCTGACCGTCACTGCTGGGTCGGACACCCACCGAAGTGTTGAGGGAGGAGGTAGAGGGGTCTTCAGTGCACGGGCCCCAGGGCCCCGTCTGCCAGTGGTAAATCGTGCAGGGGTGTTCGTTACAGTTCCGAACCTCCTGAAGGGCGCTGCTGTTCGGGCAGAGGGCGCCGCCTGGGAATACAAAAACACAGTGAAGATCACAGTTTTAAAAGTGTTTTCATGTAAGGAGGTAAATCCTAGTCAGCCCAGCGCTCTCGGTAATGTAATGATTAAGAGAATCACCCAGCACTACCGCCTTTCAGCAGACTGTGTCAGATTTATGGCCCAAAAGTTCAGTTTTCAGTATAAAAGCTACTTCACATGACATCAGCTACACAGCACCAAATAGCAGACTGAAAGTTTGAAATCAGAATTACCAGCTACAGAGTAATATTTGCATAAATTCTCAAGCAGCAGACATTCCTGTAGCCGGGGTTTTGTCTGTGGACTTGTTTCTGGGACAAATCTGGTCAAATAGTGATGGTGTTTAAAAAAAGTCTCGATTTGGTTAAAAAAAATGACAGTGATAAGTTCTCTTTTCAGTCTTTTACAAAATGCTTTATACCTTACATGTAACAACTTGACAAAAATAATGTTTCTGTTAGCAAGAAAAAGCCAGAGTTTTATTCTTATGGGACCAATCAATATAAAACTTCTAACCCGATCTCTCGATCAATGTCAATATTAATATTATACATATATAGAGCAAGCTTCTAATGCATTGTGACAACCTAATAATCAAAAATCATTTTCTTGCACCTAGGAGCTGGGAACTGTTGAATAAAAAACTAGAACAGAATCTGTAAATGAGCCAGCTTCAAGTCTCGAGAAAGGTGCAAGAATCTGTTTCCCCAGAGGCTAAAACACTGAGGCTGGTGTTGGTTGATTTATATGCATCTGCCTTTTTTCAGGCACTGCAACTACAGCTCAAAATATCATTGTGCTACCCTCCCCCCCAATTTTCATTAAAACTGAATAATGCATAATATAGATGTATTTGATATTGTTTTCACTGACAGCATAATCAGTTCTTGTCTCCTGTTGCCTTTGGGTGTCAAGGTTTTTTTTTTTTTTTGAAGAGAGGGGGGTAAACTTTCTATATTCAGCAATTACATTCCAAAGATAGCACTGGGAATTTCTGATGTTTGAATGAGACATGTATGTTTTTATTTAGAGAACGCGATGGCCAGAAATGAATAAATGTATCATGTTTGTTGACATGCCCAGGAAAACAAAAATGATGAACTTGAGATTTGTCACCTTTTCTTTGGGTTTTTGACCTACAAAGTAGCAGTAAAATAACATCCTTAAATTACTACATACAGTATACATCTTGGGCTGCCAACATTTAATACCTACTACAAATACATGTAGCTACTATAGTTGTAAAGCAGAAAAAATGCTACATTTAACCCGAACAAATGCAAATGTCATGAATTCTGTTTAAGTCAGAATTTTTACAGTTTATTCAGGATTTCGGCTCTTATGCCTATAGGAGGAGTTTAAACGTTTGACAACTATTGCCAGTCACAGGTCAGACTTAAATGAACTACTTTAGTGCACACAACCTTTATCTACTGCTCTTCCCACGGCTGTGCCTACTCTGTGCCCATCTCCCTTGCCCCTCTCTTGTGAGGCAGCAGTCAGTCAGTTGTTGGGTCGATGGGCTGAGAGAGCCATCTCTGTTTCAGAGTAATTGCAGACACTTATGGCTTTCAGGAAAGATTGAGGGGCATTGCAGGACTGAGTTCTTCACACCTGTATTTCTCTGCCCGAGTTGAAAGCGAGCCAGGTCCTAAATGAGCGGCGGCGTGCACACAGTCGGGTCTGAATCACAGACTGCCAACTCTGACAAGCCTCAGCCTAATAGTCACTGAGTATGGCTTCCTTTTTGCTGACTGTGCCACGCCATCTTAACTGACTAACAATGGTGCAGTGCTAGTCCCAACGCTGGCCTGACATGGCATCCCAAATGAGTCTGAGCTGTGGCTGAACGGTGACCTAGAAACTGCTGTTTGCTGGACAATGGGGGAAATGTGAAGCAGCTCACAGGAAACATAACCCACATGATGCAGTAACAAATAAAGCCACCCTATTAAACTGTGTTTGCATATGCAGTTAGGGCCATGCATTTTTAACAAAGATGCAGTTTTTGCAGTTTTGCCTCTGTACACCACCACAGTGGATTTTAAATGAAACAATCAACATGTGATTGAAGTGCAAACTTTCAGCTTTAATTCAAGGGGTTTAACAAAAGCATTGCATTAACTGTATGTACATGGGCTTGAATTAAAGCTGAAAATTGGCACTTCAATCACATATTTATGTGAGCCATTGTGGCAGCCTAAAGAGGAAAAACTGTCTTTGCTCAAAGATTTATGGATCTAACTGTATGTGGGACATGTTGGTAGAGGGTATTTATTAGGCAGGCAGGGTCAAATATTGCTTCTTTATCATTTGTGAGTGTTTCTGGACACTTTTCCATCATTTATTTAAATGCACGCATGTTTGCAAGATAAACTATAATTTGCTGGAGAAACTGCCACTTAGCATGCGCCCTGAATATGATTCAGCTGATGACTATCAAACAGTAAGAGCCACTTGGGCTTTCCAAAGTCCCACCATAATCACCACAGAATTAAATGTAAGCAGTTATGCTAAATAGGTCATTAATTAAGCTTATTAAAATTAGCACAGAATCCCATGCAAACATTGGTGGATGCATATTAATATGAGCCCCATGTCTTATGGTTAGAGTGGCTCCTGTAGTTCCAACCAATTTTTTTTTTTTTCCAAGTCTTCATTAATATGTAACACATGAGCTACAAAAATCTGCCAAGGAGCTCACATTCTAATCAGATAATCTGCTCTGAGGGGGGAAACTTGGTGCAGAGACATAGCTTTCAACTTTCAGGTATTGTTATGTGTTCATAAAACTGTGTCACAGCAGAGTGTGGGTTTAAAACTAATCTAAAGCTACAATTACAATATTTCTACAGATTTACCGTAAAGTTCTGGAAACTTCGGCACCCGTGAAAGACCTTTGATAAATACGGACGTTAGAAATGTTAATGTGGCAGGTGAGGTATGCACCAGGTGAACTAATACTACAGCAGAACAACAGAAAACAGCTAAGAGTTCAGCTATTTCACACATGGCTAACAAGGCTTGACTGAATTACAACTTGCTGAATAAATTCAAAACTCAATTATAAGCTCCCCTAAAGCTGTTATGATAATGTACAAATTTTTTAAAGCTCAAAACAAGCTAACAAGTTTAATTTTTTTGCATGTAGACACATAGCTAGAGGGATACAAGAGCTACCGTCAAACTGCAATTACAAATGTTACCCTCCATCACCGTGATCCACGCCACAACCATCGCAGTGACTGTGAGGAAAACACACACCCAGATGAAACATTCAGACGCATGACAAAAAGGACGGCAGACAAACATGCAGACACTCTCAGAAATTTTAAACCAGAGAGAGAATAAGCATATGCAGAGAAATGATCTTAGAAAGAGATTAAAAAAAAAACCAGTGTCAGGCGAGGAGACAGACCAACAGAAATAATCACCAGGACAGATAAGCAGACTGTTTGAGATAAGGACAAATGCACATGCAGACAAGTGTGAAATCCAGACATTCGAAGACTGACAGCAAAGGACGACTTGAAAGGCTGTGACTAAGCCAATATCCAGGCCTCATCTCCATATATTTTCATACACCATGGACAGAAGATTGTTGGTGGGTTCACATTCACCTTCCCCAGCGTTGTAGGCCAGAACGGAGCGGGTCCTCATCTGCTTGCCCTCGATGGTCTTACTGGAGCACGTCTGAGAGCAAGTGGACCAGGACGTCCAGTCGCTGAGCACGCAGTCTCTTGAGCAAGGCACCTCACAGGTCACAGGCTCTGGAGCTGGGCTAGACGAGCAGAGATTTCTGTCCACCTTCTCACCTGAAGAAAAACAGCAACGCAACAGGGTCAAAGGCGTGCGGTAAGAAAGCAGAAAAGTCGTAAAAATAAACCCATACTGACAGCTCAGTGTGAGGCTGGGGTGACAGCTTGGTAACAGGAGAGCAATCTTGGGGTTTTACTTTTTTGTTTTAATCTGTTTATGATAATCATAAATCACATTTATGCAACGTTGCCCAAAAAAGGCAAAACGCATGCCTGAGTACATTTGGCTGAACTTCCCTTCAAGGCTGTCTGCATGTGCACATCTGGACTACTTTCAGGCAAAAATCCTGGAGCTTTAAAGTATATCATTCAAACTTCTCTGCACCAAAAAATGGTCTATAAGTAAATAAAAAGAACATTAAAAACTGATACAAATTTAAAAAGAGAAATATGAACCAGATAGTGACTCAGCTTTTTTGAGTGTCAGTAAAAAATCCTTTCCTGTATTTTCGAGCATGTGTTCAGTGTGTGGCCCCCACCACAAACACAGTTTATGGAAGCTGGCGTGTCATTTTTGGAAAGATTTGGGAGTAACTCAGCCAATGAAAACATATTTTAGGTTCAAACATCCATTGCAAGAATGACATTATGACCCTCACATTACACTTCAGGACAGAGGAGGCCGGAGCAGCTGAGAAAATGAACAGCTGTGCATCTTAATTGATAGCACAATGTCAAGCACGCAGCCCATTTTAAGTTTTAGAGTCATGATTGTTGTCTTAAGAGGCCTGTTCTCTCTCTGAGATAACTTGGGGAGAAACTTGGGGAGTTTTCCCAAGTGGCAGTATCAACAGAAGGAAATGTGCAGACCAGAAATCATTTAAAAGATTTATTACAGTAAAAGCCTTATTTAATTAAATACTGTATTAGCTTATAAGTACAGTTACTGTAATTTACTAGTAGGTTCCAATTTCATGCATTATCTATTTTGCTTTTTGTCTATTCATACTTCTATTCAGCCAAATGCATTTGATTGCTGTAGTTTCTATTCAGATCAACATTTTACATTAAACTAACACATATCATATGCTTATTAAATACAATGCATTATTAATAATCAAATCAATGTTTGTGGCTTGTCCCACAAGCCCCCCAATGTTAAACTTGTGCAGAGCCTCCAGAGGGATGATGGTAGAAAATTTTATTTTCCTTTTACCTCACAATAATTTGTTCTCCTTTGCAATCTAACCCATACAAAATGACTGCTTTCTGTTGTGAAGCAATATTAAGTATTGGCCTGCTGCTGGTTGTGGTCACACTCTATACTACTGCAGTTGGAAAGATAAATAGAGGAGCTCTCCCAGCTCTCTCCCTGAATGCTGCTGAGGCTGATTGAGACAGGCAGTAGCCGAGATTATGACTGCAGCCATGCGGTGACACAGCTATCACTGTGTCGGCGGCTGCGGTCACAGCTTTGCTTTGGGTGTCATTATTATGGCTATGAAACATTAGTTTATAATGGTTGGGAGTGCACAAATTATTGATATGACTGTGCTGTTTGAGACCTGAGACCTGAAATTAAGCTATTTTTTTCCTGAACTTCTGTGAACTATTGTTAATAAGAAGAAGAAGAAAGAAGAAGAAGAAACAGCCTTTATTGTCCCACAGAGGGGAAATTTGGGTGTAACAGCAGCCGCAGTTATTATAAATATAAGTAAAAATATAATAATTCACACTAAGAAAAGAATATAAATATATATAAAATCAACAAACAATATTAACCTTAATACTACTAATAATAACACTATATACAATGTACATGATGTGCCTGTGTGTTGAACCTTAACAGGCCGGACTATTTACAGTATATTATATATTATCCTACATTGTGTAGGTTATTGTGGTTTTTGTTGGGAGCAGTGATGTTGGGAGCAGTGATGATGATAAATCTGTCATATCTCATAAAAGCACCTGAGTTGTGACAGTTAAAGAGGACCTATTATGTTTTTTGCTATTTCCTCTAATATATAAACTATTACTATGGTGGATTCTTAACTTAAATGTAAAAAAAAAAAAAAAAATTAAAGGTCAAGTATTGACTTCATACTGTTATAAACACTCTGGTTTAGGCTGTTTTTTCCAACTTTTTGCTGTGTATGATGTCAGTGAGACAGGACATTCCTTATATGGTCATCTCAGGCAAACAGATCTGGCTGTCACCATACTGGGATTTTATGCTTCAGCGGGAAATCTACTCTGTAAGTGCATCATAACAGCAAACCCTCTAAAACCGTAGCCTACACTGCAACCTGACCTCTGTAGAAATGTAACTACACGCTGCATCGACGCAGCCGCCAACTACTGCGATTGACCTATTCAGCACTGCTGATTCCTCCCGTGCATTTCCAGCTATGTTTTCACAGTTTTTGAATTTATCAGTGACAGAATAACAATCACCCAGGACACGCTGGGGAGATTGGGGTCCCTCCGGATGAGCTGGAGGAGGTGGCTGGGGAGAGGGAAGCCTGGGCTTCTCTGCTTAGGCTCCTGCCCCCGCGACCCGGCCCCGGATAAGCGGAAGAGGATGGATGGATGGATGGAAAATAACAATCGTTGCCTCAATATAAGGAACAAATCATTGTATGAATATAAGGACTCACAAATGCCAGCAAATTCCTGGAGGGAGATTTCTGAATGAACAAAGAAGTGGAAAAACTTGAGGGAGAAATGTGTTTGCCTTTGGAAAAGACTCACCACACCAAAGAGTAGGGACCCAGAAGGGGAAAAAAGTCCCGGCATTTTGTTAGTTTCTATTGTGGCTGTTAATAATGACACTAATCCTAATAACAGCAATAATAGCAATTTAGATGTAAATGTAAAGTATCACATGATCTCTTCTTTCTGCAGAGAATTTCCCTAATGTGGCAGCGTATTATAACTACACTAATGTCTCCCATATTGACATGACAGATGATTATGACTCTTTTAAATTGATTACTTGAAAAAAATATTCATATTGATGCACTCTTGACTGCGGCTCAGCTCCAAACAAAGTGGCACTGAACATGGAAAGTGCAAATTCACATGGGGTTCCCACATTTTTACACAACTGTTCATGGTTTATTGATGAGCTGCTGGTATCACGCTTAAGTGGATTAAACTAACCCACACATTTGTCTGAGTTGCTTCATGTGCTGCCATGAACGAAGCAGAGAATATTTTCCTCTTTATGCGCTGCACACACAGGAAAATGTAAACCTTTCAATGAGTGAATAGAAATTTCAAGCAAAAGAGAAGCTTCACAAGTCAGACTGGGCCTGACTCTGCATTAAGATGTCACTTTGACAGATACGCAGTGAACCAATCATGACTGAACTAAGAAGGCATGAAAATAAGAAGTGACAAGGGACCCCAGCAGTTTTCAGGCTCACACAGAGGAAACATGAATGAACAGAACACCCACTATGAGAGGAACACCTCCATGCTCAGTATGCAGAGAAGAAACAGCTCCCTGTCTAAGTGGGCAGGCAGTCAGCATGGGGAATATCAATAGCCAGTTTCAATAACATTTGTATCGACCTTCGCCTGTTGTCTGGGGCCCGGCTGTGTGGCCTTTTCTTTTATGGCAGGGACACACTCGGAGAAAAAAAAAATACAGCCAGCATTGCAGTGAAAAAATCTCTGAGGCGAAAAGCAGAGCAAAAAATCCAAACAGAACAAATCAATTTTCATCAGATGAGGGAGTGAATGTGAGCAGGGATCAATCAACCAAAGTCATGGTGAGAAAGAGCAGCGCAGAGTTTCTGGTGTACTCCGGCCGTACAGGGAGGAGTTTCCACCAGACCAGCTTCACTGAGCACCTGCAGCTGATGCATGAAGTGTGATTTGTGGGAGAGGCTAGAAGGACAAATCAGCTTCTCTAGTGGGAAAAACATGAACAAAGTCACTGCACTGCATCATAAATCCAAGATTTACTGAGTAGATTTGCAACTGAATGAGATTCCCAGAGCATCATAGTATAACTTTACATGCTGAATAAATAAACATGCCATGTTATTTGATCTACAGCTCACAGTGCAAAAAACACCCAACTCAATAATATGTTGTGACTTACTTTGTCATACACATGCCTGATAGCTGAAGGCAAGTGGAACTCTAGAAAGCATCTCTGCTCTGTCACCCTTAATATAGAAGATTTACAGTAATAAAGAGAAGCAGTAAAAATCAGGAGCAGCAAAGGGCACATGATACTCCGAGACTCAGGGCCACAGAGGATTGATTTGATTTAAAGTGAGTAAGGTTTAATTGTGCGTGCAGAGAGGAGGACTGTAATGAGAGAGGCGGCAGGAAAGAGGTAGCAACACTGAATCAAGGAAGCGTTAAAGTAGGAGAGGTTTAACAGGGAGAGAGGGGAACGGGAGTAAAGGGAGAGGATTCATCACAAAGTTGATGAATGGCAACCGGGAGCCACGCTGTGGAAATCTCCTCACGTACTGCGCTGTGAGGGTTGCAGGGTAGGTGGACAGGTGACCTTGATAATATAGAATTATTCATTCAAGGTCAAACCTGCAATTTTTTATTGGCGGGTCAAAAACACAACACAGCACAATCCTTGTACTGTGCTGTGTTTTTGACCCAGGAGCAAGCATGAATCTCAGCCAACACACTCTGTCTTTAAGAAAAGTACAGTTAGTTTTTAACAAATGAGTCAGTTTATTTTGAAAATCTGGCTGCTGCACTACTTGAATCATCTACCCGCACATTAAATATTCCTCGCTCACCGTTGCTGTTGACACACTGGACCTGCACGTCCTGAGTGCCAGGGCCGCACTGCTTCGCATCATCAGGAACACACGTATCCAGACTGACCAGCTGCCAGTTGTAACAAGTGGGGTCGTCACACGGCACCGCTTCCACCAGGTGCGGGCAGTTTCCAGGACCTCCCGTCGGCTCGTTTGTAATCTGTCGTTTCCTCAGTTTGAAACCTGCGGTGCAAAGACACTCATCACAATCTTGATGTATGCTGATGACACAGCGCTATATGTACATGGCAAAGATCCTGAACAAGTTGCTGCTAAATGAATGTTCACTATGCAAAAAGTTAGAAACTGGTTGAACAATTCAGGTCTTACTTTGAATCCAGAGAAAACAGTGAGCATGTTCTTCCAGAATAAATGCAAACAAATATTTATGTTGAGGGAAAAGAGTTCAAAAACGCTGATGAGTTTAAATACTTGGAGGTTATTCTAGAGCAGGGGTGACCAAACTCGGCCCATGGGCCGCTTCTGGCCCCAACCCCTACTTCCGGTCCCCGAATTGATGTCAAAAATAACATACAATTTGGCCCTTTAAGTTACTTCTTTGACATTTCGCCTGCCCCTCCAATTAAGAAGGTTAAACGATATACTTTTATGTGTATAACGGACTTTGACTTTTACCAACTTTTTATATTGTGGATTTTATGCTGCTCTGTACACAACCACATATATAAGGGAAAGTCTTACTCCACTACATTTTAAAAGTACAATTCTATTGCTTTATATTTATTAAAACACATAATAAATTCTTTAATCACTGATATTTTAAATACCAAAAAAAAAAAGTCTAGTCTCACCTGTGACAGGTGGGTTTGGGTGCAGTTTTTATAACCAGTTATTTTCCCCTCTAAACTTAACAGATGGTTTCACTTATATAACTGCTTAGAGTGCAACAAAGCCCAGCATGTCATAAAGAAGGATGATTTTGAACTGTTAATAGTTTTATTTTCAGGCAATATTAAAGTAGCGTTCCATGATTAATACTCATTTTGGACTTTTCACATTAGTAAAGTCTGAGTTGATCTGAGCACTTTAAGGCTAATCGATGCTCGTGAGTTTTGTTTGATGGCTGATTTATTGATACAGCTCATTAACGGAAATATGATGAAATCTTCATGATTTCACTTCATGGCATAAGTTTTTGCATGGACATTTTTCTTCATTCACACTGTGAAAAACAGAAAAACTGCCGTATACTGATGCAACAAAGGGACACTTGATACTGAAACTGTAATGAAAAAGTGGCTGCAGTACTCTTCCTGGAAACTGTACGTTTCTTATGCATTTTTAAGAGGATGACCTGCTACTACTGGAAACATTCAGTCATTAAATATTCAGTGTTATTCTCTGAAGCTATGTGGTAAGGTGAAAGCCATTATAAGAATAATATTTTTTCTACTGTAAAAATAAAGATTGCACATTCATTAATGTGTATTCAGACTCAATCAGATTATTATTCTACAGTGTTCTAACTAGAGCGCCTCTTAAAAAACGATAACACAAAGTGATGGATGGCGTACAGACAGCATTTAATTCACTAAAAAAAAAAACAAACACTTTTTTCATTGTTTTTATGCTATAATTATTGGAAACAATAACAAGGAATAATTTAATTTTTGTTGTATTTTCGGCACAAAATAGAGAAACTCAGAATTTATCTCACTGCCAGACGCACGAGAGGGTGACGGAGGAGTGACAAACTATTTTCAGCTTGTTTATCTTCTATAATGAAGACTACACTACAGGCGAGGAGGGGGAGTATTTAGAAAAACACTGAAACAGCTGGTCTGAGATAGTGTCTAATTATTTTAAACCAGTGTAACACAACAGCTTTGATAAAACATAATAATACTTAAAGCGTGACACATTGATCAAAGCATTCAGAGCAAACAAAGGCCAGCAGTTCAGTCAGTCAGAGTACCCCAGTAACCACTGGTCTCTAGGGAAGAATGTGTATTCCCAGACTGGTTGGCAAGTGGTTGCTGGCTGCTGCCAGGTGAGATGAAAGAGGATGCTGCACCAAAAACGTCCTTGTTTGCCTTTGAAAAAGTTTTGCTTTTACTGATGGATTCAATACATTTCAAAAGGCAAAGGTTTTTGAAGGTTAACAGTCTACGTTTGCAATTTGTGTCACACTTTACAGTTTCACTACCACTCGGGAAGCAGCTGGCAGGCGTTTGCAGACAAGTCGGTATCTTCTATGCAGCCACAGCAATCTGCTAGCAACCAGAAAAATTGCAAGGATGTTTTCAGTGCAGCACCTAATTTTAGGAGCTGCCAGCTCCTAGGTGAACCTGGTCCCTAGCATCCTGCGGTTGCCAGGGCGATTTCTGCCAGCAACCACTAGCAAAGAGGTCAGAAAATACACATTTTGCCTGGTGACTGGTGGTTGCCACGGTGTTTCATAAGCACTTTAGGCCTCTGTGTCTGAAGCCCAAGGTGCGTTAGCTGTCCTGCAGTTTCTGCAAAGCTACAGCCTGCTTTGCAGCACACCTCCACCCCAGCTCCTTCTTTGTATGCCATTTCTGATTAAATCAATGTCATGATGCCTGCTCTATTCTGTGAACCCCATGAGGTCTTCCTGCTACCCTCCCAACTTATGCAGAGGTGCAGAACAGAGCCACACTGCCAAATATAAATTAGTGCAATCAGAAAAACAATGGCCTTTTGACTGTAATGGTTCAGACTGAATTATGTATTTGAACCATTTGTGTACCTTTCTTTCCAGCCTGATCATCACAGTTTTCAAAGGTGCAGGGCCCCCAGGCGCCCCATGGTGACACCTCGCAGTCAATGGGACAGGGGATTTGGCACAGCTGGGACCTGTTGGGGATCGGACCCTCGCATAGCCTGTTTTCCACTGGGCGGGAGGCTGTGCAGATAAACAAAAAGGAAACACACAATAAGCAGCAGATAAAATGAGCCTAATTCAGAGGCATTTTTTTTTACCAGCATTGGAATGAGCCGGAACAAGAGACACAAAAATGCTTATTTGCTTTTATTCCTGGCATAAAATCCCTGCAGAGGATAGATGAGAGCCACAGTGAAAAAACAAAACATGCCTGTGAAGTAGACACTATTATCCCTTTGTTTTGTTTATCGTCTCCCTGTTAGCATGTCAGAATGATAAATTAGCAATGATTATCTCGTACAACGCCTTGCTAGCAGCATAAAACATTGTGGAGCCCTGCCCACAGACTCTCAACGGAGACGTGGAAAGAGGAGGCAACAATACAACACTAAAGGTGCAAGAGAACAGGGACAATATCTCGGCTCATGTTTATTCCATGAGGTGTAATTTGGCATCTACTTCTCCTAGTCATGCCATGTTAGATTTAAAAAAAAAAAAAAAAAAGCTCTTTCCATGAAGCTACTGGTAAGTTCACACCGGTCTGAACTCCAACTGCAGGGGAAAAAAAAAAAAAAAAAAAAAAAAAAAAAAGAGATGCTATCACCATGCAACGAACAGCTCTGTGACATCTGTGCAGAATACATTTCTACACGTCTGCGCCGTGATAAATAAATCTGATGTGTGGAGTTCCTGAAGATACTGAGTTAATGCATTTATTCATGCACAAAATTGTGCTAGTGTCATTTGAAAGTAGATGCTTCTGTATCTTCCAGAGCCCCCCACCCCCACCCTTTTGAATCTTATTCAAGAGAGCAGAAGCTGACAGGAAATGTACAGAGAAACAAGGAGAAAGGGGACTTTTGATAGTTTAATTGCATATTTCCCATCCGTATGGATTGCATAAATTTAATGTGATGCATATTTGTCAAACGTAATGCCAGTGTGTTTCAAAAGGGCAATGGCCAAGTTTTTTTTGCTGAAATCAAAGTTGACTGCACAATGTAGCTGCTAAACCATGACACCATCAGCATTTAGACTGATTGCCGTTAAGGTCTGCTTTTACTTTACAATTCCATCAGCCACAGGTACAAAATCTCCTCCGAAAACAAAACCAAACTGCGGCAAAACTGCGACAGAAATTCACTTTTCTTTTGCTGTGGACAAAAACGAACATAACTGTATCAGGTAACGATCAGAGAAGCATTCACAGAAACTACTGTAAATGACCTCAGCTGGAACAGGATATGAACAGCCCTCACACTGAATGTTGGGAGAACTGGCCGATGCTCACATGCCAAAAAAGCTGAAGAGGCGCTCGGAAACCAAATATCCCTCCTCTGAGAGAAACTTTAAAAGAGTGCTGGATATGAAGTTGAGGAGACAACACTTTTCACCGGAGTGTGCAAAAGGAAAAGAAAATGCTTGCAGGTGGTGTACCAGATCCAGATGCTGCACATGTGTTTTTATCTGACAGCACAACCAACAGAATAATTAATTCATGACATGTCCGATGGCAAAGCATACAGGCGTGCCTTGAAATTTTGCCCATTTTTATGCCTCGCACAGAAAACGCTGAAAACTAATTGACAAATACAACCAACTGACTTCGAATGAAAAGCAGTCCGGTCCAACACACTGAACTATTAAATACCCATTTGTTAAACATATGTTTCAATGAAAAATTTTCATTGCATTGTTTTTGGCTTTATTTATGGAAGACCTATGTAATCAAAATAGGATGATCCCACTAAAGCCACCACTCACACTGCAGTTAGCATAAAGTCTGAAACGAGGGGCAAACAGACTGCTCGAGTCTGTAACAGAACATTTTAAGTTTGCTAATTAACATGTTGCACCTTGTTGACTGATTGATTGTTGGTTTGCTGAACCACTCAAGTGTTAAAATGGCAATTTGTCTTGATGACATGAGACATAAGCTTTGGAGGTAATGGAGAGAAGCAGGCTAGCTGTTCCTCCCCGTCTCCAACCAGCTGCCGTCTGTAGCTTCATATTCACCAGACAGATATGAGATTGGGCTTCATCTTTTTATGTAACTTCTAAAGAAAGAAAATAAGTGTGTTGCCCACAATTTTAAATCACCCCTTTAAAGCATGAAGCCAGCAGCACACCAGTTTCATGCTTACAGGTTTCCCTGATTAGAAGGAGTCTGGCTGACTGAGCAGACAGGTCCAACCCTCTGCCTGAAGCTCCCCGCACTGACGGACACTTCTGAGCCTCTTTTCCTGCAGCTACACCAAGAAAAACTGCAAAGCTGAGCCTATAAATCAGGTTTCATTCTACACAGCATTCTGAGTTCAAAATTACAGTACATAGTGGCTAATAAAAACAAGTATAAAACTGTAAAGAACAGTGATTCCCAGCCATAATGACAAGTACCCCAGGAGGAACTTCTGCTCTACTTGGAAATATTAACTTAACAATTACAGGAGGAGACACAATTTAAACTGAATAGCAGCCAAATGTAGTGGATAAATAGTTCAAATACTGAGATATGGATGGTTGAAACTTTTAGCTAACAGTGATTAAAAAGTGTCCAGGTGCAATTTAACATTTCATACTTCAAACTGAAAACAAGCAATGAAAGGTTTTGAAGAGCGCTGTGGGGACATGCCAGACAAGGAAAAAAAAAAGGTTTGGGACCACTGGCTTAACTAAAACTACAGAGATCCTATTTAACAAAATGTTGTTATGCACGCAGTGTAGCATGGTGGTTAGCACTGCGCCTCACAGATAGAAGGTCTGGGTTCGATTCCACCTTGGCCTCTCTGTGTGGAGTTTGCATGTTCTCCCCGTGTCTGTGTGGGTTTCCTCCCACAGTCCAAAGACATGCAGTTACTGGGGTCAGGTTAGTTGGTGATTCTAAATTGCCCATAGGTGTGAGTGGTTGTCTGTCTCTCTGTTTCAGCCATGCTACAGGCTGGTGACCTGTACAGGGTGTACCCTGCCTCTATGACAGCTGGGATAGGCTCCAGCTCCCCCCGTGACCCTGAACAGGATAAGCAGAAGAGGATGGATGGTTGTTATACACAATATAATATCAGGCAAATATTTATTAGTTTTTTCCACAATAACCACTCCGGAGTGTCAGCTATAGGCAGGCTATGTTTTATTTTGATTTGAAGCTGCAGGAGGATAAATTGGCACCATCTGTTGTAACAGGAAGAAGAGCTGCAGTAGTTTTTTGCCCCATAAGGAAATCCACTCACTGTGAAAACTGATTCTTGGTTAAAAACACGATGATGAAAAGTTACATATCAGAATATCAAAGTATGAAAATGGATTAATCTCCAATTTTCAAGTACTGTAATTAATACTGAAGTGGGTTTTTTAAAAGAAGGAATTTAAGGATTCCTAATAAAAAAACATAAAGAACCTCTCCACATGTTCAACCTGAAGCACTTTATTTCCTGTATCCCAACTGTTCCTACAAGACATCTTAAAGCTCTAAAAGTCTCTCATAGGCAGGAGAGCTGAATCATAAATCCCTCAGAACTGTACAGGGAAAGGCAAGAGGGGCTTTTGAAATGCAAAATATCTAATTCCTCTTACAAATACACTGAAAGTCAAATACTGAGTTTGCTGAGCCACTGTTAATCCACATCTTATTGGAGAACTACACTCTCTTCAATCTTTTAACATCAATCCATTTGTGAATACTAAATTGAGGACCAACAGTGTATCAGCCTCTCTGTAAAAAGGAGAAAAAAAATCCCTATATCCTGTTTCTTTGTTAGTCCATTTCATGGTGTACTCTCCAATGAGTTCATTTCTCTATTGTGCAGACTTGACAACGAAAGGGGAAAAAAAAAAATCCTCAATGCGAGTGCGGCTCACTGTCTGCAGCGGTGGAAAACGTCTCGCTCCGTATTCTGTTTGTGGTGGAACAAAGTTTGTCTCACAGTCCCTTCAAAGCTTTAACTTTTCTGCCCAGCTTTATGCAGAAGAAAACAGAACATCGGTGGAGAAGTAGTCATCCCTGCGCTGGATCTGGAAACAACACTGAGCACTCTGACTAAAGAGCAGAAGTCTGAGCTTGTAATTTTGTACAATTGGCTCGCTGTGATTATGAATCTAAAGCATTACAGCAGCTGGGAGAGACCTTAAAGTGCTGTTATAACAAAAAACAAAAAACCCAAAATATTTTGGATTCAATTTTTTGTATTGAAAGAAGGATATGAGAGGAGAAAAAACAGGAAAGGAAGTAGAGAAAGAGTAGAGCAGAGAATAAAAGCAAAAGGAAACAACAACAGAGACAAATAAGAGAAGAAAGGAAAAGTGAGGAGATGATGAGATGAGATGAGATGAGATGAGATGAGATGAGATGAGATGAGATGAGATGAGATGAGATGAGATGAGATGAGATGAGATGAGATGAGATGAGATGAGATGAGGATATTGGGAAAGAAAACAAGTGTAGGAAGAGAAGAGGAACCAGAGAGGACACAAAGATAGAATAAAGATGAGAAGACAAGAAGAGATGAAAGGAGGACTGAGAAAGGACAACAGGGGTAAGCAAGAGGAGATGCAGATAGGTCACAGAAGAGGAAGTAAAAGGAAAAAAAATCGAAGACAACAGGACACATGATTATGACATCACGTGTCCTGTTGTGGAGAGGAAAAGGAGAGTAAGCAAGAGGAGAAGAAACTGAGGATACTGAGGAGAGGAAAGTATTCAGAGGAAAAGAGAGGAGAAAGGAGGCAGGAGGAGAGGACAAGGAGAAGGAGGACAGGCAGTTTAGGATTGGAAAATATAATCAAATACAGGACAGGAGATGAGGGTAGGATGATAGGAAAGGAAACAAGTAGAAAAGGAGAAGAAATATAGAGACAGCAGGAACCAAAGAGGACAAAAGGATAGGATAAAGAAGCAAAGTAAAGACAAGGGATAGAGTGAAGGGGAGTGAAGAAGAGGAAAAAGGTCAAGAGGAGAGGAAATAAAGACTAGCAAGAGGTAAGAAGGGACAGGAGAAAATTAACATTGACAAGAGAGGGGAGGAAGAGAGGGAGCAATGAGAGAGAGGAGAGGAATGGGGGAGAAGTTAGGGAGCAGAGAGAGGGGAAAAGATAAAATGTGAGAGGAAGAGTATAGGAAACAAGGAAAGAGGAAATGGAAATGAGAGAAGAGACAACAAGGATAGAGGAAAAGGATAAAAGTAAGTGGAGGAGGGGAGAATACAGAAAAGGGGGGGGGGGCCCACAGATGTGGGAGGCATAATTTGGGGAGGTGCAGGCGTTGTAACAGCATGACTAAAAACACCTACCTGTAATCTGGAAGGTGATGGATAGGAGAGGGGGGACACTAGGCTTCTGCTGTCTTTGGGTCTGACCCGCTGCAATTACAAGGGAGATAGCGCTATTAGCTACGCACGCACAGGGGAGACAGAGGCACTATCAAGTAAACACAGAGGGAGGGGAAACGGCACGCCAGAGACAGGCAGAGAGCAATGCAACAGCAACAGCAGGAGAGGCCACACAGAGCGGAGCCTCACATCCCAAACATGTTCAATTAAATGCAGATCAAATCTTCAGTTTGAGTAGAAAGCATAAAATAATTGCTGCGTATGGTTCATTTGTTCCAACATGGCCAAATCAGAGGAAAAGCACGTGGACATTGGGAGCATCCCATTTTATCAGGTTAGATAAGAAAGTTGAAACATAAAAAGAAATTAGTTTAGTTTTTTTTTTTTTTTAAACTTAATGGCAGCAGACCAGGTAATGAAAGTGAAAACAGACATTAGCCGTGGTCATGCAGTGTGACTTTTTAGTCTCTCCGTGTATTTAAAGGAGCAATTAAGCAACTGCTGATATGTTCTTGGCTGTATTTGAAAGCAGCAGATCGATTTTACAGCTACAGAGCTAACTGATGCCTGTTTGCTCACTGTAGACATTTTAATTTATTAGCAACAAATCACACCAATAGCTCTTTCAAGGAACTTTACATTGAAAGGTAAAAACCCTAGAACATTATAGAAAGTGCTCAGTGATCCAATGATTCCCTATAAGCAGGCACTTAATGACACTGGGGGAAGAAAAAAAAAATCTACTTTTTATATATATATGCCCACCAACACCTTTAAAGCGGACACATAAATATGTACAAAAAAACAGAAATCCTAAAAAAAGAAGAAGAAAAAAATATTAGTCTCTTTAGCACAAACTGAACTGCAGTCGTGTGTTTGACAAACTCAGCCAGATGCCACAACTCTGCCCAGCTTCCAAGAGTCTTGTCGTCACAGCGGGGTTGCCAGTTTCTGATGCTACACTGTCTGTATATAGACCAAACCCAGAACCTGTCGTTTGATATGATCGCCGCAGGTTGCTGACTGCACCTGCCAGCCCACGCTATAACTGGAAATGCTGCACAGAAGTGCTCTGTGAATGCATAAAATGGCGTTTGTCTAGAAATACTTCCAGCAGCTTTCCTTTTCTCCTTTATGTACACAAATATTCATGAGAAATGGTGTGGCAGAAATATTGTATATTCATCACTTTCTTGGGATTCAGACTGATCATTTCTGTCACTTATTTTGGCGTACACGCTTATAAGTTTCTCACTAAAAAGAAAAACAAATGAATTTGACATGCAAGTCTCCCTAAATTTACAAAATTTGTTTTTTATATTTTTATGTACTGAATAAGAAAAACTCATGAATAAGACTTAAAAGCTTAAAAGATGTTTGTGCACTGAACCATGTTTCTGGAAACAATGGCTTCTGTCTTCAAAATAGACACTATATTGCTCACATTTATATGAACCTGAGTAACATCCTATCCTTAATCCATACGGTTTAATATGATGGTGGTCCACCCTCTGCAGCTATAACAGCTTCAACTCTTCTGGGAAGGCTTTCCACAGGTTTAGGAGTGTTTATGGGAATTTTTGACCACTCTTTCAGAAGCACATCTGTGAGGTCAGACACTGATGTTGGAGAGAAGGCCTGGCTCACAGTCTCCGCTCTAATTCATCCCAAAGGTGTTGCATCAGGCTGAGGTCAGGACTCTGTGCAGGCCAGTCAAGTTCTTCCACACCAAACTGGCTCATCCATGTCTTTATGGAGCTGCTTTGTGCACTGGTGTGCAGTCATGTTGGAACAGGAAGGGGCCATCCCCAAACTGTTCCCACAGAGTTGGAGCATCAGATTGTCCCAAATGTCTTGGTCTGCTGAAGCATTAAGAGTTCCTTTGACTGGAACTAAGGGGCCGAGCCCAACTCCTGAAAAACACCCCCACACCATAACCCCCCCTCCACCAAACTTTACACTTGGCTCAGTGCAGTCATACAGGTACCGTTCCCCTGGCAACCACCAAACCCAGACTCCTCCATCAGATTGGCAGATGGAGAAGTGTGATTCATCCCTGCAGAGAACACGTCTCCACTGCTCTAGAGTCCAGTGTCAGCGTGCTTTACACCACTGCATCAACGCTTTGCACTGAGCTTGGTGATGTAAGGCTTGGATGCAGCTGCCATGGAAACCCATTCCATGAAGCTCTCTGCACACTGTTCTTGAGGTGATCTGAAGGCCACATGAAGTTTGGAGGTCTGTAATGACTGACTCTGCAGAAAGTTGGTGACCTCTGTGCACCATGCACCCTGGGATCCACTGACACTGCTCCTTGATTTTGCACAGCCTACCACTTCGTAGCTACCAGTCACTTCCACTTTGTTATAATCCCACTAACAGTTGAGTGGAAAATATTTAGTAGTGAGGAAATTTCACAACTGGACTCCTGAGAGCAACCCATTCTTTCACAAATATTTGTAGAAGCAGTCTGCAGACCTAGGTGCTTGGTTTTATACACCTGTGGCCATGGAAGTGACTAGAACACCTGAATTCACTGGTTTGGATGAGTGAGTGAATACCTTTGGCTATATATAACTGCATTAATTCTTCATGGCATAGATTCAACAATGTGCTGGAGGCATTCCTCAGAGATTTTGGGCCATTTTGACATGACGGCATCACACAGCTGCTGTAGATTTGTTGGAGACACAACAAATCTACAGTCACGATGCCAATGATGCCAATTCCCATTCCACCAGGCTGTGGTGTTTAAAATGCTCACTTGGTACTAAGGGGCCCAAAGTGTGCCCTTCTGCATACCTTGGTTGTAACGAGTGATTGTTTGAATTACTGTGAGATTCCTATCAGCTCAAAGCCGTCTTGCCATTCTCCTCTGATATCAACAGGGTATTTTCTTCCAGATAACTGCTGCTTACGGGATATTTTCTCTTTTGTGGACCATTCTCTGTAAACTCTAGAGATGGTTAAAGAGGATAATCTCTGTAGATCAGCAATTTCTGAACTACTCAGACCAACCCATCTGGCACCAACAACCATGCCAAGTAACATAAATCTTTCTTCCCCATTCTGATGCTTTGTTTGAACTTCTGCATGTTATTTTGACCACATCCATATGCCTAAATTGCTGAGTTGCTGTCATGTGATTGGCTGATTCTCAGAAGTGGGAAGCAACAAAGTACAAATAATTTGTTACTGTACTTAAGTAGATTTTTTTCAGATATCTGTACTTTACTTGAGTATTTAATTTTCTGACTACTTTCTACTTTTACTCCCTACATTTTTAAACAAGTATCTGTACTTTCTACTCCTTACATTTTCAAAACAGCCTCATTACTTTAGGTTTAACGCGTCTGAGAAAAGTTTGCATTTCTGTCAAACATCAAACGAATATATCTAACGACGAGCCTAAATGGCGGAACAATAACACATAAGAGACAATCGTATTGGCGTATCCTCCATCCCCAGGGATTACTGCATACAAAGAGATTAAAGAGGGAAAACCACATAATTTATGTATCATTTATAGTGCTATAATAGGGGTTACAGTGGGCCGGACCGAGGGCAGATGTCCGTAAGTTGTGCTCGCGGTACATCCAGCATCTTAGCTAGCGCTACTGAAGAGGAGCGAAAATAAAGGGAGAAACTTGTTGCAGGTAATTTTGAATGCAACGTTTCTAAATACTTTTTTGTACACAAAAATATCTGCAGTTTGTCACACAGTGTGTCTGCTAGCTAAAAGAACTGCTGCTGAGAGAAAAAAGAGAGAAGAAAGAGACAGAAGTTCACTCAGAGATGAGACAAGAGGACAGGAGAGGAAGAAGAGAGGTTAGATTTAAAGGTAAGAACTGCAAAACAAACTGAGGTATGTTGACTTTGTGTAATTCAAAGATTGTATGAAAATACTGCAGTTTAGTGTGTGATAAACAGGTCAGCTTGTTGTACTGTATTTACAGTAAAGCTCTGTGTTGGACTGGAGCACAGTGTTTGTGTTCATGGTCAGAGTTACAGGTTACATCAGTGCAGCAGAGATGAGTTTGAATCAAAGCTGCTGATGCTGAGATTCATTCACTGAATCCAACATTTCTACAGCCTGTATGCTGTCAGTGTAGGGGATGGAGATCAGCTCAGATAGCTGTGAAATACTGGGTTACATCTTTGTGACTTCAGTTCATCCACACAGAGCAGTAAACCTCAGAGCAGCAGCAGCAGCAGGTCAGCTGATCACAGCCTGCACACCAACATCATTTACTGCAGCTCACAATAGAAAGCTGTGATCCCCATGCAGAGCCACTACAGCTGATCTTAGGGTTCCTCCACCTTCTGAATCCCACTGTAACCCCTGAGTATCCTCATGTTGGTGTTTAGGTGGAGGCACAGTCACCCTCTACAGAGAACAGAGCTGTGTTTAAATTAACTTTGACAGTTTGTGTCCTACATAACAGATTCAAGCTGAATGCATTCATTAGGAAAAAAATTTAGATTGGAATAACGTTTGTATTCTCATATATAATAAGGTTCAGTTAGCTTTACAGAAAAATAGCTGGTAGAAATGTCCTCCAAAGAGCTACTTTTACTTTCTTACTATGAGTACATTTCAGAGCCTGTACTTTTTTACTTTTACTTAAGTAAAGAAGTTGAAACAGTACTTCAACTTTTACCAAAGTATTTTTTAACTATTACGTAAGTACAGAATGTCTGTATGTTTGCCACTTCTGCTGATTCTATGTTTAAGTTAACAAGCAGTTAAGAGACCAGTGAGTGTAAGTGCACGTATATAATGTTTATATTTACAGTCGTAAACTATTTATGGAGATCATAGTAGAAACACTAAAACATACTATAATGCTTATGATTTATACAGCTTAGAACTGTAACTGTATTCTTACTGTAAGAAACTGCTGTTGTAGATTAATGTAGTTACACTGTAAAATAAGTTAAAAGCCAAAAAAAAAAAAAATGCAGTGCCAGCACTTTCCTGTAATTTAACAGGGAAATGTGATAAGTGTAAGAAAACGGATGGATGGAATTTCTTATAGTACAGGAACATTTTTGAGCTAAGCTAGTTGATCCCCTTGATACTAGCCCGAACGTTAAGCTAGGCTAACTTTGCCCTGCCTCCAGCTATTAATTTAATGGGGAGACATGACACTGATATTCTTTTCATCTTGCCCTTGTAAAGACAGTGAGAAGCACAGGTTTTCAAAATGGAGAACAACTTCTATATGTTCTGCCAGTCTAATCACCTACTGAGATTTCAGTCCCACCTGAGTTCAGAATACATCCACATGCTTCAGCATACCAACTACCAGCGTTACTCATGCTCAGGTGACATTACTGAGGCTGTGATACTGATCTGGGGTCAAATCGATGCTTCTCCCCCATAAAGATTATAGTTAAGATTTAGGAGGTGGTAAGCTCATTTCAGATCCTAGCTTGAGGGCATCTTCTGCCCTTTTGCACAGTGATATTTATGCATGAGACAGGGGGGAACGAGAGCTCTGGTTGCAGCAAACACCACTGAGCCACTGTCTGCCTCTCTGTCTCAGTGGTGTACTGTGAGATTACCCCCTAACAGAGGGAGAAGAAATCCTGCACCAAGAAGATAAGAACTTTGTGAATGTTTGTCTGTGTTCACACGTTCTCACACACAAGTCACACACATCTCTCTCACCTCACTCTCAACATGCTTGTATAGATTATTCTTTAACAGAGTGTATGGACACCTTACATGTACAGCATACTCTCTCTATACATAATAGAACTTCGTCTGGAAGGTTATACATTATTTCTTTTATTACGCGTTTTGAACAGTGTCTGTCTATGGATTTAATCTTGGCTACCTGACTCATTATTCTTTAATCATAGCTGACACACAGAGAACCAAAGGACCACCGATCAATTCGACCACTGTAAAACAAAAAAAGGGTAAAGCAGCTGCACTGCTAACTCTCCCTTTACAACTCATTTCCCTTTACTTTATTCAACATTACATAAAATAAATTAGATTGATATTAGAACCATTCAAGAAATATTGCAAAGCATCAGTGTTGGGACAATAAATCTCTGACAGATGAAACAGCAATGACTTATTTCAGAGCAGTTTTTAAAGCTTTTTCAGCATCAGGTCTAAACACCTGGAGTGGGTTCCACATATTATTCTTCGATTTCTACATTTCTTTCTTTTAAATTCTGAGTCAAACTTATTTCTGCTAACAAAAGCATAAGCAGGGATTGTCTTATGCATAGTCCAATCAGATGGTTTAAGATGGGCTAATTATCTCAAACTTCATTGATCTAGGTGTGATTTTGAAGAATTATATTGTTTAATTAGAAGTTCTGAATAGGAAGCTTACAGTTATGCTAACCTGGCTCACAACATTGTCTACTGGGTTAGTAACAGCATTCTAATCATACAGTTCTCAATAACAAATTATGGCAGTATAAAAATATTTCTGGTGAAACCCGCTTTAGTTGATTGGTGTAGAAATCTCCACTTCTACTCACTTTCTCAGGGAGCCAGTAAATCAAGTGCTTTTGCTAAGCAGTGTCTGTCTGCCGCTCAGCAGTAAGGGTGTACTTAGTCCTCAAAAAACTTTACATGACAATACCTGTTAAAATTACACTACCAAAATTAAAAGAAATTAGTACCAGCACCTGAAAAACAGGTTATTTTATTTTTGACGTTTCTAGATTAAACACCTTCCTTCTACACCTTGACGAAGGCGCAGGTTCATACATGTCAGCATATTTTAATGTTTTTAATGTCTTTATTGGTTTTCAAAACCTAACTAAAATACTTGGACTTGGATGTTTTATCCTATTTTTTGATCATAATCTTGTTTTGAGGAATGTGAGTAATGCTCTAATAGGAACCATATGTTTGGCCAAGCTTCAGTAATTAACCTTTAATAGTATTAAGATATATGTAGCCTGCTTGTGACTAATGTTGAAGGTGTTTAAATGGAAAGTTTGGATGCATCAAAGTGAAGAGATGGTTGTCTCACACCCCAACCCCCCAACACATGTTAGTACCAGATAAGGAACTTCCTGTTGTGTTCAGTTAACGTCACCAGGCAGACAATAGGCAGAGTCGGTTATAAGTAGTGTTCAGAGGAACCGCCCGGTGAGCAGTTCTTTCATGCAACCCTTATTGCGACTTGTTTGTAATTGCTCCAGCTTATAAGTTTATTAAAACCACATTAATCCAGATCATTTCTCCTGGTTATTGTTTAAGAATTTCCTAGAAAGTGGGAATTTTCCTATCATGCTCCTGTTATTTCCTTAACTTCCTCCACCTGCTTGCAAGAGAAGATCATCTTTCTTCATTTGACACCAGCTGCAAGTGGGCATCTCACTTCCTCTTAGACTTTGTCCCTCGCTCTCACGTGATCAGCACAGTTGAGCTCCATAAGCTTAGTTTCAACTAATGTCTTTAGCACCTTCCTTAAGAGGACAGCTTTGACTCTAAGCTGGCTTGACGAGCGTCAGAAATGGAGGCCTTTACACTTGTGTCCACAGACAAGTCAAAGCAGGTCACACAACCAGACAAATCCCAGATGTAAAGGGAGGGGCTGCCGGTAAAAGGTCGTTTAAAATGTTTACATGACAAGCTCACGATATATCCACAGTGTGATGCAGTATTTGAAGACAGAAGATGAAAAGAGAATACTACAGTCACTGTTAATAAAAATCAAGCAGTCATGACACATATTTGGGCATAAACTGAGTCAACATGTTGGCTGCTACAAGCACACGATATGCAGTTATCTGCTACCAACCCACCAAGGGCCTGCAGCTTTTCTATACTATGTGTGTGGGGGATTGGAGGATGCCAGAGTGTCACGTAACAGTGCTTGATCAAATCTATTTGAGTTACCCTTGAGAATTGGACTGATTTGTTTCAGGCTGTGTGATGCTGTAGTATCTGATGTATGCAGCCGTGGGTATACTATAGAGGAAAGACGGTCAACAGCCTCCTGAGATCAATATGTGCTCTTGACAAAATTAGATTTCTTTGACAAATTATCTGTATAAGGTTTATATAATTGAAGAGCAGAGCACAAAAACAACACCGCAAAATAAAATCACTTGGAAAAGCGAGAGCGATCGAGCAGAGGGTTAGTTTAAATGACTTTACTTGTAAACATCCACCAAGTCTGAGTCCCAACTTGGTGTTTCCCCATGCATGTAAGAATAAGCATGTTTCAAATAATCAATTTGTTGCCTAGATTTTTCTGATTGGTTCAAGTAGCAAAACTTGGAAGCCTGACAGGCTTTACAACCCATTCAGAAACGTGTTTATGAACCTGTCAGCAACTATTTGAGACTTTCTGCATGGCATCTGCAACTGTTAGCATGAATGGCACATATACAGCATGTCAATATAAAAGCATACTGATGTTCTAATGTGTTTCTTCTTACACCATCACCAATTCCCAGTGAAATGATCATGAAGTACGTGCTGCAACAACAATGTCACGATACTGTGGGGTATAGAGTACAAGCTTTACAACATAATACTGTCAGTTGTTACAGAAATGGACAGCCATTTATACACCACTTCTCCGGTCCCACTGACCACCAAGTGCTCTACACAATGAGACACATTTACCCTCACATCGTGCTTTATCCTATGCACTTTAAGCACTTTATTGATCTAACACCCACACCTGCAGCCAGTTTAAAAGAACCAGTTACCTCAACAAGCATGTTTTTGGACTGCGGGATGAAATCCCACCAGGCTAGAACACACAAACCCCACACTGCAGCTTCCTGCTGCCAAATTACAGTGCTAACCACTGCATGGAGGTGCACACCATCAAGCTGTCATTCTAGTATTCCTCCTGTAGTGCCTATAGACTTAAGTTGTACTATACACTATACTAATATTACACTAAAGTACTGCGTATTTTAACTATAAACCACCCCTCGAGGTTACTACTGGGACTTGCAGCATGATTTTGCTTAGATGAGTTATGAAAAACGAGACTTTAACTAAAATGAAAAAGAAAACTAGAAACTCAGCGACGCAGTGAGTCATCCGGCTCATGATCCATCACAATTCACAGGTTCTTGTAATATTTGACCCCAGAAAGAAAGTTGTGCTTTGTTGTCATTGGTTGGCTATAATGCACAAACTAATAAGAATTCAAATCCACTGAAAAGTCAGACAGGCTTGGAAACAGTTTTATCCAGGATAAATTAATCCGGTTTCACTAAAACCCGACCAGTCCTCTGGGAGAGTAGTGATTCTTGTAACAATGGAAAAGTGTTGATAAAACAACCAATATGATCTTGACCTTGTGGACAGTTTGGGTGAAAACCCATGATGTGATCATTAAGTCCAACTTTCGCTAAAATCTGACCAGTATTCTGGGAGGAACAGCAAATCTCGTGAACTGTGGAGGGACAGACGATGATGGACACCTCGTCATCTCACAAACTCATCGGTCCTTAAGCCGGATGAGTAAAAAATACTTTAAAATCCTGTAAGACTGCACAGAAGCATCACCATTTTCAGTAAATGTTTCAAATTTCCTGTATTTTCTATTCCCATAATTGATACAGAATATCACTAAAGTTCGGAAGCCATGTTTGCAGAAAAGCCACCCTACTGGCTGTGTGACTCCATATGAAATCAATTAAAATATATGTATAAAAAAATAACTGGATGCAAACAGATCAGAATTTGCTCTGAAGAGAATTAAAATGAAGTAAATGTCCATATTCACATATTAAAACCTCTCTTCAGGTACCAAGGAGCTGGTCCTATTAATAAACAGAGATACAGTAAGAAGAAGTAGTTTTTTTCCCCCCCTTACATTCTGGGGGAAAATGAGAGGAAAACATGGCGCTCCGGCTCTGTCAGATGAGTCAGAGGCTGAGCTGTGGCACAGACAAACTCTGTGCACAGTCACAGGTTGCTGACTTCAGTATATATGTCTGTACAGTCGATTCAGACAAGAGACTAAAAAAAGCAAAAGCTGAAGACTGTGAATGAGTCACTGGCCTCAAAGAAGAAACCTTATATATTAGCACTTTTACAGGAACATATTATATGTTAAAGAGCATATTTTATTACCAATCTGACTTTTCCCTCCATAGAGAGTACTAATCCAATATCAGTGATCTCTTCTTTTCCTAAATGTCACTCTTTGGAATTGACTGGGGCTGTCTTTATGTAATAGAGGGGCACGTCTCTCTTCAATACACCGGGAAAAAGTGAATGCACTGTAGCCCACATTATTTAATCAATCATTAGCAGTCCTGAGGTTAACACCAAAGTAACTCCTCAGAGTTTAGTGTTAGTTTTGCAGTCCATCATTTACCTTTTTTCCCCCCCCAACTAATCCATCAGTTACTATTAATATTTTACTATATTTTTTGTGAGAAAAAAAAAATCCCTGCATGTTTGTTTTGGTTTCTGTCCTTTGCGAGTCACTGCATAGTAGTGTCAACTGCAGCTCAGCTGAGAAGAAGAAAGCTTTTAGTCTGTGGAGGTGTGCATAATTTCGAATTTGTAGGTGAAGAGGACATGAACAACATCACAGTCAAATCATGTTGTACCTGGGTGATAGTAAGTGTCTGACACTTGTAAAGAGATCTACTTCAAATTTTAAGAAGCACTTGCCAAGTAGAGAGGTCTACAACACTGGTGGCCCATTAAGGAGGAGAATGATAAAAGTGCTTCAGCTCCAGCTTATATGTCAGCTAAAAAAAAAAAGTCCTGCTGAGAGTCATGCTAAAATGCTTGTTGCTGGTTATATGGTGGAGGAAAAGCTACCAATATTAACTACCTGTGAAATGAAGCACAGTCAGTACATCTAAAGTGCATCTATAGCAGGCCACACAGCCTCTTTAAAATATAACCAGCCAATGACAAAGGGGTGATTATTCATATCAACTCAAACTAATGACTTTTTTTGAGTTGGTAACAGTGTAACTTTACAGATTGCTTTTAATGTCAGTATTCATGGTCTCAGTCACAAGGCTGAGTCATTCTGAATGCGATATGAGGACCATTTTTTACAATGCGGTTCCCAAAGGATGATCAAGATTTTTTGGGGGGTGGGCCTGCCTTGTGATTGATGCTCAGCTCAGGGCTTCACACTGGGACTTCAGTAACTAGTGTGTGACATCACCGTGCCGACGCCCATCTCTTTTGCCCCACAGGTATAAGGGAACATGTGGTCAGAGATGGATGTTACTCTCAAAAACTGGCAGCTGCAGGCCTCAGTCGCACAGGCCTAGAGATCAGTCAGGTAACCTCTGGTCACTAGGGGAAAATGTGCAATCCCTGACCACTTGGTGTGTAGTTGCTGGCCATCAAATCAATCACAAAGAGTGAAATCAATCACAAAGAGTGTGCTGGACCAAAAACCAGACTGTGATTGCTTTGGTCACTAGCATTTTTGCCTCAGTAACCTGTAGTTTGGAAGACGCTAATTTGTCTACAAATACTGGCAGTGAAACTTTAAAAGGTTCTTAAAAACCTTCAGATTAATAGTTGTTCTATACTGCAACCAACACGTTTCAAAAGGTGAAATTTTTAATTTCACGATTTCACTGAAAATTGGCATCTTCCATGCAAAATACAGGCAATCACAGCTGCAACCAAAGCAATCTTTTATGACCAATTTCACGTAGTGACCGCCAGCAACCATTTTCTAAATGGCCAGTACCTGATCTACAGTATATGATCGGTTCTCTGTCACTGATACCAAACAGGCCAGAACAATCAATACGTTTTTGAGGGTCTGTAATAGGTTCAATGAAGGGAATGGAAATCCCATTTTTTAAAATTCCAAATCAGGCATCAGGTACTAACTCAAAAGTTAATATACATAAAACAGGGTCTTTGGTAATACTGTTGACTTTACCTTTGTCCTTTTCTCGAAGGTCGTTGAGGTATTTTAGAAGCTCAGCGTTGGCCTGGACACAATAAACTTCCCTCGTCTGCAAGCCTCCCCCACAAAGCCCCGTCACGTTGCTACGTCGACGGTCTTGTTGGCTCAGCAATGAGTCGATCCGGCAGTCGCTCCACTCTGTGGTTCTCCAGGTGTAACTACAAGGTGAATGTGCAACAGCACGAAGGATGGACAAGAGTGAGCGAGCAAGCATGGGAGTACTGCAGCGTCAGAATAAGGACATTTACAGTCTTGTAGACCACTTCAGAACAATGCTGCACATTCACAACCAATGTAGTCTACACAGTCTACTGTACAGGCTATACAGGGATGTGGAGCACCATTTTACATCTGCCTGCTTTCCTGTGGTTCCGTAATGATCAGGTCGAGTGGTTATAAACTGGTTTGTTTCGATACAGTCTACTAAAAGCTTGCTAACAACTTCTGAGAGAAAGAAAGAAGTGCTGCCATCTGCAGCCCTGGATACTTGCAACATCTTAGATCCGGCATTAATAAAAAATGAATAGTTATTCTGGCTGTTTCTGGAGCCAACTAGCAGAGGCAGGCACTATTTAATTGTCTAGTTGACTAGTTGCACATATCCTTAACAGAAACATCCAGAAATGCCAGGATGGGATTAGGATCACGTACTCTTATAAGTTGATAAATGCTGAGACTGAGCCATCTGTGAGGACGCTTTTACATTTTTGTGCATGGGTGTGTGTTGTTTGTGGAATTAGAATATCCTCACAGTCTCCGTCCATTTGTCTTTACTCTGTGTCTGGCACCAGCCCAAGCACTTATACTAATCTGTCTCAATATGCCGTCTCACTTACACACATACACACAAATAAACACACACGGGCCACCCAGGAGAGCAAATTAGCTGGGTGGTGTGTGTAAAGAGAACTCAGCAGGAAGCATGTGCAGCCTCAGCCAGGTCAATACCAAACACACTGTATTTGTGCCTGAGCCTTATATGAATCCCTGCAGTGTTTCTTAATCATGCTGTAACTAAAGAGGTCGGTATCATCACAACATTACATCCCTGTGAAACATGAGCTCCTGTTGTGCACCATGCTATGAACCCCACATTTAGACTTTACTCAAAAAAAAAAAACCAAACAAAAAAAAAAACCCTGTTTACTCCCAGCTGTGCTCCCTGAATCTCTTCCCTATCATCAGGAGGAACTCACGTGGCACAGGGCGGTACAGATTCACCCTGAGGTTCACAAGACTCAGATTCCTCGAGAGGTGGGCACTCCGCCCCCTCACCCACGGGGAACTGGAGCACCTGTCTGCTCCGAGTCCGATTGCCTCTGGGAGACTCGGGGTTCACGCAGGTTTTGGTGCAGGGGCTCCAACTGGTCCAGTCGGTAACCTTGCAGTCCTTGGGGAGAACGCATGACTGGATGGTGAGTGGAAGGTCCCTTGGTAAGCACATGCTGGGAAAAGATAAAGAGAGATGACAAAATGTAACTTAGAATATGAATCTACATGAAATCTGACTGCTAGGCAAAATAAACAACTTCTACTTTCAGCTCAAACAGGACTGCTAATGCTGAATGTACGTACTTGTAAATCAGACCTTTGAGAATGAAGTATCATCACCCCCACTAAAACCACAGCTTTCCATTCCTACACTGTGGTATTTATGCAGGTTAATCAAACCTGCGACTAGATGTTTCTCTGTCTGTTGTGCCTGACATACTGCTGCTTTACTCTTAATCCATCCATTCATCCACCCTCTTTCACAACTGCTCATCCAATTCAGGGTTGGGTGGTGGGGTACACCCTGGACAGGCTATCACTACTCTCTTTAAGGTCCACTTAATAGTGAAATTATAAAGTTCACACTATTATTTCCATTATTTACTGTGTGGAAGGGAAAAAAATGGGAGTGAAGTAGCAAACAAACTAATCTCAAATGTGTTCTGTTTAGTTCATTTGCTCAGGTTTTGCTTTACCTTCCTGTTAGCTTGGCGATGCTGTGACACCATGAGTGCAGAGGGTTACTGCATTCATGACTGTCACTGCATCAGCAGACAGGATTGTTCAAAGTAATAAAATATCAGTAACTATGTTTCATTTAGGAGGCTAAAGTGTTAGAATTACAAAAAAAAAAAAATACATATGGAGTTTAGTTGACATAAAAGAGCATCACGGAAAGGGAAAATATTTAAGTTTATTTAATAAGCTCTTTATGTAATCCAAAGGTTTGAATTGGAAAACATTTGAAACGGCCATATTAGAAATGGTCATGACCATATCAGTATGTGCAGCTAATCCATGTGAACCAAAAGCTCCGACCACGCACCGCTTTAAACACGAAGTTTGAGACGGTTTTTTTGTTTTTCCTATCTTTAGCTCTGTGTGATGCCAGTGAGAGCAGACAACCATAACGTGGTCATCTCAGGCACACACCTCTGGCTGTGCGGGGAGAAGCCCACCCACCTGCTGTCCGAGCCGTGGCTTGTTTCAGACAGTGGATGAACTGAGGGGCTGTGGCAAGTATATGATTGTGAATGATGCAAAGCTACTCTAATAGAGTCAAAGAAAAATAAATGGAGCTGGAAATGAGTATAGGAAATCTAGCTTAAGCTGTTCAATTAAAAAATATGAAGAATACTATAAGTCATGCCAATTTATTAGGATAGAATAATCCTGTTGGATATATGTTCACATTTAGCATATAGATACACAGTTCTTGGCAAGAATTGTGTAAGTGAATGCAATGGTATTTTTTTTCTTAATAAAAAAAAAGATTGCCTATCAACATTTTTGAAAACTGCCTGCAGACTCACTGACTTAATGAATCCACTTAACATTTCACTATTATACTTCTTCATCCAAGTAGTGCAGTGTGCAGCTCGCTGACGCGTCACTACAATGGAGCTGCCGTATTCAGCCAGCTCTCAGTTCCACTTTAACGTCAATGTGCCGAGTTGCCCGTCGGTTTATGTCTTTGCATCAGCAGATGCGTGACACCACACATGAAGCTTTGAACTTTCCGCCCTTGACTGCCATTAGCTTCTCATTAGCATACACACCGCATAATCAGTTTCACATTAAGAGTAAAAAAAAAAAGGAGTAGTATGGCACGGTGTGTGTATCAATAAGTGTCAAGTGTTAAGACGGCCAAAACAACCTCTGATCAATCATTCACAAAAATCTTTTGATCATCTAAACAGTATTTAGATGTAATGAATAACCCGTCCTCTTTGGGTGCCCTCCGAATCATTAGAAATTTGCTCTAACTAAAGCCGACTGCTTTCTGGTACTCGTTCTCAATGTCTCTCCCCTTGAGGCAAAGCAGCTGACGAGCTATTAGTGCTAATTACAGCTCTGCTTCATTTAGAAACCTCTCATTTAGACGTTGCCACCACACTTCACCTCCAGCAACTCAGACTTTTGGTATAAATCAGGAAATGTATGAGCTCAGTTGTGCTATGTCTTTTATTTTTTTCTTTTAACTCCTGTGTCTTCACAGATTAAAACACCTCTGCAGTCTTTGAAGTGCTGCTGAAGCGACACTGTGAAAAATCTTAGTTCTGTTTTTCTGCCAAACACGCTCGGTGTGCCGGCTCATCTTGCTTGGGAGGAAAACAATGAGAAATTTAAACAGTGAATGTGGCGCACGGAGGATGATGGCTCGATTTCCTGTCTCAGATGGAACTTCTTGTGTTTTTAAAAGCCCCCTAATGCAGCCAGTGACCCATTTTCTCAGCTACTGGATCCTTTTGAGTCTTTGCCGTTTGTTGTGTGCATGCCCGAGCATTTTGGTGGAGATTTCAAAGTTGTGAAAAGAAGTCATTATTTCTTCATCTCAGTCATTCAGACAGAATGAGGACACAATCAGATTCTATTTAAATAAGTAAGATGATGTCTGAAAAGTGCTGATTCTTATGCCTGTAGGTTTAAAACAGCTGTTTTCAATACTGGACTCCAACACCTGTACATTTGATACTTGAACTTCCCACATTAAAACAGAGCTGCTCTGGAATGGTCAAAAAACATAACTGATGTGGGTCAAGTGATTAAGCAGCCTTTCAAACAATTTACAGCCTCAAAAGAAAAATATCCGAGGGAAGCTGTAGTGCCAAAAAAAGACAGGAAACAAAATGAGCCCCTCCATCAGCGACTTTCTGCATCGAATGAAGTAAGAAATAAGCCCAATCAACAGGACAGAAGCAAAAGTTATAAGAAATTGGCCTGTTTAGGATGAGTCGAGGGCTACGGAGAAAGAAGCGACTCTCTGACAGATGTTCATCAAACAAAATTGTAAATGAAGTGAGCAAGATGTTTGGAGAGCACCCGGTCCGCACACGACTGTTTTTTTATTTGCTGCACTGGGAAGTTTGTTCCACTTTTTTTTTTTTTTTTTTTTGCAAGTGGAAAAAAAAAAAAAGCTATGAATATTTTAGAACAAGAAATAAACAAGTCAAGGATTAATATTTATGTTCCTAAGGGCATGTGAGTTGTTTTCATGGCTCCTTTGAAATATTTGATCCCAGTTAGTGCTGAGAGTTTGGCGCAAACAAAGCATTAATGAATAGATTTAGTACATAATTGATTAAATCTTAGAGAACACGTGGTGTGTGACTGAAATGTGATATGAACAGAGACGTGCTCTACTGACACCGTCACCAAATCCTTCTGAGAGATCAGAGTCGTCGCAAAAGCCCCGAGTGCAAGTTTGAAGAGAGCAGCGATGACATTTTAAGTTAATGTCAGCTGAGGAACAGTAAGTGAGATGATAGATCCAAAGAAGCAGCTCTTTGGAAGAATAATTGATTGCTTTACAGTCCTGTAATAAAGACATCAAAGGTTTACACCAATACATGTTACAGAGTTACTGATACCTGCTTGGTGTGTTCCCCCCCTCACAACTTAAATTAAATTGTCTGGTCTGTGTGCACAAAATCTGCAGATTTGTAAGATCTTAGTGAGCACAAACTTTGAAGAACCAATAAAGTACAGCCTGTTTACAATGTCAAAGTTAGTACATGTACTCGAGCAGTGAAACTTAAAACTTTTCTGTGTTTTCTGTGTTGCAGATAAGATTGCAATAAAATCGAGTTTTACTGTAGTTAACTGTAGCGCGCAGTCATGATCTTGAACACTTGGTGTGAGGTTTTCAGAGCTGTGTGAAGTTACTCTTGTTCTCGTAGCTGCCATGGGGCAAGAGGCAGGGTACTCCCCATACAGTACAGCAGGGCTAACACAGAGAGACACACACTCACATTCACACCTATGGGCAATTTAGAACCACCAATATAACCTAACCCCACTAACTGTATGTCTTTGGACTGTGGGAGGAAACCGGAGTACCCGGAGAAAACCCACACAAACACGGGGAGAACATGCAAACTCCACACAGAAAGGCCTGGATTCGAACCCATACCTTCTTGCTTTGAGGCAACAGTGCTAACCACCACACCACTGTGCTTCTGTCCACCAAGTTAATAATGCAAAATAATCAAGGAGGAACCCAGTTGCGGTCTTGCTAATAGTGACCCTGTGAGAACCCCAGTCTTTGCAAACTCTTACAGTCTGTGATGAAAACCTTATGACATGAATTCTTTAGATGTGACAGAGTACCAGACTTTAGTTCAAAGTGTTCTAGAGCCATAGTAAACATTAGAGGATAAACTGTTTTGTTCTATGATGAAGTCACTGTTAACAAATTGATTTGAAAAAAACAATAAGAAACTAAACTGTTAGGAGACAACAGCATTTCAGCACATGCTTTCCCTATTCGTCATGGGGACTTCTTCACTGAACCAAACCCTGCTCACATGTGATTGGTCAATACCACATACTAGAAAGCTTCTATGACCACAAATTGTGTCCTTCCCCACTGATTCTGCACATTCCCGTCTAGTAAAATAGCGACTGAAAGCCAAAAATCCTCCTGTAGGATTCAGATGTACTCGCTACATGGTAGGAAGAAAAGATGGTGGAATATGGCTGTTTATTTGAAGGATCTGACATTTAACTATAACTAAACTGCAAAGTATTTTGCCTTTGAGCTAACACAAACAAAATAATGACTTATTAATAGACAACAAACAGGACAAAGTTTTGCTGCTAGCCTTTATGGTTGGTGCCCAGTACGGGTCTCTGTTCTGATGTAAAACTGTAGGTTTTCCTCTTGTGTGGCAATATGTGTTAAAAAAAAAAAAATATGATGCATCTTCCTTTGTTCCAACAACATTCATGTCACTTTAGCAGCAATTACAGAGAGAGCAGAAAAAGAAAGCTGCGTGTTACTATTTCCATGCGTATGCATACAGGTGTATCATGTAGAGATGAATGCATTCAAACCACAGGCAGGTAGCAGGCTCTCTACAGCCTCTTGGTGGTATTTACGTTTGGTAAATGGACTGTGTTTATCTAGAGATTTTCTAGTGTTGTAATCTAAAAGCACTTTACTTTGCACTCATTCACACACTCACATTCATACAGCACTTTTTATACTATACAATAAACAACCGTGGTGCACGTCAGATCGGTGGGGAGTGTTTTTGGAACATTTTTATGAAAAAAGAACCACAGTGGGCCTGTGGACTGCAGAGGCTGTTAGAGTATTTGTTATTCACCGCTGCTGTCAATATCAGGTTACTAGAATTAATCAGTGTTTTAACTAAAAGTTGAAGTTTGGAACTTAAAACTGCTGCATCGCAAAATCATTTTAATTTCCTTTTTAAAAATTAGTTTATGCAATATTCTCAATCTTGTTTTGTCCTTTTCTTTCCATCCCACAGGCGATGCAATAAAATGACCACACAAAAGGTTAAATGCTATTTTAACATGCCAGAAACAAATCACCTTTTCACAAACTCGAGCAACATTCAGTGCTTCAATATTTAATATAAAATAACCTCAAAATGCAAACAAATAACTGAATAAAAACCAGGCGGCTACAGTATGTTCACACTTGTCAGATTAAGAAAAGTCTGCTTTACTGACGGACCTCTGACTTCTTTTTTAAAACTATTTCCAGGATTTTTTTAGCGAGGTTCCTGCACACTGTGGAAAACTGCTGCCTCTGAATCCTTTTCATTTTTCTCTGACTTTGCTAGCTGCAGTTCTCACTAAAATAGCCCATCGTTGCTTGGTAGCACACTGAAAAGCTATTCATGGATCAATGTAGATCTATAGCCACAGCAAAAAGAAAGTATAACCTCCAAATTCTAAAGCTTTATTTATCAGGACATAATAAAAGCAAAGTTGGTTCTTAGCAGGTCTTAGGAGGTTTAGGCAGTCTGAAGAGTTCAAATGTTTAACACAATGCGAAGGAGGAAAGACATCAGCAATGATCTTTAAGCAATTGTTGCTCATTAATCTGGGAAGGATTATAAGAGCATTTCTCATTCTACAATGAGAATGATTATTCACAATTAAAGACAAATGCCAATCTTTCCAGGAGTTGATGTCCCAGCAAATTCAGCCCAAGGTCAGACTGCAGTGCTCAGAGAAATTGCAAAAAAAACCCACGAGCAATATCTCAGGATCTACAGGCCTCAGCTAGCATGTTGCTCATGACAGCACAATTAGAAAAAGGCTTATGGCTTGTTTGGAAGTGTTGCCAAGAGGAAGCCTCTTCAGGCAACAGCATAATGATCCCACGCACAGCAGCAAATCTACAACAGAATGGCTGAAAAAAGAAAATCAATGGTCAAAGTCCAGAACTCAACCTGAGTGAAGTGCTGTGGCAGCTGTGCATAATTGACTGAACTTAATGAAATGAAGCAATGCTGTGGGGTAAAATTCCTGCGAAATGATGTGACAGACTGATAAATGATTACTTCAAATTATTGCTGCTAAAAGTGGATCTACAAGCTACTGAATCATTGGGTGCACTTAGTTTCTCAAACACTGCTTCCGCATTTTGGCTTAATTGTTATATAAATTTGCACACGGCACATTGTGTCTTATTGTTCATCTGAGGTTGTATTTACCCAAGTTTAAGAACTCATAAAGACCAGCTATTTTTATCATTTCCTGATATGTAAACTATTGGAACTAACAGTGGGTGTACTTTCTGTTTTACCACGACTGTAATTTCCACATGAGCACTGAAGTTGCAATTATATTGTTTCAACTTGCAGTGAAAAAGTAACTTTATCTTACAGTAGGCATACCTGTTATTAACATAGCATTAAGCACTTTCAAGTAAAGGTAAATTTTGTCCCCACCCAGGACAAAAATAAGCCAGCAGCAGCAAAGATGTGCAGACCAGATGGGGGGAAACAGCAAATCACACCTAGCATACAACACTTGTCTTATCCAGCACACACCCACACAATGACGGATGCACGGGGGCAATTTAGGGGTTCGGTATTTTGCCGAAGGACACTTTGATATGTGACGCAGATAAGCCGGGGACCTTCCAGTGACCTGCTGTAAAACCTCAGCCGCAGTCGCCCGGCTTGGCTTTTTGATTCTGTTACAGCAACGCAATCACGTCAGATCTTCCCAGGATGCAGAATGTGGGCAAGTGTAAATGAGCTCATTAGGGATAATGAGTGATAATATCAATTAGCCAGTCAGAAAAAATAGTTTCTCCCTGACAGTCTGTGGGAGGGACATTAGACTTTAGCACTGCCTGGTATTTACAGAGGAACAATAAGCCTGATGTGTACTTAACAGTTCTGAGAGCAGCATACTGCTATCCTCACTCTGTGGTCATTAATCATGTTTAAAAACATACTGTAAAAGGTTTCTGTTAGTGATGCCCTTCTGTCAGATATAACGATCTCTAGCAGAGAGGGGAGCAAATGTCTGATGGGCATTTCAGGCAGGAGCCAGCGTGAGTGAGATGGAGTTGAGAGCTATTTGATCTATCTTATTTTGAGTCAGACAGTGTAGCTCACAGCTATAATGTCAGGGCAAAAGATTAGATTCCCCATCAGCTTAGCAGTATAAGTGGAAGCACTCGTACAGTTACAGCATGTATTTTGGATAAAAGTACCGACTGAAGGTGTAATTTAGTGACCTATTTGAGTAGTGATTTGTTTGAGATAGTTCCAATTTTTCCCTTTATGATATTGCTTTACAATTACAGACTTCTTTTATCTCCCATTCACAATGGATGCGTCTCTCAAACCAACTTCTTTATCTACATCTTCAGACGTTTCCCTTAGCAGTCTGACTCTTAAATCACACATAATAATACTAGATTGTCCACTTTTGTGTTACATGCCCATGCAGTGTTGTTCTGCAGTTCACGCTAAGCAAAAGAAGATGGAGATTTCCATTTGCAGTAATTGCCCTGGTCCCTACTATGTTCATAATTGGAAAGCTGGAAGTGGGAAGAGGAGCAGGCACACATGACAACAGATCTGACACTGATGAAGTCAAGAAACTGCAAGAAAAGGGGCGCATGGGTGGCTTAGTGGTGAAGCCGGCAACCACATACATATGTTGCGGTGCGGGCGGTGCAGGATCAAGTCCCAGCCTGTTGCCAATTTGCCTGCTTGTCTTCCCCTGTATCTTTCTGCCAATAAAAGCCGCTATGGCCAAAAAAATGCAAAAGAAACAGCAAGAAAAGGAGGAGCTGGAGTGGAGGTGGGTTGCAAAGCAGCCTGAAGTGTGCAGCAGGGAAAAGCAGCTTAAATAGAGTGCCCCCTGTAACAACTGTGACTGCGCTCGGCTTGCCTGAACTAAAGACACGCTCGATTTCTGTTGAATACTTAAAGGTCTCACGGCAGTTCATGAAGTAGTCACAGCTTTGAATGGATCGATTCATCGCAACACAAAGTTTTTTTTTTGTGTTCTGGCACATGAATTTCCCAACATTATTTTCATCAGTCTGCTCTTGTATGTACCAAATTTGTGTCCATGTACAAGAAATGAATATTTTCCACTTTTAGAAGACCAAAAAAAAAAAAAATCTGCATTTGGAGGATGGAGGCATCCGTAGTGGGGCAAATCAATCAATCAATCAATCAATCAATCAATCAATCAGATTTTCACACATCATTTTTGGGCTGACAGGTAAACAGGCAGCTCAACACATCAGGAAAAAGTTAAATCTCAAACAAACCTGCTGACATTCTGGACTTTTAGCCTTCGTCAGAACCCGAGACACAGTGGAGGTCATGTCATTTATACTGGGCCATTTAGCAGGTGATTGGCTTTTAGGGTCATGTGATAATTTACTTCCTGATCTCATAATTTTTTTTTGGATAATATGATGAGGAATAAAAGCAGAACAGTAGTGATTAGGACTGTCGCCTCTTAGGGTTTAAATCCATCTGCTGGTCTTTCGGTGTGGTGTTAGCATGTTCTCCTTGTGCCTCCGTGGGTTCTCTCTGGGTGCCCCGTTCGCCGCCCTATGATAGCGGAATAGGCTCCAGACGTCTCACAATCGGGTTGGATAATAAAACAGACAGATGGATGTTGCAAGTTCTCTCCTGAATATTCAGTGTTTCCGTACTGCATATAAACTTATTTAAAGGAAACACTTTAAGCTAAAAATCATCATTCGGTCCAGCATGTGTCATATACTGAGTACAGAGAGCCAATACGTCTCTCTGTGAGAAGGCAGCTTTGATAGATTGCACCCGCTGGCAGGAAGAGGTACACGTTCAAGTCCAATGAAATGCAGAGTGGCAGGGGAGCCACGTTTAGCCTCGTGATAGTGTTTAGCTGTGACATACATCATATTCCCTGTTTTGTGCTCTCAAATTCCTTTTTAGAGCGCTCTCATTGTTTGTCCAATATAAACTCATCCACATTAGTACGTAAGCATATAGATTACTGATGTTGTATCATAATTAATGAATTGCTTGAGCAACACTTGATTTGTTTGTGCAGACTGGGCCTTTAACTCACATATTCAGCTTACCATAACCTTGTTCCTTCATTGTTTGGCAAGAAAAACATCCTTTTGGTGGCAATTTGAACGATGCTTGATTTGCTCCATTTTTCATGAAACGTATGATTTGAAACCACTGGGCAAAACACTGAAAATTGCCATATTTTGAAAAATACCACACAGAATCATAGTTCAGATTGATCTCATGTCACAAAAAGGAGTTTTTCTTTTCCACTTCCATCCTCAGAAGTTGACGTGAAATACAATGTACGGGGAGTTGTGCCTCATTGCTCTGACAGCACAGCAGTGACAAAGACACAGCAGATAAACATCTTCCCCTGCGTGTCACTTCATGACAGGGTGAAGGAAAACTTTCAGGACAAATTTGGCTTCCTGCTTAGTTGTTAGAAATTCACCGGCTGAAGGACACGTCTACCTAAAAAAAAAAAAATAATTAAATAAACCAAAATAAAAGCTACACAAAAATGTAAGGAGTGGTTGACCTTCTGGCAAAAATAAATAGATAAGAATACAAATACATAGCAGGATCAATAGTTAGCAACACAAAGAAAATATGAAACGAATATGACACATTGTATTGATTACATTAGGCAAAAGGACTGAAAAGCAGGAGGTACATGCTTTAGTTTAAAAATACAGAAAAAGTATTTTCAATAACACCCAACTGTTTAAAAGTTGTGCAGGGCAAAAAAAAAAAAAAACAACAACAACAAAACAAAAAAGAACAAACACACACATCACCAGAAAAAAAGTTGTCACTCACTTGCGTCCCACGGTGCTCCCATTCCTATGGATGCAGGTCACCTCCCGAGTCTGGTAGCCCACCTGGATGTCCCAGAAGGGACTCTCTTGCCGATTAAGGCGGTTCCTGGTCCGCTTCTTCTGGATAAGCTCCCTGGTCTCTGGATCTTTTACTCCTGCCCTCTCCCTGAGCCCCTGCCCTTTACCTTTCCTGCGTTTAGCTTGGCGTGCTGTCCGAGTCTGCTGGAGGGCACAAGGGCTCCACGGTCCAACCCTGAGACTGTACATGCCCTCTGGACCTGTGCAAGGCCCTGGCTTACAAGACTGGAACTCAGTAAGGTTGGGACAGGCAGCACCTCCAAAAAGCGGAGGAACCAGGACACTGCGCACTCTGTTCCTGAGGCCTGTTCCACATGTTTTGGAGCAGGACGTCCATGGCGAGTACTCAGAAACCACACAATCCTGAGGGCAAGGGATCAAACATGCCTGCTCTAGACGGGGCTTGGGTTCAAAGTACTCACAGATGGCATCCTCTGCTGGAGATCCGTCTGATTTGAGTATGCAGCCCACCTCCCGGGTCTGAATGCCCTCTTCGCCTCCACTGCACGTGAACAGCCGTGGGGCCCCAAAGGTCCTTGCTGATACTGGCACACATTCGTTCCAGGCACCCAGTTTCCAGTCATAAAGGTCCTTGTGCCAGTCGCACACACGGAAACAGTTTCTCTGGTTTGAGGGACGCTGGGCTTGGTCACAGTTGGTGTGAAGTGTTGTCCAGCCATCCACATGGGCACACCAGACTGCCCGGCTTTGGCTGCCACCCAGGCCGCAGTCGCTGCCCATACATCTTCCCCATGGACCTGGGAAGGACATGAACAAGCTCAAATCACAGTGAAGAAATATAAAATAATAACTCATTCAGGTTTAAATGACAAGAAAAGCACTTGGGGGCCTTGTAAGAAAACTTGAGAGGAAATTCTAAACACAATCAAGATACAGCTTAAAAGAAGCAGGAAATTATATTAGCAGAAAAAACTTTAGTACTCCAACTGGAGGAAGTAAAACAAAAATAAGTTCATAGTCTGGAATTGTCTGAAAGTGTAGTATGAACAAATAAGCCACAGTTACCCTAATAATGATTAATGGAAGACAATAATGCCACTTCAAGTGTACCTTTAAAGCAAAAATCCATAAGCAAGCATCACTTAATCAAATGTTTGAAACCTAATTCTAAAGAAAGATGGAAAAACCTTCATTTTTATTTTTTCTTTTCTGAGAAAAAGGCACATAATGCATCTTCAAAGATGACACTGTAAATTCACAGACTCCTTTAATACGGCCCTTGATGTAAATGTGCTGAAAAGCTGTCAGCAGATGAAGTGTGAGTGCAGAAAATATGTAATATTAAATAAAAATAACCTGTCGCCTTGATTTCGCATGACACTTGGGTCAGACACAGCGGTTCTTGCTGCATGGCAATAACTGGGTGCCTGCCAAGGAGGTGGTGGTCGGGGGGGTGATTAGGCAATGCAAACACAATGTGCAAAAGCAGAGATTATAGGTGATCAAAGGCAAGCATCTGAAAGCTAATTTGCTGGGGTTGGGAGTTATCTGTGGCATTTATCAAAGTGTATTGGCAATCAGCAGAAATTGCCACAAACATCAATAAACTTATTTATCGGTATGCAAGTATCGGGCAAAGCCTTCCTATTAGCCTCATTTACTTAATGGCAGCACAGACTGAACAAACAGTCCATAACAGGACTACAGGAGGGGAGAGGTCCTGTATACTTGACTTAACAATTAAATATATACAACCAGTATTGATTCAGGAATACCTGCATGGAATCTCAAAGAAAAAAAACAAAAAATGAAGATATTTTATATTTTTCTTACTGGCCGTCATGACATGAGCCCATTAAAATTGGTATTTTAATTTCCTGTTTAGTTCAACTTCTCAACATCCATCAGATCAACAATGACCTGTTTAAAGTTAGGTTAAAATTGCCTATTTGGCTGACCAAAGACAAATATTACAAAGGGGCAAAATGTATGTAAAGGACTCTGTTTGATCGCCAACTTCTAGTTTGTTTAATTTTTTTGTTTTTTTAAAGCATGTTACTAAAGTAGAACCAGACCCCATCCCTAAGTGGTTTACTGGTGGATATCACTGGCCTACTGCCAAAATGCTTTTGAAATAAATGTAGCCAAACTAATTTTGGGTTGCTGGAACTGAAAATGATGCTTAAACTGTCGACCATGATGTTATTTGGTCAGTTCAAAGATCAAAAGTTCTTCACTGAAACCAAAAATGCCTAAAATACATTTTGACCCCTGAATGTTGGGGGGAAAAAACCTGACCAAATGGGGTAGTTGGTAATTTTCAGATGGCCACTCTTCCTAAACTATTTATCCAATTGTTATGAAATTCAGCTTGCATGAATTGGAACTGCATCAAGTATGAAACACAATTTTCAAATTTCACCTCATGGATCTGACCTTCCTAGTAGCAGGAAGTCCATAATGCTGCAGAGTCCTGATATTTTAGGCCTATTAAAATATCCTACAAGTAATATTTTCCATTTTCTATCACAATGTGCTCTTGAGACTACTGTGACTCATAGAACTTACACCGGGGAAATGTATGTAACCTTTGCATTTCCTCTGATCAAATAGGTTTGGTTGTGGAGAAATCCACAGACAGAGTGATGAAACCAACATGTCATAATGTTCTGGATAATTGATGAAAGTGACATTTTGCAGTGCCACAACATCCCACTTCGAGCCAACATCCTGACCTGGTTTGGCCAGCTGGACTCTAAATAAATTCAGTGTAGTTATTTCTCTGCAAATTGATATCAAATGACTGCTTTGTTTTCTAATATGACGTTTCATAAGTCCTTTCTATAGAGACCTTTGTCTGATTTTTAAATTGTTGCAACATTGTAACAATTGTTGCAATGAAAGAAAAGGTGAAATATATCACATGAAGTAACTGTGAACAGATGAGACATAAGCTTTAAATTTATGATTAAAACTCATCCTGTCAAAACTGTCATATCTGGATTCACCACATTTTGACCAGCATGTTACAAGTTAACTTGTTATTGCTCATTCCTTTGTAGAGCATCAGTGAGCCACACTCTAGTGTACTCCTTCACCACAAGGAACAGAAATATCCAATAGCATATGGAAAGTCTTTACTAATCCGCCGCTTAAAATAGTTCCTCAATAAAAGCACCATTTATTTCTGTTTGCTAAAATATGCCCAGGCTTTTTAGGAAAGACAGTTTCTACCTGTGGAACTGTAGAGGCAATAAAATAGTTTAATCAATTCCTTTGTCTTTTCCTAATCACTTTTGACCTTGAAGGAAAGCATCGACATGGAAAGGTAAAAGAGAAATGAAGGGCATCTTACAGGGACTTTGGTGAAGCAGTGAAATGCCATGCTGCTTAATAATGTGGTGGATAACAGTGTAGAACAGTCAGAAATGACCAAACAGGTTCTTATTTCTCAGCCACAGATCTTAGACCTTAAAGGGGCTCCATATTTATTTTCTTGGACTCTACTAAACCAAAGTGTTTGCATGTGGGTGGGGTTTCTGTGTCTGAGATGATCAGATTAGGAATATCCCCTCTGACAGAGCCTAGAGCGGAAAACTGCCTAAAGCCGAGTGTTTAAAGCAGTCTGAAGCCTGAGCCTTTGGTTCTGACCTCATTATTTTAAACTTTTGCCACATTTAATACAAGCATGCACCACTGTAACAGTATAAATATGACAGAAAACATAAGGAAAACTTCCCATTTAACTGAACTTAAAAAAAAAGAAAAAAAAAGAACAGAGGGTCTAATTTATGTTTCACTGCAAAGAAAACTTAGCTGACACTACTAAAACCATCTTAACCCATTCAGCTTAACTCAGCTGGTACACCAAGGAGGCTGGAGAACACTAATTAACACAGGGTGGCTGCACTCTGACCGTTTTATCCAAAGGCTATTGATACTACAAAGGAGAAGAAATCAAACTAATTGGGAAGCTTCAGTTGAACCCCACATTAACCTCTGAGCTAATTGATTTCTATCCATGGCTGGAAGCTGACTTGACTCTTTGCAGGAGATGGACAGTAAGGTACGTCTTGCTGACCTAGGTGCAGATAAAAATCCTGCCCGGCAGACAATCAGGAGCATAATTTAAAAAAAATGAAAGCCTCTGATGAGACTCCTTGTAGCCTCGTCTCCAATGTCAGCAGCTAATATGACAGACAGGAGTCAGTGTGATGCATCATACACAAGAGCCTTAAAGCATATTCAAAAAGGCTGGTTTACCCCTCGGTGTATCCACACATTTGATCTAGAGATCTCTGCCCACTGGGCATCTACAGGCCCAGCTCACTCATTAGTAGAAACTGTGGACTTGAGAAGAAGAAGTGAATTTAGCATTCCCAGTGTCTTCAGGTGTTTGAGTCCATGAGCCTTATATGATGCTTATTTTTAATCCAATAACTGAAACTGTGGCCCAGAAGTTGTTTTCTCCACAAAACAAACTGTCACAGAGAGAGAGAACGTTATCTCGAGAGCTGATATTGAGTTTTCAGGCAGGAGAAATAAAATGAATCCAAAACTTAAAATGCAAGAAAAATCAGACGGGGTCTCTGGCACCAAAATAAAACGCATCCTACTCAAATCTAATCTACCCCAGACAGAAGTTATCTCCTCTAAGACTACTCTCTGGCACTACCCTTCAACGCTCCTCAAACTTAGGCATGTGGAGTTTAAGAGTGAGCAAAGGTCAAAATGCTTTCCTTACTCAACATGATCTAAGCAGGAACAATGGGAGTCTTGTCTGATGCTGTATCCTGACTTATGCATCTTACTCTGCCTCCCAGATGCTGAGACATGTTGCTATGTCTGATCTGTACAACTGCTCCCGTGTTCTGTCACTCTGTTCAGACACAAAGCTGGAATGAGGCCTTTTTTCTCCAAATGTAAATCAATGTGAAAGTTGTGTAGCCTACAGCTAACTTTTCAATATTGCATGCAGGCTGACAGCTTCATTTAACATTCTGAAAACAAAGTGTGTTTCACCTCCATTTATCACAAAGTATTCAAAGAATTATCCATTACTGTCACTGCGTTATACATGACATGTTTTGACAAATGTCTGATTACTAATCTTCTGACACCAAACAGAAAACCAGCGGTTATACAAAAGAGACTTGATTTTGCTGAAGAGACAGTTTTACTTTGGTGATTAAGCAAATCACTCTACTGTGTTCCATTTATATGATTTCTTACTGGATTTAACTTGACTTTAGAAGATAAATACACAAACGCGAGCCCACATTTTGGTGAAACTTAACATTTGCAAGCACTGTGCACACTGCTGCATAGAGTGCAGTGGGCTAGACCACTAAATCTATAACCTAATAAAGCAAAAACTACCTCCGAATTGTTCCCCCTTCCTTTTAGTGTACAGACGTTTAAGTACACATTTAATCTCTGGGATTTCTTAAGAGAAACAACACTTTCACCAAAAATAGTTACAGAAGTAAAGCAAAAAGCCACATTAGTCTTCTGGCTTACAATTAAAAATAAATGCATACAACTACAGAAAAGGTCCTGGCAGCTCATTACCTGAACCTTTATACTGTACTTTAACAGACAGAGTACAGGGCAACAGGCAAAACTGCAACTTTTCTGTTATTTAATGGAATACCGATAATAAAAAAGACTGAATAGTTTTATTGAATTTGGTGTAGAGTGCCAGGCCATGGGTGATGTCTAAAAGTGATGAAAACAGAAGTTTGTGCCCCCCCTTCTTTACAATGTTCACATTTCTGGTTCTGCCATTTCTGGTCATGTTTGACGTCCCTGGTTAACACACTGTGGCTGCAGCAATGAATATCCAAAGTTAAAATGTTCTTCAGCGTGCTCCGATGAAGGCTGAAACATTAGATTTCAGCCTTCCAGTCAGCCAAAACAAATTGGTTGACAGGAGTCTTGTCACCTTTTCCCTCAAGTTTTATGCAAATGCTACCTTTTTGCCTTTGTCTGATTTCTCATATGGTTTTCTGTATTAAATATTTTAGAAACATATTTGATTTATTTCAGACATGCAACGTGTCCACACCTGATGATGGAGATAAACAAAGTGCTGAAATTAGCTCCCTGTGATCCTGGCTGAGCATGAAATATGCAGATTTAAACATTACTCAGTGTGTTTAAAACAGTCAGTCAAAGTAATTACACCTTATTTTTCTCTTATTTTATTAAGCAACAGACATAGTATTACCACAATGAGCTGTAATGCTTTCCTCTGCTCTGATTGCCACTGCTCCTTCAAATAAAAACTACACCCAAAACCTTAAATGCCCACATCAATGTGATATGGGCATTTATGGGTGTTTGACAAATTTACAATACAAAAACAAAAAAACAAAAACATCTAATTAACTCTGAGATACACCTGCCACATTCAATAAAACATTGGAGCAGCTGCAGATGTATATTTTGGAAACTTGTTGATATTTGTTAGATATTTGTGCTCCACCAGCCACCTCTCATTTGCTTTGGAAGGCAAATTAAAAATGCATGCATGTCTGGGGCAGCGACCTCTGTCAGAGTGCTTGTGTTTCTGCTATATAAGCTGTCACCACGCCATAGTAAGACACGACCAGCACTGTAAGAAGGTATGAAGAGATGGTGGCCGGTGACAGAAGGGCTAGTCAGATGACCTGCATGATTAATGTATGAGGGAAAGTGTGGTAAGAGCATAATGCAGTATAAGATAGGAAAATTTATGTAAGCATCATAGTGATGCTATATGAGGTAAATGTCCGGATCATGTGAGTTTCTTAAAAAGGACCCAAAATGGCAGGTAACAAAACCAAGGATTTAATTTCAAGCTAATCAAGACAACAGTCCAAACAAACAGCAGGAGCACAATTACAAAACTCTGGAGATGAGTTTGAGGTGGACACAGCCACGAAAGGCGGATTCTAAGCAGAGAAACCAGCGCTCTCTCTCCCCGGCCACATCCTCCCGCTCATCCCCGGGGACTCAGAGGCATACCCAAGACAGCCGAGACATATCATCTATCCAGTGCATTCTGGGTCTCCCCCAGGGCCTTATCCCAGTAGGACATACCCAGAACACCTCACCTGAGAGGCATCCATGCGGCATCCTAGTCAGAAGCCTGGACCACCTCAGCTGACTCCTTTCGATGTGGAGGAGTAGCAGCAGAATGCAAAACACAAAAGGCAAACCATAGTGTGACACACCTGTGACTTAGGCCACTCCCACCCCTCCAACCACTTAATGCAGGCACTGTAGGTCTCTAAACTGGGACTATATTGTCACAGCTTGTGATAACAAGGAGACACAGGCGGCATCTAAACAAGACTGAATTATATCACATCTTGTATAGTATTATATCGAGAATTACTCTGATTTCCACTTCTGGTTCTGTTTTTTCATAATTCATGACTGCATTGACCATGGAAATATAATTCCTTCTTTCAGAGCAATGCAAAAGCCAAAAGTGCATTAATATGCAGAAAATTAAAAAAACTATAAGGTACTTTGAAGATGAAAAAAAAAAAAATAATAAAAAACCTGAAAGTCACCAAAAAGAAAGGAAATGATCTGCAGGCTCTTTTACCTAACTTCAATCATAACAAAATTATCTATTCTCTGTAATAGTCAGGCCCCAGCAGGTCTCCGGGGAGTCCTCGGGCCTCATAATGGGATCTTTCCTCCGAGCTCTATATGTGAAGTGCAATATCCTCACTGTTGGGGTGAGAGTGTGATCTCTGACTGGGCCTCGAGTGTCTATTTAATGAACAGCTTCTTTGTCCCTGCGGGGTCAGCTTCACTAATGAATGGGTCACTGTACCGCTCGCTCTCGTTCTCTCTGCTTGTGTTTGTTTATTATTTCTCAAATCCGCAGCAACTGGCTCACGCACTCAAAGACAGGACCTCCGGGGTTGAGGTTCATCTCAGGATCATCTCTGCTGTCTGGCTGCCACTTCACTGCGATGTTATAGCCAGCGAATGTGTCTCGCCATCATGTCTAACTATATGAAAAAAGGTCAAATCAAACACAAGCTGGTTTGCCACAATCAGTAAAAATTAGGTTTTCTTGAGACACTCAGGGTCAGCGCACTCTTATATATATATGTGGAAATTTAGCTGCAGCTGAACAATGTCGAAACTCCTGCAGCAGCAGGAGAGCGTCTGAAAGCTGTGGAGTAACACGAAACAGCAGTCTGAAGGGTAAAAGTGAGGTAATGTACACACTGGGTAAGCCTCGGGACTCGGAGCTGGCTCTCTCACACAGTCCCAGTGAAAGGGAATGAATTCAGTCAACTCGTCAGATCAAATCAAATCTCAGAAAGATGATTTTACACAGGTCTGATTTAATGGATCACTACATTTGTTTTATGGATAAGGCTAGTCATAAACAACCCTTGTTTTAGCATTTTCATAGTATTTTAAGGTTTGTAAAAGTGCATCACTCAAATACTGCACTTGAAGCTTCTTTCATGATGAAGAGAGCGCCGACGGTGTTTTAAGTCTCACGCTTGGAAGTCGATTCATCAGTTCCACAGCAGCACTGCAAGATGTCAGTTTGATTATATAAGCTTCACGTTTTTTTTTTCTAAGCTCCAACGCTGCACTTGTGCTGTTTGAGCTGTTGAAAGGCTCCTTTCTAAGAGTTCAGCTCTCCATGCAGCATCACAGTTTATACAGAATTAACCGTTTGAACTACAATGGGATAATTGCATGTTTGCATAGCCTTTGGGAGAACTAAGCATTACCACATTGAACTTGCCATGTTGAGTCACATTAGGCTCCGCAGAGCATTTGTTTGCCAAGAGCTACAAAACAAATCTGCACAAGGCAAAGGCCAAATGTGCATTGTTATTGTGTTTAAAGAGCACAGCCAGCTATAAAAACTGTCCCCAGACAGAAAGCAATGCCATTCATATCATGCCATTTCTGGTGGGGCATGGTCAAAAAGTAATTATTTACAGCACCAGATGGACATTGGGCCTATAGGTCTTAATGGGCCACAGCATGCCTCAAAGGTTACTGTGGAAAAGAGCAAAAGTTAAAGGAGAATAGAAGAGGACCAAAGGCTAGCACTTAACATCTGAAGGAATACTTTGAGCGGCTTAGCATTCATGGATGATTGTTAACCGTGGCCTGCCTTCAGTGTGATTGGTGCCCAGGGCTGTGCAGCACTAAGCCACATTGACTAAAGCTCTCCGCTCACACTTGATCTAAATTTCATTAACTGTAATACCATGATTGTGCTTGCATGGCTTCAAGGAGCTCCTCTGACTCTTTATTCATCGCGTCCAACAGAAGCAGACGTTTTAACAAGTCACACAATATGAAATAAGTCCTCTCCATTTTTATCTGGGCTCCGTTCTGCATGCAGCATCTGCATACGGCATATTACAGCTTAATAAGAGCAACAGGGTGCTGCAATCATTTAATACGCACATCAACTTATTTGTTTAGCCTTGTTAGCATTAGCCAACTTTTCCCAATAGATGACGAGCTGCTGACATCTGTTTTTTTGTCTGACTGTACTGTCCCTCTTCTTTAGGTGGTGAGCCCTTCTCATTAGCAGTTAGTTGTGGTTTGCTCCACACAAGAAGAGATTTTCCTCCTCTCTGTTTATCGTAGGGAAGTCCAACATACTACAGCCCAGGAGCCATAGGGTCCAGTCCGCAACAGTGGTTGGCTTTGCAAAGAAATCATTAATAATTCCCATTTTTTCAATAAAATGCACTATAAGTCGTGATGTGATGCAGTACTACACAAGAGGAGGACTGTATAGAAAAGTACTTCTGGATCTCGACAAGTTTGAATCACAAAAAAAGTCAAATTCTATTGTTGTAAAGTTTGGAAAGACTGTATATGGGACGATTTTGTGCCTGTAAAGATTCACTGTGGTTTGTACATTTTAATGCACCTGTAATGA